>NC_067139.1:43062799-43415924 GCF_903995435.1 Acomys russatus
GGAGTGAGCTGTAGGTAGGGGTGAGCTGTGGGTAGAGGTGAGCTGTAAATGAGGTGGGCTGTGGGTAGGGGTGAGCTGTGGATAGGGGTGAGCTGTGGATATGGGTGAGCTGTGGGTGAGGTGGGCTGGGGGTAATGGTAGGCTGTACGTGAGGTGAGCAGTGGGTAGGCGTGAGCTGTGGATAGGGGTGAGCTGTGGGTGAGGTAAGCTGTGGATAGGGGTGAGCTGTGGGTGAGGTGGGCTGTGGATAGGGGTGAGCTGTAGGTAGGGTGAACTGTGGGTAGAGGTGAGCTGTGAATGAGGTGGGCTGTGGATAGGGGTAGCTATAGGTAAGGTGAGCTGTCGGTAGGGGTGAGCTGTGGATAGGGGTGAGCTGTGGGTATGGATGAGCTGTAGGTGAGGTGGGTTTGGGTAGGGATAAACTGTGGGTGAGGTGGGTGTGGGTAGAGGTAGGCTGTATGTGAGGTGAACAGTGGGTAGGAGTGAGCTGTGGGTAGGGGTGAGCTGTGATCTTCATGGAAAATGAGAGCATGGCACTGGTGATTTCTAGGCTGACAGAGTTAGTGAGACAGAACAGTAGAGGCAAGACAGCATAGTGAGAGTGTCCTTCATTCTTCCTTCCTGAATGGTGTTACAGAGGCCTGACCCCAGCCAAACGTAAGCTGAGTCTTATCATCTATAACATAAGGTCTCATTGGAGTCTTGGCATTTGTGCTCATTCTGGGAAACAGGGGTTCCTTGTGAGCTTGGCAGCTGGGCTGACAGCTGACATGTGTCCTGCTGCCTGACTATGGCAGTGTTTTTGCAGGGCGCCAGGGATGGTGTGGAGGCAAGGAGGCAGAACAGAGGGTTCTCCACCCAGCTTGGCTCCAGGCAGATCTAACTCAAGTGACAGTGAAAGCAGCTTAGCCAGGATTAATTCCTGAGTGTGCAGACAGTTTAGACCTGTGAGAGCCAATTTCATTTGGAAGCAAGAAGTGACTTGGGGGGGGGGGGTGCAGGGAGGAAGGCCTGTAATCTCAGCACTCGCAGAAATAAAGGCAGATGGATCACTGTGAGTTCAAGGCCAGCTTGGTCACCAAAGTGAGTCCAGGACAGCCAAGGCCACATAGAGAAACCTTGTCTATAAATAAATAAATAAATAAATAAATAAATAAATAAATAAATAAATAAATAAATAGTGTCATGGTACCTAAGAGCGATTGCCTCTTCTTCTCTTCTTTAGAGAAACAGATTTTCTGTTGTTGGTGAAGGCCCTTGAAGACTGTAGCTTAAACTCAACTGGGAAGTGATCACTGACATCCAGGGCCTATAAGGGGAAAATAGAAGTAGATTTGGGGGTTAAGGGATGCCTAGAACATGTCATGGCCTTTGCAGTGACCAAGTTCAAGAGTAGAAGGGTAAGATGAGGTGTCTGAGGGTGGAACCGATGAGCATTGTTCCTGGGAAATGTTGACAGGTCTTCAAATCACAGAACTGCAGATCTTAAGACACAAGAGGCGGAGCCGGGCATGGTGGCGCACGCCTTTAATCCCAGCACTCGGGAGGCAGAGGCAGGCGGATCACTGTGAGTTCGAGGCCAGCCTGGTCTACAAAGTGAGTCCAGGATGGCCAAGGCTACACAGAGAAACCCTGTCTAGAAAAACAAAACAAAAAAAAAGACACAAGAGGCGCTCTCCCACATCCCGGGGGTGGGGGTGGGGGTGTGGATCAGAAAGACAAGGTGGCACTCTTACCTCCTCTTCAGACAACTTATAAGCTTTCTGGAAGTCAAAGACGCCATTTGAATTGGGAACCACGGAGTTGACTATCTCTTGTCCTCGAAGGACAATCCTGGAACGAGGACAAGGAAGGTAGATGTGTTAATTACTCCAAGCTGTGGACCCTTAGGATTAATGGGAGCTCTGGGTGTGACTCTGGACTTGACTGAGCAGTCCTGCCCCTTTGTGGAGTGAGTGCTCCATGTCCACCATGGAGTTAGCTTGCTACCTGTACTCGTTAGTTTTTGTAAACTTGTCCCAAACCTAGAAATATCTTGGAAGAGGTAACTTCAGTTTGAGGAATTTCCTCCATCAGATTGGCCAGTGGGTATGTCTATGGGAGCATTGTTCAGTGTTTAGTAATGTAGGAGGATTTAGCCCACTGTGGTGGTACCATCGCTAGGCAGGAGGGCCTGAGCTATAGTAGTTCAGCAGCTCAGTTTTATTTACTTATTTATTTATTTATTTTGGTTTTTCTTTTCTTTTCTTTTTTTTTTGGTTTTTTCGAGACAAGGTTTCTCTGTGTAGCCTTGGCCATCCTGGACTCACTTTGTAGACCAGGCTGGCCTCGAACTCACAGCGATACGCCTGCCTCTGCCTCCTGAGTGCTGGGATTAAAGGCGTGTGACACCACGCCCAGCTTCAGTTTTATTTATAAACTACTCATGAATGGTAAAAGAACAGCAGAAGATGTCATCATCCCTGAAATCAAATTGTTCTACAGAGCATGGTATTGGCACAAAAAAAAAGGAGGGGGCACACTGTCCAATGAAATAGAGTTGAAGACCCTGAAGTAAGTCCACATACCCATGGACACCTGATTTTTAATAAAGAAGCCAGAAATAAACACTGGGGAAAAAGACAGCATCTTCAGCAAATGGTGCTGGTCAAATTGAATGGCAGCATATAGAAGAATGCAAATAGATCTATACTTATCACCCTGCACAAAACTCAACTCCGAATGGACCAAAGGCCTCAACATAAAACCAGCTACACTGAATCTGACAGAATAGTCTTGATCTCATTGGCACAGGAAAAGGCTTTCTTTACAGAACACCAACAGCTCAGGCACTAAGATCAATGATTAATAAATGGGACCTCGTGAAACTGAAAAGAGTTTGTAAGGTTTTTTTAGGACACCATCAATAGGACAAAATGGCAGCCTCCCAACTATACATCCAATAGGGAGCTAATATCCAAAATATATAAGGAACTCAAAAAGTGTACATCAAGAAAATATATAGCCAAATTTAAAAGTGGGGTACAGATTTTAACAGAGAACTCTCAAAATGTGGGAAAAATGGCTGAGAAATACATAAATGTTCAACATCATTAGTCATTGGGAAAACACAAATCAAACTACCTTGAGATTCCATCTTACACCAGTCAGAATGGAAAAAAAAAAAAAAAATTCCGTAACTCAAGTGACAGTTCATGCTGGTGAGATGTGGAGTAAGGGGACCACTCACCCATTGTTGGTGGGAGTGCAAATTTGTACAGCTACTATGGAAATCATTGTGCCAGTTCATCAGAAAGATGGGAATCAATCTTGCTCAAGATGCAGCTATTGTACTTGAACATATACCCAAAGGATACTTAATCCTACCATAGAGACACTTACTTAAACATGTGCATCGCTGCTCTATTTGTAATTGCCAGAAATTGGAAACAACCTAGATATCCATCAATGGATAAAGAAAATGTGGTACATTTGCACAATGAAATGTTACTCAGCCATTAAAAATGGAACCATAAAATGTGCAGGTAAATGGATTGTTGGGGGTTGGTCTGATGTATTTTAATGCTAATGAATAAAAAGCCATCACACTTGGGCAGGGCAAATAAGATAGGCGTGGCTAAGATTCCCAGGCTTGGGGAGACAGAGAGAATTTTGGGAAGAAGACTAGAGGAGAGGAGAGAAGGAGGCTCACCATCATGGGTTAGATGATGGAGAAGCACATGGCCGGTGGCGTAGATAGAGACTTGGCCCAGATGGAGAACATTAGCAAGTATATGGGATTATGGATGGGAGGCAGCTTGATAGAAATTATTAGAAGCAGATGACAAAGGATTGAGACAGGGATCCCATGCCTGCCCCACTATGGGAAGTAGTTTAGAGGATTAATGTCTGCCCTGTCCCAGGTTAACTAAGGCTATTTTTAAATATAACAGGTGTCTGTGTCTTGATTGATTGCTAGCAGGTTTTACTGCCATAATAATAATAATAATAATAATAATAATAATAATAATAATAATAATAATAATAATAATAATAGGTATAGGCCTAATAATAAACATTATTAGGTCTTATTGGTAAACTTACCAACAACAACGGATGGAACTAGATAGAAAAAAATTATCCTGAGTAAGGTAAGTCAGACTCAGAAAGACAAATCTGGTATGTATTTGTTTATGCATGCGTGTTAGCTGTTAAGTCATTCATAAGCAAGCCACAATTTGTTATAATCCAGAAGTTAGTAGAGAGTAAGGGACTGAGGGGACAGGTAGACCTCCCTAGAAAGGGGAACTAGAAGAGACAGTTATGGATGGAGGAGGTGGACGGACTGAAATGAGAGGATCAAACAAGGAAGGGAAGGGAAGAAGAGGGAGAGGGAGGGAAACAGGGCCATTTGAGGGGTCATTTGGAAACCTGTACAGTAGGAGCTCCCTATAATAAATGCATATATGACGATGCTCAATCAAGTTGGCAAATAATGGGGGAGATGGAGCCCCAACTGGAGATCTCTCATCACCAAATGAAGCTTCCAGAACCAGGAATGGGGGGACACCCAACCAAGTTGCTAGCCAAAGGAGTCCCCTGGGAGGCCCCAAACAATCCAGGCTATTGCCAAGGCTTTCCACAAGTTATCAGTAAGGCTCCATAGCTGAAGACAACACCTATACAACGCACTGAACACAGAGCAGTCCAGCTGGAGCCCACCTAGAGCCTTTACCCCTACGGACTAGTGTCTACAATCCTGGAAGTTAGTTACTCTGCATGCTACCAGAGGAGAGAGGTAAACACCAACCCAGCTACAAACTTTCCGTCTACAAGAGAGTGATGTGCCTGCAAGATACACTGGTGCAACAGTGTCACAAAGCTTTCAGGAACAACAACCAATAGCTCATTTGAGTTAAGGCCCCCTCCATGAGCTCAAACCCATACCCAAACTGCTTGGGCAACAAGAACCTGAGACTAGATAGGCCAGGGACCTAGGGGGAAACCAAATACTGTTCTGCTAAAGGTACAGCAATAAAATGATTCCTAATGCCATCCTGCTGTGCTCATATACGTGTGCCTTGCCCAGCTATCATCAGAGAAGCTTCCTCTTGTCACAGATGGGAACAGAGACCCATAGATGGACATTATGCAAAGCTAAAAGCCTTGGAAAAAGCCTAAAATGGAAGTCTCCATCAAATCCCTCCTCTCATGGTTCGGAGAACTCGGAGAAAGAGGTGTTAGAAGGAGTCTAAGAGCCAAGCGGCGGTGGTGAACGCCTTTAAATTCCAGCACTTGGGAAGCAGAGGCAGGTGGATCTCTGTGAGTTTAAGGCCAGCCAGGTCTACAAAGCCAGTCCAGGACAGCCATGGTGACACAGAGAAACCCTGTCTCACAAAGCCAGAAAAAGAAGGAAAAAAATAGAAAAAAAAAAAAAAGAAAAGAAAAAGAAAGAAAGAAAGAGTCTAAGAGCCAGAGGGGATGGAGGACAGCAAGAAATCAAGGCCTTCTAGATACAACAAGGCTGGCACACATATGGACCCACAGAGCCTGTGGTGGCAAGCACAGGGCCTGCATGGGTCTGCACCAGATGGGGTCCTAGAGCTGAAAGAAGTGTTGACACACCCCCATCCCTGACCTGGAAGCTATCACGAATTGAGATCCACTTGCAAATGAACAGTCAGTTTTCTGCAAGGGAGTCTCACTGGAAAACAAACCACTAATCACTCTTTTTTTGGGGGGGGGTTCAAGACAGGATCTCTCTGTGTTAGCCTTGGCTCTCCTCGACTCGCTAACAAACCACTCTTAAGGGCAGACTGCATGGCCAGCAGTGGAGGGAATTCTACTCAACAATGTGAAACAAACCCAATGACACCTTTGGAGGTTTTTTGTGTCATAATGTTATGTTAGGACTTTTTTTCCCCCCTATCTTACAGTTCCTTTGTGTATATATATTGGCTTCTGGTTTGGAGTTTTTATGGGATTCCTGTATATTTGAATGTATGCATCTATATACATTTCTTGTGCTTTTTCTTTGACTTTATTCCTTGTTAGGTTGTTTTGTCCTATTCCAATTTGTTTGTTTTTGTTTTATCTTACTGTATTTTATTACTATGCTTTATAAGCCTGTTTGTCTTCTGTCAGGAGAAAAAAAAAAAAGGGTGTGGATCTGGACGGAAGGGGAGGTGGAGAGGAACAGAGGAACTGGGACGAGTAGGGGAAGGAGAAGCTATAATCAGAATATATTGCCTGAAAAGAATTTTTTTGTTGTTGTTTTTAGTTTTTCAAGACAGAGTTTCTCTGTATAACAGCTAGACTCAATTTGTAAACCAGGCTGGCCTTGAACTCACAGAGATCCACCTGCCTCTGCCTCCCAAGTGCTGGGATTAAAAGCATGCACCACCATGCCCAGCTAAAAATCGATTTTCAGCAAAAGAAAATAAAGAAATGGAAAAGAAAAGAAAAATAGCTGAGCAAGCTGGAGGGATTGGGCTGGTCAGCAGCATTCCTTCATGGTGTCTGCTTCCGTCCCTACTTCAAATCCCTACCTTGGTTTACCTTGATAATAGATTATAAGCAGTAAGCTAAGCTGAACAAAACAAAATTCAGTAAGAAACCCCATGTCAATTAATAAAAAAAAGAAAAGAAAAAAGAAAAAGAAACCCCATGTCAAGGCAATACGACAGACAGACATCTCTGACCTCCAGGTGCAGGTGCATACTCACTTGCAGTCACCAACACACACACACACACACACACACACACACACACACACACACACACACACACACGAGCAAGCACACACGCAGATGTAATCATTTAAAAACCAGCAAAGACGTGGACTGTAGCATATGCCAAGTGAGGTAAATCAGGTGGGTCTATGTGGCCTTCACACTCTGCTTGATTTGCAGGAAGTGAGACAAACAGCCCTTGCATGGGCTCTGCCCTGAGCTTTTCCAATTCTGAGTGGCAGCTTGGTCTCTGGGTTTGAGCTGTATGACTGAGTGAGCCGGTGCCGTCTCTGCAGCTTAGCTGAAGACACTTGAGGAGGGGAGGGAGGGAGGCTTCTGAGCTTGGCAGGCTGTAACTTCTCACCCTGGGCTTCCACTTTTGAGGGCTGGAACCCTAGCAGCCAAAAAGGAAACTGCAGCCTCAAAAGCCCCAAGAGGAACAAAAGTGCCCAGGAGATGGGTATAAAATGCAGACCTCGAGACCTAAGAAGTAAGCACGCCACAAGAATGGCCTTCTCGAGGCTGGAGAGATGGCTCAGCGGTTAAGAGCACTGACTGTTCTTCCAGAGGTCATGAGTTCAATTCCCAGCAACCACATGGTGGCTCACAACCATTTGGCCCAGATACCCTCCTCTGGCCTGCAGATGTACATGTAGGCAGAGCACTGTATACATAATAATAAATAATAAATCTTAAAAAAAAAAAAAAAGAATGGCCTTCTTGTCCTCCCTCCTCAGCAGGCTGAGTCCTGGGAACAGCAGGCATGTGGCACTGAGATTTCCCCACTTCACTTCTCCACTTTCCTTTTGACTAAGAGACTCAAGCTGACGGTGCTTGAGAAATCCCAGGGACAGTTTGAATGTACAGTGCTTGTCACTATTTAAACATATGCATCTGCATTTATGCAGAGCAATAGTTTAAAATGTATTCAAGTCAAGCCGGGCGTGGTGGCATACACGCCTGTAATCCCAGCATCCGGGAGGCTGAGAAACAAAGACCAAGAATTCAAGTTTACCCCGGGCCAAATAGTGAGTCTGCAGCAGCCTGGGCTGCATAAGAAGACCCTGTCTAAACACAGTATAAGTGGGGTTGCATTAAATTCTCTCATTTTAATACTCTGAGGTATTTCCGCAGTGGGGAGCATACTGCTACAAGCATGTGAGGTCGGGGAACAGTGCTGTGGAGGCGGATCTCTCCTTCCACCTCTGCATGGGTTCTGGGGATGGAGATCAGTTCGCCCTGCTTGTATGCCAAGTGCCCTTGCCGGCTGAGCCACCTCACTGGTCCTCACGTTGATTTTTCAAATAGTAACCGAGGCTCATAAACATTTGCTCAAGATACACAAGTAGACTGTCCGTTTCAGCAGTGTTTGTACCAGCAAGGCTTTGGTGACAATGCCAGTGATGGGGGTGGGGTGACCAACTGGGGTATATGTTTAGGATAAAATTGGTCATAGCACAGGAATTGTCTGTGGTCATACCTTCCTGAATGTTCCAAGTCTCATCTAAGAACACACAAATGTATTTAGCACTAGTGGTGCGCCAGGCACTGTGTTCAAGGTTTTATGTGTTATTTCATTTAATCCTCATTAAATCTCCATAAGTGAGGTACTTTTTTTGATGCCACAATCTGAAGTTTACAAAGTGAGAAAACCAACACAAAGAGTGTGGTCACAACACTTAAAGCTGTAGAGCCTGGACTTGAACTAAGACCCATCTTACATTGGTGCTGGCCACTGCTAAGTTCTAGTGCAACCGCACAAGGCTGTGTAGTTCCGTACAGTGCGTAACGAGCCAGCAGGTCCTTGTACAGGGCTTTCCTCGGAACTAAGCATCCACCACCTTGGGCAGTCAGCTGTGCCCATGTGACCACCCCTGTTGGGCTTATTGACTGCTTGTATCTCCACATAGGAGGATGGGGAGGGTCGCAAGACTATTTCCTGAGTGTCCAGCCCCTCCCCACCATCTGCTGTATGCAACTCATCCCAAAGCATCCAAGACCTCAGGAAGGGATAGAGTATAAAAGTCTGAGGGGACGAGGGCATCCAGGCTTTGTCTATGCAGCTATGGGAAAGTCATTATCTCTGCCAGGTATGTGGTGTGTGGCCTTGCCTTTCGGCAGTGGAGCAGCCACACTCCAGTGAATAAACCCCACCAGTGTGATCTGTAAGGAAGCCAGCACATTCATGAGTTCCCTGGAGTGGACTTTGGTAGACTCATGCCTTGGCTTGTAATTGGGACCTTAGGGTGGAGCATTACATTTTCCACAAGGAAGAAGGCTTACTTAACAGTTTGGAAGTGGAATTCCTCCTCCATCTGCAGGGGTCGAGCTGCCCTGGCACAAATAGGGCTCTCACCTGTCGTAGGCACAGTTGGTGCTTTTCTTAACTGTGGTGTCCTCTTGGTCCCCAATCAGCCAAACAAAGTGGGTGTCCGTCCTCAAACGGATGTTCTGCCAGGCCTTCTTGGGGACATAGCTGCAGCCGGCGTTGAAATCACCCATGAAGATGAAATTCTGAAAGGCGTGTTTGAGAAGCATCACTAGGTAAGCCTGGAAGACAAGCCTTCATTTTCCACCGCCAGCAAGAACTCCACCTTCCACACCCAGTGAACAAAGCTGTGTCTGTCTGTCTGGCTGGCTGGCTGGCTGTTTGGCTTTTGGAGACAGTGTAGTTCTGTGTAGCCCTGGCTGTCCTGGAACCTACTCTGTAGACCAGGCTGGCCTCCAACTCAGAGATCTGTCTGCCTCAGCCTCCCAAGTGCTAGGATTAAGCGAGTGTGCTGTGCCATCACCTCCCGTCTACAAAGAATACAAAGAGGCCTTTCATGACTCAGGTTGGACCCTTCCAATTTGTTCACTCCTTTTAAATTTATATATAGTGTGTGCTGTGTGTGTGCTGTGTGTGTGCTGTGTGTGTGTGTGTGTGTGTGTGTGTGTGTGTGTGTGTGTGTGTGTGTTCCCATCTGTCCTTCTACTGTGGATTTCAGTGATGGAACTTGGCCACCGGGCTTGCACAGCAAATTCTTTTACTCACTGACCCACCCATCCCAATTTTAACTCCTGGCCCCGGGTACACTGGGATGTGACTATATTTGGAAGTTGGATCTTGTTGTTAGTTTTGTTTTGAGACAATTTCATATGACCTGGGCTGGCCTCAAATTAGCTATGTAGCCCAGGATGACCTTGGATTGCTGACTCTCCTGTATCCACCTCTTGATCTGCATGCATTATCATAACCAGCTGGGGAATGGGACTTTTAAATGTAATTAATGTAAAAATGAGGCAGGTGTGTGGCCCCTTATATAGGAGTAGGGTTGGGTGCTTGCTCAATGATAGAGTTCAAGCAAGTGGTAGATCCTGGCTTTGATTCCCCACATGACAATAATAAATGAATGAATTTTTAAAAGTAATTTTTTTTATTTTGGTTTTTCGAGACAGGGTTTCTCTGTGTAGCCTTGACTATGCTGGACTCGCCTCATAGACCAGGCTGGCCTCGAACTCACAGCGATCCACCTGCCTCTGCCTCCCAAGTGCTGGGATTAAAGGCATGCACCTCCACTGCCTGGCTAAATAAGTAAACTTTAAGAAGGGTTAGAACACACAAAGACACAGAGGAAGATGAGCATCTACAGGCCAAGGATAGAGACCTCAGAAGGAACAAGCCTGTTCTCACACACTGGCCTTGGCCCTGCAGCCTGCAGAGCAGTGAGAAACAGCCTGGCATTGTTTCATGCACCTGTCTCTGGTGTGCTGCTATGTCACTAGCAAACTCACACAGATTCCCATCTTTGTCTCCCTTTAAAATTTTATTTAGTTTTTTTTTAATGTGCATTGGTGTTTTGCCTACATGCATGCCTGTGTGAGGGTGTCAGATCCTCTGTAATTGGAGTTATAGTTGTAAGCTGCCCTGTGACTGGGATTTGAACTCAAGTCCTCAATAAAAGTAGCCATGCACTGAGCCATCTTTTCAGCCCTGACCCCTCTCTTCATTTCCTTTTTAAGAGAAGAGAAAACAGGTTCCAAGTGAGTCAGAGGTTTGGCAAGGATCTGGCAGTGAGAACAAGGAGGAGGAAAAGGGATGTTTTCCCCACCACACCATCCTGTTCTTAGTCACCCCCTCTCTGTGATCTGTTGTGCACAGGTAAGGCAAGAACACTGGAATCCAGCTAAGATAGTCCCTCATACAAATACTACAGTGAGATGGGGGTGGGGGTGGGGTGATGGCACACACCTGGAATTCCCAGCACTCATGAGGCAGAGGCAGGCAGATCTCTGTGAGTTCGAGGACAGCCTAGTCTACAAAGAGAGTCTAGGATAGCCAAGGCTACACAGAGAAACCCTGTCTCAAAACAACAACAACAACAAAACACCAAAAAACAAAAACAAAAACAAACAAACAAAAAACCTCAGTACTTAGGGAAATTCCTAAGGAAGTCAGGCCTTAGAGTAACTGTCCTTCTCCATCCCATACCACCAACAGTTAGAAGTGCCCCCACCCCACCTCCAAGGGTCAGGGCAAGAGAATTTTAACATTCCACAACACAGAGGAAGCGTCTTATTTCCTTGTTTGTGCTACTGTTTGGGATGATTGAACATTTCATTTCTGCAATTAGGGTTTCCCTCGAGATTAAGGTGCACAGTTAAGGACAGACTGTTATCCCTGACCTGTGTGCCCCAGCCTGCATGAAGTGATTTACCAAGCTCAGTTTGCATGGCTTGAAAGTGCCCTCAGTCACAGCGGACTAGGTTAGACTAACCCTTAGAGGGGTGAAGCGGGGTGCTCTGGGCCGCACAGCAGGAGCTTTAAGCACTACAGCCCAGGGTCAAACTTCAGCCCATCCCTTTTAGGTCCTTCATCCAAGGTTTCATCCCCCGGGGCCTATCACTTGATAGATGCTCAATATATTCTTGTTGAATGTATGGGCAGTAAAAAGCACTCCCACCCCGGCCTTCTTGGTGGCCAGTTTTGATCAGCTGTGTCCGCACTTGACTCATTTTGCACCTTGAGCAGAGGAAGTGCGGAGGAAGAGGGACTTTTAGCATAACATTCCGAAAGGAAAAAAAGAGGAATTTGGTGGGAGAGCACTCCAAGCACTTCCACATTCACCACATGCCTCCTGAGCCATCGGAGCCGCAGATGGCCAGCAGCAGCATCCCTGTATTCTAAACGGAAAGGTGATGGCTGTCTTGAGGAGAGGCCACCATCATTGCTTCTCCTTTTCATGATCTTTCCACTTGCCTCTGGACCACTCCTGACCTCCTATGCCTCACTGTTCTCAGTTGTAAATTGGGGCAGATTAAGAAGGGACCTGGTGGGGTTGCTTAGTGTGTGAAGTGGTGTTTGCACATGTGCAAGTGTACACATACGCATGCTTGTGGAGGCCAGAGCATCACCTTGGGCGTTCCTTAGGCACTGTTGCTTTCTTTTTTTTTGTGGTTGGGCACTAGCCTAGAACTTGCCAAGTAGGGAAGACTAGATGGACATTGAGTTGCAGAGATCTGCCTGCCTCTATATCCTTAGCACTGGGATTACAAATTTGCACCAGCAATTTGCACCAGCATACCCAGCTTGACCTCTCTCTCTCTCTCTCTCTCTCTCTCTCTCTCTCTCTCTCCTCCCTCCCTCCTTCCCTCCTCCCGTGTGTGTGTGTGTGTGTGTGTGTGTGTGTGTGTGTGTGTGTGTGTGTTTTGTTTCATGGTTTCCGGGCTTTGAACTCGGGTCTTGATGCTTGCCAGCTGAACGATCTCCCCAGCCCCTTGTTGCATTATTGAGAGGACTAAACCCACGTGTTCTTGTGCGGTCCCAGCACAGCCCCTAAGCCTCAGTGCCCAACAGTTAATAATACTGGCATCCATTATAAATACAGCACAGCATCAACTTCCAAGACCCACTGGGACAGGCCCAGACAGCTTTAGCAAGAAGAATGTTTAGAACTGAGGAGGCTGTCAATCAGGAGTGGTTTGCATGTCCTCTGTCCCCTCACCCTCCTACTGGGGTGACCTGGTGCTGCGGGACGGGGAGGGGACAAGCACAGAGGCCCTCACCTCCACCTTCCATCGACGTCGCACGTCCATGTAGACATCAGCCAGCTCGTCAATCTCTTTAACGGAGTTCTCAGGAGTTGTGTGCAACGGGACAATCACGAAGTCCTTGACAGCTGAAGAATGGCACATAGGAGGTGGCACACTTTCTGTTAAGGGCCCACTAGCACTGCCTGCAGAAGCAGCTGCCCTTTCTAGGAAGTACTGCTGCGTGTGGCCCTGGGGCCAGAGGGTCCAGGCAGTGGCTGAGACCTCAGTGCCTTAGTGCCACCAGGATAAGTGTTTTCAAGGTGTGAAAGACTCCTCCCTCCCACCTGTGCTCTCTCCAGCTAAAAGGAAGCTGTTGGAAGTGGTCCTTGTTGGCATTGCCCGTTCTTTCTCTCTTCCTCTCTCTTCTCCCTTTTTATCATCTGCGTGTGTGTGTGTGTGTGTGTGTGTGTGTGTGTGTGTGTGTGTGTGTGTGTGTGTAACGGAGAGAGACACAGAGACAGAAAACAGAGAGACAGAGAGAGAAAGAACATCTCACAGAGTTGGTTTTTTTCCTTCTACTGTGTGGATTCTGGGGATCTCACCTGTTTTGGTTTTTGTCGTTGTTGTTGTTGTTGTTTGAGACAGCCTTGGTTGGTCTGGAACTCACTCTGTAGACAAGGCTGGCCTTGAACTCACAGAGATCTACCTGCCTCTGCCTCCTGTGTGCTGAGATTAAAGGTATGTGCCACCATGCCTGGCTCCCAGGCTTCTATTTTCAATTATCCTTGCTTGTACTGCCTAGCACTACATCTGGTGTACTAGAGGTGCCTGAAACTATTTCTTGATTGACTACATAAATGAATGTTAGATAAGTGAATGAAATCATCTCAGGAAAGAGAAGGAGGGCAGGGAGGCTGGAAGGTGGAGGCTCAGGAAAATCAGGTTAGGCACAAAGCCTTGCCTCTCCCTTTGAGAAGAAATTGTGCTTATAGGCGGAGGCCGTCCCTGCTCGGCCATAGCAAGTTGGATAATGCATAAAAGAATTACTGCACTCATTGCCCTCAATAGCCCTGCCTCTTCTTCAACTGAGAAGTCCCACATGCATTCATAGTTATTTTCTCAAAGTACCATCCTCTAAGTTAACTAACCCTGGGCAGAAATAGTTAATGCCATAGTTTGGGTTGTTACAACAGTGTGGGATGGATATAGGCATACCTAATTTAATTCTGCATATATAACATACTATATAATATATTACATAATATATGATGTAAAATCCATGCTCTGTCACCCTGCTACATCCTGGTGTCATGCAGGGAGGGACTTTGCCAGCCTTGTGCCCTCAGCAGGGCACACAGTAGGCAGTGGAAAGCATTTTCATTACATGCTGCAACTTACAAACAAATTGTAATTCTTGATTCTTTTTCTTTCTTTTCTTTCAGTGCAGAAGATTGGATCCAAGACCTTGTGTACGCTAGGCCCTTTCATTGAACTATATTTTCAGCCCTTGCCTTTTGAGACAGGGATTCACAATACAGCTCGGACTGGCCTCAAACTGGCCAATCCCCCTCCATCTGCCTCCTGAGTGCTGAAATTACAGGCATGTGCCACCATGTCTGGTGAATTCTTGACATGCTATCAAGTACAGCAGTAATTGGGAATATGGCTTGTTAGTTGGTGACTCAACTCACAACTCTGGCTTGTCTACTTAATAGCTGGACTTAGGCAAGTGACACTGCCTTTAAAATTCACTTTCCAGTCAGACATGGTGGCGCACACCTTTAATCCCAGCACTCAGGGAGGCAGGGGGCAGGTGAATCACAGTGAGTTCGAGGCCAGCTTGGTCTACAAATCGAGTCCAGGATAGCCAGGGCTACACAGAGAAACCCTGTCTCGGAAACAAACAAATAAAAACAAAGCACACACACACACAAAACAGTTTCTTTAAATCTGAATAGGGACAGCCTTAATCCTTGCCCTGCAGTGCACGGAAGGAGAACAGGAAACTGGCCATTAGTCATGGACCAACAGCTGTGTTGTTGGGGGTTAAAGTGCACCTGATATAGCTTTGCTCCCTCCCAGCAATCTGTGGAGAAGGCCGCTGCACTGTGGAGCCACTAGGCTGTAAGAAGAGTGAGGCTTTTGAGATTTTCCTTTGGTGACCATCGTTGGGTCTTTTGAAAAGGAAGGGATAGATGTACTTGACAGGGATCAAGGATTGTGACAAACCATTTCTATGACCCCAAATACTCCAGAGGGCAGAGTATTTAATGACCCTGGATGGTGGTATCCGGGCTGGGAGGCTGTGTGTCTTGGCATTCTGAAAAGTATGCCTGGTCCCATCAGACCAGCCTCTTTTTTTCAGGTATGAACTCTCACCTCAGGAATCCCATAAGACAACATGTGACTCTGAGAGCATGGCTCACACATGCTCAGGGCTGTGTCCCTTTGTGGGCTGCTGGGGAGGTCACCAGGAGAAGGACTGTTATGATTTAAATATAAAATGTCCCACATGTGTTCATGTGTTGAATGCCTGGTCCTCAGCTGGCAGCAGTATTTTTGGGAGGTTGTTAAAATCTTGCCTCCTCTAAGTTGTTTGCGTCTTCAGGTATATTTGGTCATAGCCACCTCAAGAGTAACTGACACAGGGGTCACAGTCTCACCAGTGAAGGGCGACTGGAACCAAACCACAAAGGGCTCCCTGGAAAACACGTCGGTGTCTCCGTCCTGGTAGTCAGGGTAGAGGTATTTTTCCTTCACAGACACCAACTTCTCCCTAGAAGAGAGAAAAAAAAAAAAAAAGAATTTTCCTCTCACTGTGTCCAGAGCAGGTTCCTGGGGAGGCTCTTCTCCCTAAGAACGGGCAGAATCAGCTCTTCTCCTCAGAGTTGAGAGCACGTGAGTCAATGTTCGGACTTTAAACAGACAGCAGATGGGCAGTGAGAGTCCTCGATGGCCTGGGTCAGGCCTTCCCCGAGAAGGACAAAGAACTCCTGCCCCAGCCTCATTAGTTGTCACCGAGCTGCTGTGTTTTCTAGTTCATGATTGAATCATTGTGGAGGTTTTGGGTCATTTGCTTTGAGACAGGGTCTCACCTCCTGTAGCTCAGGCTGACCTTGAACTGGCTGTGTTGCTTGGAGTTCAGAGCCCCCTGCCACTACCATCCAAGTGCGGGGATTAAAGGCCTGTGCCCACCACCACAGTGCTGGGGACTGAGCTAGGCTTTGCAAATGCCAGGCACACACTCCACCAGCTGAGCTACAGTCCCAGCACACGAGTCTTCGGTTCAACAGCAAAGATTCCGAATGACAATGGTAACTGCTTAGAGACAGAACCAAGTGGTTCGTTTTATTTGAGACAAGGTCTCATTTAACCCTCACTAGCCTGGGACCATGTAGACCAGGCTGGCCTTGAACTCTTAGAAATCTGCCTGCCTCTGCCTACCTGAGTGACTGGGATTAAAGGCGTGCACCACTACGCCCGGCTCAGAATCCAATTTTAAAATAAAATAAAATACATATATTTCGGTCAATTCAGTCAAATGTAGGGACAGATTGTACTCACTTGTAGAGGAAGGCGTATTGTTCTTTGTATGTGTTTCTTCCAAGCCGAGAACTAATGACGTAGTTGTATGTTGTACTTCTCCGTGAATTTCTAGAAAATGTAAATATGTTAGTGTGTTGTAAGGAATAAACACATCTCTGATGTGTCTGCCCTCACCACTACCCCTGCCTGCACATCCCAGTGTTGACACATAGTACCACAGCTGTCTTATTTCTTGTCCTAAAAAATGGCTATTTTTTTAACCTTTCATTGCATGATTTGTTTGTTTGGTTTTGGTTTTTGTTTTGTATTGTTTTTTTGTTTTTGTTTTTGTTTTTTGAGACAGTTTCTCTGTGTAGCCTTCACTGTCCTGGAATCACTTTGTAAACTAGGCTGGCCTTGAACTCACATTGATTTGTCTGCCTCTGCCTCTTGAGTGCTGGGATTAAAGGTGTGCGCCACCACGCCTGGCTTGTTTTTGTTTTTCTGAGACATGGTTTCTCTGTGTAGCCCCCCCCCCCCCACTGTCTTATAACTCACTCTGTAGATCAGGCTGGCCTTGATCTCAGAGATCTGCCTGCCTCTGCCTCCCAAGCGATTAACAACACAAGGCTAGGATTTGAAGCCAGAACTTTTCATTTCAAACCCCACAAGTTTTAGCATGAATCATAGAGGCCAGAAATGAGCAGATCAGAGCAAATCTCTGCTTTGGAGTCTTCAAGATGGCTTAGCAGGTAAAGCTTGCAGCCAAGCCTAACCGTTTGAGTTTGTATCCAGAACTCACAGGTAGAAGGAGGGAACTGACTCCTGCAAATTGTTCTTTGACTTCTACATGTGTGCTGTGGGACACACACACACACACACACACACACACACACACACACACACACACACACATTTATGTGTACTCACATACACAATGTAATAAAAAGAAAGAAAAGAAATCCCTCTTTAGCTTGGACTGTTGCCATAACTCCTGCTTCCTGGTTAAAGTCAAGGTTCTTGTGTCTCCTGTCCACCTGTCCACTTGTCCACCTGTCCACCTGTCCACATGCCACTTCTGAGCTCTACCAGATCCTTAAGAGCCCCTCCTCTGTAGCCACCAGGCACCTGCTCCAAAGTTCTGGTACTGATTTCAAACAATCGCCTATTTCTTCTTGGGTCTAGAGCTTCACCGTGGGGGGGGGGAGGAGAGGGGGAGGGGAAGGGTTGCAGACAATCCCCTCACCTCCGCAGGGAAATCTGATCCTCCCTGTGAATGTGTCAAAGCTGCTGATAACTGACTTCTCCAGACAACCCTACCCCATTTCCTTCCACTGGCCCCCAAAAGAATCTGGAGCCTGATTAATACTTGGCACTGGTCAAGTGGTCAGTTAGAAAAGATAGAGGGGCTGACTTAGGGAACAACTTAAAATGTGTGTTTTCAAATGTGTGCTCTAAGCTAGACCCAAGCGTGAGAGCCCTGAGTGAGGAGGACAGCAGACCTTGCTAGGCTTTCCATTTGGAAGGCTGGCCCTCTGCTAACTCTAGCCTTCTGGATCTTGAGGTGGCACATTGCTTTAGAACTCCACTGTGAAGGGGCACAGACCTTTTCCTGCTTTACAGAAGACAAAGAGATGTGTTTGCAGCTGGGGCATTAGCTAACATGTCTTAACATGGTCTTAGCATGGTCTTAACATGTATGTGACATGAGGTTCACTCAGCAAAGAGAGCTCTGTGGGTGGTTTTTTTTTTTTTTTTTTTTTCCTGCTTGGAGTCCTCAGCCCAGTCTAGGCAGGTTGAAGGTGAGGACGTCGAGACTCCTCACCTCCAGACTGCCTCCATCGTGACTGTGGGGAGAAGTGTGGAGTCTGCTTCTCCCCTTGGCCCCTGGCACTTCTGAAAACTTCCTTGAAGACTGAAGGGGCTTAAGAGAGGTCCTAGGTTCAAAAGTAGGGGTGACGGGCAGGCCTCCTCCCATGGTGTGTTACCTCAACACAGACTCCCAAAAGCCACAACTGACCATAGCCTGAAACCTCCGAAACAATGAACAAAAGCAGTCTTTCCTCTTTTCAAGATGTTTTTCTCAGGTATTTTATCACAGTGACGAAAAGCTAGTGGACATGGTAGTTTGCTGATCATTCAGAAGGAATATAAATCATCTGTATTACTCACTGTCATTTAAAACTACTGGAAAACACTGCTTTTTCTTTCTATTGTGCCCCACCCCTATACCCAAAGCAGGATTTCTGTGTATTCCTGGTTGTCCTGGAACTCACTGAACAGACTAGGCTGGCCTTCCAATTTGGAGATCCCCCTGCCTCTGCCTCCTAAGTGTGGGGATTCAAGGTGTGTGCTATCACTGGGCTTTTTTTTTTTTTTTTTTTTTAATGTGCAGCCCAGGTTGGCCTCAAACTTGTGATCCTCCTGCCTCCGCTTCCTTCAGCAAATCCTACTGCTTACCTCTACCACAACCACCTTCGTTGGTTTTTAGACTATAAAATCAACTTGTACTGATGGTAAAACAGTCAAACCATACAAAACTATTGAAATAAAAAATGCCGCCGGGTGTGGTGGCGCACACCTTTAATCCCAACACTCAGGAGGCAGAGGCAGAAGGATCTCTGTAAGTTTGAGGCCAGCCTGGACTACAAAGTGAGTCCAGGACAGCCAGGGCTACACAGAGAAACCCTGTCTTGAAAAACCAACGGGGGAAAAAAAGAAATAAAAAAGGTCTCCTACCCCTTCACTGACCTTGCTGCACAGTGGCTTTTCAAACATCTCTCCGAAGTAACTATTACAAGTTGTTAGCTCATCCTCCCAAGTCTTTCTTCTGTGATCATCCAGGCACCCCCACTCCCTCTCACTCATGTGAAAGTAACACAGTGACCTGAACTCGTCGCTTCTGATACACTGTAGCCATGTTCTCTTGCTGCCGGCTTCTTCTGCCCACTGCCTTCCACCTTTACGGCAGGACCTCCTAGCTCAGCCTCTTATCTACTCCTTTCCCTGCTCTGCCCCAATTCTTGACCCTTTTTCTCTGTTTTTACTGTCATATTAAAACCAGCCAGGTGAAAGTTCACAGGACTATAGCTAAGAGTGAGAGCCTACGCAGCTCTGGCCATGTGGCCTGGTGGTTAGAATAAATGCCAGCCATCACACTGGCTCCTACCCCCCTGCCACTTGTCAGATGTCCCTGCACTTGACTTTAAGCTCTAAGGGGAAACGGGGGGGGGGGGGACCCGTCCCTCTCCCCCTTTACCCATTCAGCTTCTCCATCAACATGGGGCAGATGTAGTTGTTGCTGTCCTTGATTTCCATCAGGAGTATAAGGTCACAGCGTTTGATGATCTGCAGAGAGAGAGAGACAGAATCCCCAAGGTTTGGAGCTTTTTACTGTAAATCACCGAACTCTTCATCAGGCACTTGTTGGGCTCCAAGCACCACAGTCAGGTGCTTGCTACCAAAACTTAATCCCCAAAGAAGGGCTTTCTGCCTTTGGTGTGGCCCTTTGTGTTTTGTTGATGTTTGCCTGCTGTGTTGAGATGGCGTCTCCTTGCTGACGCTGGTCTCAAGCTCTAGAGCCTCAGTCTGGAGTAGCCAGGACTGCAGGGGTACATTGTTTTTGGGTTTTTTGTCTTGTTTTGTTTTTTGTTTTTTGTTTTGTTTTGTTTTTTCTCGATGTTTAGCTGTTGTTGTTCTTTATTTTCTGTCTATTTCACATTTTTAAAATTAATTTCTTTATTTGAGGCAGAGTCTTACTATATAGCCCAGGCTGGCTTGGAACTCAAAGAACCACCTTCCTCAGCCTCCAGGGTGCTGGAATTAAAGGTGTGTTGCAATGTCCACGGTGGGGGAGGAGGTCCCTTCTGTCAGTGGTCTGGGGTGGGAGGTGGGGGAGGACGAAAGAGGGAAGGAGGTGGGGAATGGAAAGACACAAGTGAGGGGATAACAATAGGGATGTAATCGGAATAAATTAAACAACAACAACAACAAGGAAACTGAAGATTAGACATGGGCAAGTAAGTTACCCAGACATGAAGCTTAGAAAACAGCCACAGTGGCACCTGAATCCAAGCAACCAGCCATGACCCTCCACACATCCACAGCTTGCGGCTGCTGGTGGGATTATAGCAGTGGTGATGGCACTAAGCACCTTAGCCTTTGATGGGCAAAGGTTCTAGGCTGGGGAGGGCAGGTATCAGGACGCATAACTACAGTGATGACAATGATGAGAGCTGACATTTGTTGTGAGCCTACTTCACAAACAACTCTAAGAGAGGGCTGTTGATGGCCGGCCCATGACACCAGGATGCTAACTAAAATACCGAGTAGCTGAGCCATTATCCTAAAGTCACACAGCCAGTACAAGTGGGAAAGCCAGGGTTCCAACCCAGCTGTTCAAATGCACTCGCTCAGAGACCCAGAGTCTCCTGGGAGTAGCGAGGTGCAAGGGAGGGATAATAGAATTGACGCTAAAGGACAGTCACAAGCCACAGACATGTTGGGCATGTTGGGGAGCGATTAATTGCTTCTGTCAGAAGGAGACAGCCTTTGGTCCCCCCGAAAAGGTTCAAAAATAATTCAGTGGGAGCAAGAGGATATGAGAGAGGCTTTGTCAGGGCGAGCAACAGCTGTGATCAGGGAGCAGAAAGAGCTCATGGCCCTCCATGACCAAGGGCCTCTGGGTAATGAGACGGCCGGTGACTCAGTGCCACAAGATGCTTCTATTAAGGATAAAGCACACCGCCCAGATTAGTTTTGTTCTCCCACACAGCCTCAAAGTCATGGAGGGCTCCTCGTACCGTATTTCAGAGCATCTCCAGTCACATCTGCAGCAGGGTGGAGTCCAAGGTCCCAGGGAGCAGGAATGCAGCCTTTAGGGAGATGAGGTCTGGACGCTGACTGATCAGGAAGCTGGGATTCTAGGTTAAAGCCGCAGCATTGGCCACACGGGACTCACCACAGCCTCGTGCTGCTCCTGCGGCGCAAGCCAGCCTGCTGGTTAAGTCCCTAGGAACTATCAGACCTTTCTAGAAGTGACTGTAAAATGTACACATTCAGCAGGTATGATGGCGCACACCTTTAAAGCACAGATGATACAAACCAATGTACGCACTCTTCATTCTAGTCCCCAGTGTTGATCCTTCATAAACAGATATACGTGGTAAGGAAGTGCCCTGTGTCCTGTTTAAAGACATTAGGTAGAGGCTTGTGGGCTTCTCTTTACCCAAGATCTCTCCAGACCGCCCCTCCCCTCTCCCTCAGAGGAGAGAGAACGGCAGCCCTTATCTGGATTCCATCCAGACTAGGCATGCACAAACCCTTGCTCTCGGGGCTTTTGGCAGCAGAGCAGTTAACGTAACTGTCCTCTGGAGTGTGGCAACCTTTTGCCAAGGCAAGGATTTGGCATTGATGAAATCATAAAGGATCCAGAGCCTGGTTCCGAAGGGCTCCCTAGGAGTCTCTTCCTGAGGAGTAGGAGCCAGAAGGAATATGTTTTTTCCTGGTGCTCTTGCCCTTTTGAGAATTTGGACAACAGGATCTGGCAGAGTGTTGTCTGAGGAAAACTCCCCAGAGATAGCAAGGAAACCAGAAGGCAGATACAGCTGGAGGTGCCGGCCTCAGAAGTGCTTGGTAGGCAAGGAACAGGAATGTCAACAGGAAACCTGGCTGTGCTCGCTCAGGAAAAGGAATCTGAGTCCACTTGCTCCACACCACTGGGTCACACAGGAGAGGGACCTTGGCCTTTGGCATCCTGATCTCCCTGGCTGTTGAGTGTGTGGCCAGGAAGGGAGGGCTGCAGTCTAGAAGCCCAGTACTCACACTCCCTTGCAGTTCATTTTCCTTAGTGCTCACTGAGCCTTGGAGTGACAATTAGACAGAGAATATGAGGGCTGTGAAGAGGGGCCCCACCAGCCGATGTGGACGTGACTCAGTTGATAGAATTTTTGCCTAGTGTGAACAGAGCCCTAGGCTCAGTCCACAGCACATCACAAGCCAGGTGTGATAGCACAAGCCTTTAATCCCAGCACTCAGGATGGCTCTGATGGTTTGGGGCAGGGTGGGGGGTGGAGGGAGGGTTGCTTCTGTTTACAGAATGGCTTTATGGGGATGGGATTAAGTCTTGACAAAGGCTTTAGGCACACCTTGTGGGGACTCACAGCACGAGGAAGAAGCTGTGTGGAGGGATGGAATCACCAGAGAACAAAAATACAGAGTATGGCGACATTCCACCGTTGAACAAGTCAGGAACATAGAGAGACCCTTGGGCTCCCAGGCTCCACTGGGCCACGGATGAGGAAGTTGGGAAGTAGTTTCCCTGCGTGTCAGATTTCTCCATTAAGCCATGGTGTCAGGGTTCCCACAGGCTTGGCACAGCTGTAAAACCACGACATCTATAGGTGTCTGGACTCAACACCTAAAGGGCAGGGTCATCCGGGCCCCCTTGACCCATTGGCCATCTTGGCGAGAGCAGAGCAGGCCTTCTGTTTGCATCCTTTGCACAACAGCAGCCAGACACGGGCCTCAGCTCAGCACGCCTGGGCTTCACTCACCAGCCTTACCAGCTGTTCAGGTGGGAGAGCCCACTTCATGTGAAATGCCGGAAGAGAGGGCATCAGCTGAAAGATGGAGTCTGAAGCCAGGGATGCTGGCATTTTCAGCACACACAGGGGTGCTTTGATGGTGGTGGTGGTGGTGGTGGTGGTGGTATGTGTGTGTGTTGAGATAGGGTCTCTTATCTGGGCATAGTGGTGCACACCTTTAATCCCAGCACTCAGGAGGCAGAGGCAGGCAGATCGCTGTGAGTTCGAGGCCAGCCTGGTCTACAAAAGCGAGTCCAAGATAGCTAGAATTGCTACACAGAGAAACCCTGCCTCCAAAAACATAGACCAGGCTGACGTTTACTTTTCCCTATAGCCAAGGATGACCTTGAACTTATGATCCTTTTACGTCTACCTCCCCCGTGCTGAGATCACAGGTGGGGGACACCATGCCTGGCTCATGTGATGCTGAGGCTGGAACTCCACACTTCATAAATATTAAGCAAGCATTTTATCAACTCAAGTAAATCCCTAATCTCATTCCCTTTTGTTTAATTTTAAAGTAATAGCCACCCCACCAGAGTCCCAGCATCAAACCCCATGGAACAGAGAGTCAACTGACTCCAGAAAAATGTAAGCAGTGTTCCCAGCCATTGGTCATAGAACCCCAAGGACAGTGTTACCCAAAGCAGAGAAAGGGCAGAATTGAGAGGAGATGGATGTGGGTGAGGGATGAAGGGTTGAAAGGAGAGAGATGGGGAGGGAAGGAGGAAGAGAAGAGAGAGAGAGCACATGCTTTGCCAATGGTTACAAGCATGAAGCAGGCAAGGCTGCACTAGTTCTCTCACCACACCCCTCCCTGGAGCTACCCAATGCCACATGGCCCTTCTGAGTTCATCCCCATCCCAGGCAGAACAACAGTCCTTGCTCGAGAGGTTGACAAGTGAGAACATGCATTTACAGTGCCTGACATAGACTTTCAGTACGCTCCATTCAAACCAATTGAATGTGGACTGACTGCAGGCAGGCTTTGGCAGGAGCGTGCTGTTTACCTGCCGAGGTAACCCTTGCAACACCCCTGCGGGATGTACAGAAGCACCCAGCTGAAGACAGGAAGCACCCAGAGCCTGGGGTGGTCACTGCAGTTCTTACCTCATCCTGAGGGCCAGTCTGAAGCCAGGAGAAGATGTGAGGGTGTGTCCAGGACAGGAACAAAACTCACCTTCACAATGACATCCATGACTTTTTGGTTTTCCTTCTTGCTCTCCCCAAAGGACCTCACATTGAAGGAGCAGAGCCTCAGGGCCAGGACGCCATGGAGGGCAAGGGAGAAGAGCAGCAGGGAGGCCAGGCACGGGGACATCTGTGCACTCCTGCGACTTCAGGCCGGATGAAGAGATGCCTCCTTGCTCAGTGACTTATAAAGCCTAAAGCCTAATAACAGGAATTACTGGATCCCTCTAGGCCACTTTCACTTCTCTGAGGAACTCACTCACCATCATGGGTTTCAGTCCCCAAGGAAATGAAGACCAAGGGTTTGTCTTTAGGGAGTCCTCTGTTGTCACTGCCCTTGTAAGGAAAGCCATATGCTTACTTTAGGCACCAGCCCCCTTAAAGTCACTCATAATCTCAGTGGCAGGGGTGAGGTGGGGTCAGTGGTGATCTCCGGACATGTCTCCTGTGGCAGCTTGCCATGGGAGTTGGGAGTTTTTCTGAGAGTTGATGAGCTTGGAAGTGTCCACCCAGAGGGTACTGGGTCTGTGGAGCCATCTGCTGGGGACAAATATTTGGTGAATAACCACCACTGGACACATCTATGTAGTGGCTCTGTAACCATCTCCGTGGGCGTATACGGGCAGGCATATTTTGAATGCAATGAGGCAAAGGATGCCTTGGAATCTGAGGAAGGCAAGATGGAGATCCCAGGAGCAAAGGTGTCACCGACTGATTCCCTCAGAGGTGGCAGAGATAAACAAAGAGCCTGCAGGAAAGTTCCCATGATGGGCAGGGATGGGCCTTGTGATCCAAACAGGCGTTTCCAGTGGCTCACGCTGCTGTGCGCAGATGAGTGAGCAACCAGGCAGTAATCCTGTAATGTGCACACTGTAGTTCGTCATCACATTTCACCAACAGCTTTGGGTTTGGGCTAAGGAGGGAGCCCACATTTAAGATTGTGTAATTCTAGTAAAACTCCCCTGTGCAAACTGGAGCACTCAGAAAAAAAAAAAAAAAAAAGGCCACACCCATCTTACAGGTGCTACAAAGCTGATTGACTAATAGAACTGCTGTGAGTGATGAGAGCCAAATTACCTTGCAGCCATCTTTAACTCTATTCATTGCCTAGTTCTGTGCTTGACTTAGCATCCTGCAACAATCAGGCAAAGCCCTGTCGGAATACATGAGCAGAGCCCTAGCTTCCTCGAGCCCAGAATCCAAAAATGTCATCAGATAGCAGCTGACACCAATAGCACGGCTTCTCTGCTTTGCTGAAACCACCTACCCAGTATTCCCACCAATGTTTCTTTTGTCTTCTTCCTACAAAAACATCCTAAAACTGGAGACTAGAGAGATAGTTAAGGGCACTGACTGAATGACAGCCTGCCACAGTGGCACACACCTGTAGTCCCAGCACTTAGGGAGGTAGAGGTAGGCGGATCTCCATGAGTTCAAGGCCGGCCTGGTCTACAGGGGATCTCACACCCTCTTCTGGCCTTCACAGACACAAGACATGGCATAGACATCTATGCAGACAAAACACCCATACACATAAACAAAAACTGGCTGGACGGTGGTGGCACACGCCTTTAATTCCAGCACTCAAGAGGCAGAGGCAGGTGGATCCCTGTGAGTTCAAGGCCAGCCTGGTCTACAATGTGAGTCCAGGACAGCCAAGGCTACACAGAGAGACCTTGTCTTGAAAAACAACATATTTTTTTAAAAATTAGAAAATTAAAAAAACCAAAACTGTTATCACGTTGAAACATGGCCTCAGGGAAAGCCTAAATCTGTGCTTCTGATCCATGGCCATTCGAATGTGGTTCTTTTATTCCCTCGTTCTCTTATTCTCTTACAGTGGGAGCTGTATTTTGGCAGACACTTTTGTGGCAGCTGGTGGAACAGTCTCTCGGTTTTGACCCCACATGACAGCTTCTACACAGGGCCGTGCTCAGCCTTGAAGCCTGTGAAGGGAAAGTCCAAGTCTTATGCCTTCAGAATTCTTCGAACTTTCCTTCTTTCCTTCTCTTTTTCTGAGACGGGGTCTTTAGCCCAGGCTGACCTCAAACTTCCTATATGGCCAAGAATAACCTTGAACTTCTGATCTCCCTGCCTCCACCTCCTAAGAGCCATCACTCCCCAATGGGTGCGCTTTTGGGGGTCAAACCCAGGGCCTCATGTTTGCTAGGCAAGCACCCAGCCACCCGAATGACATCTCCAGCCCCTCAAAGGCTCTTGTTTGACTCAAAGACCATATTCCTGGGTTGGGCCTCTACTGGGTCCCATGCTCAAGGTCATGCACACTTCCTCCCCCACCGCCCCTTCACAGTCTGGTTTCCACTTCTCACCCAGGGCCTTTGCACACACATACCCTTCCACTCTCAGTGTTCCTCCTTGCTCTGGCTTCCGGCCCCAGATGTAATTCCACACTCTCCCAATGCATGTGTTCCTCTTCTCTTTCATGGTGTCCAGGGCCTGTGCTTTGTTCCAGGTACCCCAATGTTTTATCATATATGAGTTACGTGTTTCTTCATCTGATACCTGTCTTATCAATAGCTCTTCGTGGGCCTGGATAGCTTGTGCATGTATGAGTGCTTGTGTATGTATACATGCACATGTGGATGTGTGTGTGTGAGCTCATGTTATGTGTGCACATGTGTATGCATGTGTATGTGTGCATGCGTGCGAGTGCTGGCCTGGAAAGGACGGGCATGGAACAGTGCTCAATAAATCACTATTGAATGTAAAACGTGGTACTCACTGACTCTCCAAAGCCCAGGTTCTCCAGGACAGTATTGGTGCTGAACCAGGGAACTCAGGTTGCCTGACAACCAAAGGTACCCCCTTCCTTAGCCACACAGGCAAGAGCAAACAACAACAGTAACAAAGGCCACCAGAATGACGTCACCTTCCATGGGGCATGAGGGACTAACTCTGGCTGGCTTTGGGGGTCTTGCTGAAGTCTGCATTTCAAGTATTTCCCCTCCCCCAACCCAGAGACTGGGGGCTGCTAAGTGGTGGCACCTAGTGGAAAGTTTGTGTCATTAGCGCCCTGAAGGGGCTTATGGAGCAGCCATAAGGGGCACAGGCTTGCTCCAATGTATGTTCCTGCCATGAAGTGCTCCCCCCTCACGGGCTACAAATAAACACAGCCTGCAGATGATGGCCTTGACCTCAAAACTGAGCCAGAGGGAACCACTTCTCTGTATACTTTGATTATCTCAGGTGTTGGCTGTAGTGATGAGAAGCTAACAAACTCAGGGCCAAGTAACTCTTCGCCACGGGTCTGTCCAGGGCATTATATGGTGTCTACTTCCAGCTAGGGGATAGTATCCTCCACATTGTGACAACTAGAACCATGCTCAGGCTAAAGGTAACCCCAGGAGTGGAGGGAGTCTCGCTGAGAACGTTGGTGTGGAGGTTGGAGCCGATGTACTTCCAGTTCCTGGCTGTTCAACCTTAGGCAGAGAGCTAAACCTCTCTGTGCCTGTCTCCTCGTTTTCAAAATGGAAGATAAGTGCTCCCATGTAGTAGAGCTGTGAAAATTCAGTTTTTAACTGAAGCACTAACTCAGCACAGTTCCTGGCCCTTCATCCGTGTGAATAACACATCACCGTCCCTGAACTGGAGAGCTGGCCCAGTGGTTAAGAGTACTTGCTATGCCGGGCAGTGGTGGCACAGGCCTTTGATCCCAGCACTTAGGAGGCAGAGGCAGGCAGATCTCTGTGAGTTCGAGGCCAGCCTGGTCTACAAAGTGAGTTCAGGACAGCCAAGACTACACAGAGAGACCCTGTCTTGAAAAACAAAACAAAAAAAGAGTACTTACTGTGCAACCATGGACTTGGGTTTGGATCTCAGCAGCCATGGAGTAACTTGGGCGTGGTCTCATGCACACCTGCAACCCCGCAGTTGTGAGGGTTGGGGACACACACTTCTTTACTGCCAGTCTAGCCAAAAACCATGAGCACTCCAGGTTCAGAGAGAGGCCCTGCCTCAAAGGCTAAGATGAAGAGTGGTAGAGGAGGACACCAGAGACCCTCCTATGGCCTCTCTACCCCACACATATACATAAGCATATGCCACACACACCACACACACACAAATACACACACACACACAGAAAGAGACAGAGACAGAGAATATAAATTGGAGAAGCTTCTGAAAAGATAGGAAAAGTATTGCTACTTTCATTTTTTAGACAAGGAGATAGAAAGTCGGAGTTAAAGACATCGGTCATGGTGTGACATCAAAGGCATTCGTTTCATTTCTCAAAACGAATTATCTCGTCTAATTCTTTGTTTACAGGTACAAAAAGGCCCCTATAACCTCAGACCTTGCCTGACCAGCTGGTGTTGCAATGCATACCTTATTATATCCGCCAGGATGGACTAGGGAGAGTCTGGTAAGATGCTGGTTTAGGACTCAAAAGTCAAGGTAGTACCAAACAAATTAATAGTCAAGACAAGTTAACTGCGTATTCTGTAAAAATAAAATTTTATGGAAAAAAAAATCTATGGTGAGCAGAATATCGGCATTTTAAACAAGGACACAGATGGGACCTTGCATTTCCCGTGACTCTTGTCTCTTTCATTTTGTTTAATCCTGCCTCTGGCACCTCACTCAGGAGGCAAGAGCGCCCTCTTCTGGCAGGCGCGAGCACGGCTTCTCTGTTGGTGAGCTGGTCGTGCCTTTGCTTGCCCTCTGCTGAGCTCAGCGCTAGATCGCTGTCCCTCAGATTTCCATCATAACACAAAAGAGTACTGTCGGTCAAACGATGTCATTGCAACCTCTTTCCTAATTCTTCCCACGGGAAGCGCTACTCTTTGCCTTTCTCTCGCCGCTTTCTGTACAAACGCACGGCGGGGTCTCTGGCGAGTCTAAAGCAGCTCGTTGGCATGAAACTGACCTTCCCCGCATGGCCACAAGAGGTGGTGTGTTTATCCTGTACTTTCTGGCTAATATCTGCTTATGAGTACATACCTCGTATGTCTTTCTGGGTCTGGGTAACCTCACTCAGGATGATCCTTTCTAATTCCATGCCTGCAAATTTCATGATCTCCTTGTTCTTAACAGCTGAGTGGTATTCCATTGTGCAAATGTATCACAGTTTCATTGTTCGTTCTTGGGTTGAGGGACATCTAGGTTGTTTCCAGATTCTGGCTATTATGAGTAAAGCTACTATGAACATAGTTGAACAAGTGTCCTTGTTGTATGGTGGAGCATCTTTGGATATATGCCCAGGGATTATATAGCTGGGTCTTGAGGTAGCACTATTTCCAATTTTCTGAGAAAGCGCCAGATTGATTTCCAATGTTGTTGTACAAGTTTGCACTCCCATCAACAGTGGAGGAGTGTTCCCTTTTTTCCACATCCTCACCAGCATGTGCTGTCCCTTGAGTTTTTGATCTTAGCCATTCTGGTAGGTGTAAGATGGAATCTCAGCGTCGTTTTGATTTGCATTTCCCTGATGACTAAGGGTGTTGAATATCACTTCAAGTGCTTTTCTGCCATTCAAGATTCCTTTGTTGAGAATTGTTTTGCTCTGTACCCCATTTTTAATTGGGTTATTTTGTTTGTTGCTGTTTAATTTCTTGTGCTCTTTATATATTTTGGATATTAGCCCTTTGTCAGATGTAGGGTTGAAGATCATTTCCCAGTCTGTAGGTGGTTATTTTGTTTTGTTGGCAGTGTCCTTTGCCTTACAGAAGCTTTCCAGTTTCATGAGGTCCCATCTATTAATTGTTGGTCTTAGAGCTGTAGCCATTGGTGTTCTGTTCAGAAAGTTGTCTCCTGTGCCAAAGTGTTCAAGGCTCTTCCCCACTTTTTCTTCTAACAGATTTAGTGTGTCTGGTTTTATGTTGAGGTCTTTAATTCGCTTGGGCTTGAGTTTTGTGCAGGGTGATAAATATAGACCTATTTGTATTTTTCTACATGTAGACATCCGGTTAGACCAGCACTAGTTGTTGAAGATGCTGTCTTTTTTTTTTTTTTTTTTTTGCTCCTTTGTCCATAGGGTTTATTTCTGAGTATCTCCCTTAGAATATCTTAGTTCCTATCAGAACCATTACATGGACCCTCCCTCAGTCATGACCTTGAACTTTTGGACTTTTGGAAGTACACAGTTCAATCATTTACTGAAAACTCTCTGAGTGTGACTGGCACTCCTCTTGATTTTTCCAGAGATTGCTGCTTATGCCTCTGTCTCTGTCTGTCTGTCTGTCTGTGTCTGTCTGTCTGTCTGTCTGTCCCTCTCTGGGTCTCAGGTAGCCCAGGCTGGCTTCTAACTTGCCATTCTCCTGCTTCAATCTTTCTTACATTGGCATTACAGATATGGCCACCGTACTCAGCTAGAAGGATTTTGTGTGTCATTGTGATGGCATTTGTATAAGGTAATGGTTCTGGCAGTCTTTTGTGGTAACTGCTGCCCAATGACAGAGCTGGGAATCCTCCCTGGTTTGTGTTAGGGTAAGTGCCAGAGGAGGAAAGCAAGTTTGAGCAGGTGTCAAGCCTCAACTAAACAGTGACTCACAAGTGACACTCCAAGCTTGGAAATTCCCTTGTAGATAAGAGCCTCCCAAAGCAGTCCCCTGACCTGCAGGTCTGTGTCATTCATAGCATTTTTATATTTATTTTTGTTTGGTGTTTTTTTGAGACAGGGTTTCTCCCTGGCTGTCCTGGAACTCACTTTGTAGACCAGGATGGCCTTGAACTCACAGTGATCTGCCTGCCTCTGCATCCTGAGTGCTGGGATTAATGGCATGAGCCACCATGCCTGGCTCATAGCATTCTTCTTTAAGACTTGATCTGTGGGTCTGGAGAGATGGCTCAGTGGTTAAGAGCACTCTCTGCTCTTCCAGGGGTCCTGAGGTCAATTCCCAGGAACTATGTGGTGGCTCATAACCATCGATAATGAGATCTGGTGCCCTCTCCTGAGGGACAGACAGAACATTGTATACATAATAAATAAATAAAACAAAACAAAACAAAAAACCCCAAACCTTGATCCCTAGCCAGGCATGGTGATGCATGCCATTAATCTCAGCACCCAGGAGGTAGAGGCAGGCAGATCTCTGTGAGCTCGAGGCCAGCCTGGTCTACAAAGGGAGTTCCAGGACATCCAGAGCTACACAGAGAAACTGTCTTGGGGAAAAAAAAATCTCTGGAGACTATGAAACAATAGTTCTTGACCTGGGGCTTGGAAGCATTTTACACAGTGGGGTTTTCAGAGATTTACTCAACAATTTGCCCTCTAAAGAGTGAAGGCTGCCATGACGGAATGTATTTCATCCTCTGCAAAGCAACAAACAAACAAACAACAACAAAACCCAAAACAAGTCACTTTGATAGAACTATGTGAAGAAGTGTTGAGATCATTAAAACAAGATTAGATCACTAGGAGGGAGCAACTGTCTTCTACAGAAGTGGGTTTGTTCTGGCAAGAAGGATACAATAAACCAGGTTTGGTGGCACATGCCTGTAATCCCAGGACTTAGAGACCAGCCTAAAGTACACAGTAAGAGCCTGTCTCAAAACTCCAGGTTAGAAGCTGAGGTGGTGGCACAGGCCTTTAATCCCAGCACTCGGGAGGTAGAAGCAGGCAGATCTCTGTGACTCTACAAAGTGAGTCCAGGATAGCCAGGCCTGTCACACAGATACCCCCTGTCTTGAGAAACCAAAAGACCAAACAAACAAACAAACAAATCCAGGTTAGGAGCTAGAGAGATGACTCAGAGGTTAAGAGCACCGGCTACTCTTCCAGAGGTCCTGAGTTCAATTCCCAGAAACCGCATGGTGACTCACAACCATCTATAATGTGATCTGATGCCCTCTTCTGGCCTGCAGGTGTACTGCATGGCAGAGTACAGTACACATAATAATAAGTAAATCTTTAAAAAAAAAAAAAATCCAGGCGATTACAAAGCAAAGTCACCTGCTGTGCTTCGTTTTCTTCTCATCCTGCTTTCTCCCCATGTAGCAGCATGAGGCCTCCACTTGACCCAATGCTGCAACTTGACATGGGCTTTCTGGTCTCCTGGGCCAGGACACAAGATGAACCTCTTTTGGTGGTGGTGGTGGTGGTAGTGGAGGAGGTTTTTTTTGGTTTGGTGGGTTGGTTAGGTTGGTTTGGTGTGATTTGGGTTTTTTTTTCAAGACAGGTTTTCTCTGTGTAACAGCTCTGGTTGTCCTACAACTAGCCCTGCAGATTAGGCTGGCCTCGAACTCACAGAGATCTGCCTGCCTCTGTCTCCCAGAGTGCTGGGATTAAAGTTGTGCACCACCACACCTGGCTCTTCATTTCTTTATAAGTTACCCCACCTCCAAATTCTGTTATACAAGCAGAACCCCCAGACTAAGAGAGACATAAAAGAATGAATAACGTAGTTTCTGCCATGAAGGACTCAAAATTAAGTAGTTAATGAAACCAATTTTCCATTTCCCTGAGTTTTTGGGTCTCTGAAATATCTATATCCAATGGCTATGGGACAGTTACAGTTTTGAATTACCATCCTAAATCATAAGCTCAAATCACTTTGAGTCCCATTGGCCACTTTTTGATCTAAACTTTTTTTTTTTAAAGATTTATTTATTGTGTATACAGTATTTTGCCTGTGTGTGTGCCAGCAAGGAAGCCTGAAGAGGGCACCAGATCTTATTATAGATGGTTGTGAGCCTCCATGTGGTTGCTGGGAATTGAACTCGGGACCTCTGGAAGAGCCGACAGTGCTCTTAACTGCTGAGCCATCTCTCCAGCCCTGATCTGAAGTTCTAACTTCTGACTGTAATGCTGGGAAGGTTGCCATCCCAGTTTGTTCAAGCCTGAAGTTGGGTCAGCTCCTAGGGTACTAGGTTTTCAACACTAAATCAAAATGTGTCATAAGCAAATAAGAATTAAACATCTAGCCGGGCGTGGTGGCGCACACCTTTAATCCCAGCACTCGGGAGGCAGAGGTAGGTGGATCGCTGTGAGTTCGAGGCCAGCCTGGTCTACAAAGTGAGTCCAGGATGGCCAAGGCTACACAGAGAAACCCTGTCTCGAAAAACAAAAACAAAAACAAAACAAAAAAGAATTAAACATCTAGCATTCATGTCAGGATAGGAGGCTGAGGATGGGTAAATGGGAAGGAATAGACATATTAACATTCATTTTATCTAAGAATGTATTAACATATGGACAAACATAAAAGGTAAGTGTTATTCTGTTCCTATTGTATAATAGGGCATGGCCTGGATCTGAGAGAGGGTATACAGCTCTTTAGGGTATCCATTGAGTGAATGGCAGAATAGACATGCCAGAAAGCTAGCTTGTGTCCCCACCTTGCATTGCCCTAAGGAGCTCCTGTGTTAACATGGAACACATAAAGTCCAGAAACTGTATTTAGAATTAATTATGAGAGCGAGAGCCAGCTTCTCTGTAAGAAGTCAGTGGAAGCTGTTTCCATGGAGACCCACTCACATCCAACCAAGCTGTGTTCAAATGTAGCCCCAACGGTGAGAGGGCATCATCACTAAAATAAGGTACATTTCTAGAGGTTCCCCCAGCTTCTCCAACATGTCTCCCACTATTTGTGATCTCAATGGAGTCTTTATTGCAGCCTGCAGCATGTGTTGCACAAAGCCTCAGAGTCTCCAGAGTGCCAGGTTGGTGGACAGCAAAGATTCAGCAAGCAATCCTGCCCCCCTCCCCCCTTCATTTCTCCTGTCTTTGGACAAGTTACCCACCCCTGAGGGTCAGCTTCCTCACTGCTAAAATGGCAGGCTCAAAGGCTAAAGATGCAAGCAACTGCGTTAATGCATGTAAACCAAAAAAAAAAAAAAAAAAAAAAAAAAAAAAAAAAGCTAGGCGCAGAGTAGCCGACGGCTAACGGCTCATCTGCCTTTTAATGAGACCAATCTGCTGGCGCGATGGGGCAGGAAGTGGTTCTTTTCTAACTTGGCCTGAAACACCTCATGCAGCTGTTTCAACATCTGTCCCCACCCTCCCCCCTCAGCCTGTTCCCTGCCACTTCGGGATGAAGTGGCTCAAACACTTGGAGCTTCTACTGACGTCTTAGGAGGTAGCTCTCAGTGTCATAGTTAACACAGGAGCTCCCTAGAGCAATGCAAGGTGATGGGTGATGGGTGGGGACACAAATTTGCTCTCTGGCATGTCCACTCCCTGTGCAGCCAGCTAGCATTGTCCCTGACTCCCGCACCCCAAGCTATTTCTTTGGTTCACTAATCTCCTCTAATCTCAAGCCATGTGAGAGTGAAGTAGGCGTGGCTTTCTTAGATAAGACATGAAAAGCGGGGGCTGGAGAGATGGCTCAGTGGTTAAGAGCACCACCTGCTCTTCCAAAGGTCCTGAGTTCAATTCCCAGCAACCACATGGTGGCTCACAACCATCTATAATGTAACCTGGTACCCCCTTCTGGCCTGCAGGTAAACAAGCAGACAACATTGTATACATAATAATAAAATAAATCTTAAAAAATAAAAAATAAAAAAGACATGAAAAGCAAGCCGGGCGTAGTGGCGCACGCCTTTAATCCCAGCACTCGGGAGGCAGAGGCAGGCGGATCACTGTGAGTTCGAGGCCAGCCTGGTCTACAAAGTGAGTCCAGGATGGCCAAGGCTACACAGAGAAACCCTGTCTCGAAAAACCAAAAAAAAAAAAAAAAAAAAAAAAAAAGAAAGAAAGAAAGAAAGAAAAAGACATGAAAAGCAGCACACGGGGTTTCACTGTAGCACGTCAGGAAGCCAACCTAGATGCCAATAGATTTGTGAGACAGCCTGTGACGAAGCCCTGAGCATGCGGTTGAGGCATGCAGGAAAAGCTAATTAATATTGCCTGTTCCGTGCCACTCAGCCCTGGAGAAGACATGAAGTAGAACAGAAAAGGAGCCACGGCCTGGGAGAGCTGAAAGTCACCTAAATAAATACATACACTATAGTGAGTTCTCTGTGTGTGTGCGCGTGCGAGAACGGAGAGACGCAAGGGACTACAGGGCAGTGTCGTCTGAGCTGCAGCTTGAGCAGAGGGCTCGGTGGCTGGCCTACAGGTGCCATGCAGATATATGTTGGAGGAAGGCCTGATGTGTTTTGGTGCTAATTAGTGCTTACTGTCTCTGACCAACCTTTTGCTTAATAAAAAACCATCCCACCTGGGCAGGGCAAAGGAGATAGGTAGGGCTAGGAGAAAGAGAAATTTTGGGAAGAAGAAGGACACCGCCACCAGGAGAAGGAGACCTGAATTGAAGAGAGGAAGGCCGCCATGGGTTAGCTAGGGGACAAGCTCATGGCCCGTGGCATGGATGGAGAATCCAACCCAGATAAAGAACATGAACAAGTATTTGGGATTATGAATCGGAAGTACTTTGGAGGATTGATATCTGCCCTGCCCCAGGTTAAACAAGGCTATTTTAAAATACAACAAGTGTCTGTGTCTTGATTGGTTGCTAGCCAGGCCTACAGATGATACTGATAATGCAGATACATTTAAAAAACAATAGATATGCTACCGGGGGCTGGGCCATGCAAATGCTTTCTAAGAGGAGATGCATCCAGATGGCATGTGGGTACACATGGAATCCTTTCTGCTTTATCTTGCAGCATTTTCATGTTGAACACGGCCTTTGTGTCATTCTCTGGTGAAGCAATCGCCATCCTTTTCTTGTTTTGGTTTTTCAAGACATGGTTTTCTCTGTGTAGCCTTGGCTGCCCTAGACTCACTCTGTAGACCAGGCTGGCCTAGAACTCACAGAGATCCGCCTCCCTCTGCCTCCCCAGTGCTGGGATTAAACGCCACCATGCCTGGCTCGAATTCTTTTCTTATATGTAAATAGACTCTGTATTAGTTTTCTTGTTGCTGGGATCAAACACATGACGCGGAGCAAGTCAAGGGAGGCAGGGTTTCTTTGGGCTTACATTCGAGGGGACACAGTGGACCTTAGGGGGAGCATGGAGGCAGGGTGTGAGGCAGCACAGAGAGATGGATGCTGGTGCTCAGCTCTCCCCTTTCTTTCTACTCAGTCTGAAACCCCAGATCATGGACCGGTGCCAGCCATACCCACTTCACCAGCCTATCTGGAGACTTGCGCACCGACAGTCCCAGGGATGTCTCCCGTGTGATTATAGATCCAGCCAAACTGAAAACAATAGTACCCTTCACAAACTCTAAGTCTCTGAGGGCAGCTAGTGAGTCCTAGGCCCACAGAATGGCTCAGCGGTCATGGTGCTTGTTGCCAAGCCTGAGGACCTGAGTTCTGACCTCAGGACTCATATGATAGAAGGAAAGAACTGACTCTTTAAATTGTCCTCGGACTCCCACACACATGCCGTGGTGACGCGCGTGCGCACACACGCGCGCGCACACACACACCACACACTCATTCAATTAATAAGTGTTTTATTTTGTTTTTACTTAAACCAAACAGGGGCTGGAGAGATGACTCAGAGGTTAAGAGTACTGTCTGTTCTTCCAAAGGTCCTGAGTTCAATTCCCGGCAACCACATGGTGGCTCACAACCATCTATGATGTGATCTGATGCCCTCTTCTGGCCTGCAGGTGAACATGCAAGCAGAGCACTGTGTATATAATAATAAATAAATCTTAAAAAATAAAAAATAAAAAAAAGCTGAAACCAAACCTGTCACCTAGAGAGTGGTAAATTCATAGTAATGTCTGATGAGTCAGTAAGCAAATGAATGCTTTGACTCCTAGCTCTGCTATGAGTTAGCTCTAGGGTCTATCAGGAAATCTCTCTGCAACGTGGTGCGTGGAGTGCTCATGAGGGCCTGATGATTTGGTACCCAGAGCCTGCAGAACAAACAAGCATTAAACATAACCACTGTGGATGCCATTCGTCGCTGGCTGACGTGCTGCTACGCCTTTTCTATAGGCTTGTGATGGAACAGAGCCTGAGGCAGAGGGAAGCCGCTGCCAGAGGAGAGATTTCAAAACCCTGGAGTGAGAGCTGGTGGCTGATATGGAGTTCTGTTTAGTCAGGAAAGAAGGACACTCCTAGGACCACTCCCTACCCAGCGGCTCCTGAAGTGTCACGGACTCAGGGGAATGGGGTGGGGTGGGGGAAGCCAGGTGTTGGGAAGGCTCCTTCATCTCTTCCTACATCCTTAGCTGCACTGCAAGACTGGGGGGTATTCAGACTCCCCTCTTCTCAGCCATCATCTGAAGAGTCACGAAGAATGTGACTGGTCTCTGAGTTTCAAGTATGTCTGCATAATAAAACTGTGAGGGGAAAAGACTTTAGGCTCTTGAAGGCCTGGGACCACAGGCTATAAATTTAAAGGAGGGGGGGAAAAAAACGAGGACTAGCCAACCACTTTTTAGTTTCTGTTTGGCTTTTGACATGCTAGGGGGTCAAACCCAAGGCCTCACTTTGGTGGGGGTGGGGTGGGGCGGAGGTTGGTTTTGATTGGTTTGTTTGGTTTTTCCTTCTGAGACTCACTATATAGCCCTGGTTGGCCTGGAACTCAGAGATCCACTCTGCCACTGCCTTTCTAGTGCTGAGATTTAAGATGTGTGCCACCAAACATGTCAGGCCTCAGTTTTAAATACCACTCTTATCACTGAGCTATATCCCAACCATTTTTAAAGTACTGAAGAGGGAAACTTAATGTATTAAAAAAAAAAAAAAATCGCTTTCAAACACACACAGTAAAGGTTGGGCCTTCTATGATGTTGTTTGTTCATTGGTCTCATTCCTTTATTAATTAAATCCAGAAGTCACCCTCCCCCCCCCCCCCAGCATCTGTTTGGTAAGTGCTCCCCAGTCCAAGGGTGCAGGGCCTATAGTAACTGGTCAGTGGAGAAGCCAGATAGCTCATTCAGGCCTCAGCTCTCCAGGTCTGTTGTGAGGTCATCGGTGAACAGGTGAGTTGGAAAGGTTCAAACGTGACTAGGTAAGGAGAAAGAAAGCCAGAGATCTGTCTTTTGGTGGGTGATTTGCTGCTATGCAAGCTTTGGAAAACAGCTCCTTGCCCTGAGCCAGAGGCAGCCCTCGAGGCCTGAGTGATGAGGTGGGTGGCCCAACAACTGGCGATCCAGCCTGAGACAGAAATCTTGTCTCAGACTTTGGGATACATTCGAGGAGCCTGATCCAGAAAAAAACAACTTTGCAGACAGGAGTGTGCACCAGCGTCTTCAGAGAGCTCCACCTGGAATTTCTGGGTTTTTAAAAAACTCATTTTTAGAAGCTAAGACCCTCTCAGCTTAGTCCAGATCTGCTTGTTCCAGAGCCTGGTGGGACATGCTGGGTGGGTGCCCTTACATAGAGGACTTAAGGGGTCCAGAGTCCTATGAGACACTAACTCCATCAATGTCTGGAGGTGGAGGCAGACAAGGGAGATAGGAAGAGCTGTGCTGTGACTATAGGGCCGGGTCCATTTTGCTCATCTCACTGCAGCCAGTACATAATATTAAAAGAATGACTAGGTATTTTGATGGGAGAAGCTTGCCAAATACTACGTGCATAAAGGGATTTAGAGGGAGTTTCCTGAAATTTCTTCTTCTGCTTCTTCTTCTGCTTCTTCTTCTTCTCCAAGACAGGGTTTCTCTGTGTAGCCTTGGCTGTCCTGGACTCACTTTGTAGACCAGGCTGGCCTTGAACTCACATTGATCCGCCTGCCTCTGCCTCTGCCTCCCAAGCGCTGGGATTAAAGGCGTGCGCCACCATGCCCGGCTTCCTGAAATATCTTAACTGAGACTTTGCAACAGGAAGAACAGTCAGGCCACACTGTCCTTTGCATGGTCCTACAAAGGAAGAAGAAACCACAATATACTTTTCAGGAAGTTTTCCATCCCCCATCCCTACACCCCCCTCCCCCCTTTAAGTTCAGTAGCCCAGGAAGGGTTGCTTTGGATTTCTCAAAAGCTTTGTGATGGGTACAAGGCTCTGTAGCGCCAGGCACACAGTAGATGCTCAGTAAATGAAACAGTGCCCCATGAGCTATGGCTTGCCTGGCAAAGTGGCAATGCCTGATGCCTAATGCGTCCTGCCCAGAGCACTCTGTAGGAAGGGTGATTCCGTTTGGCTTTTGAAAACTCAGTAGGTGCTTGCGTTAGGTTCACAGTTGTTGGAGACAGGCTGTACTTCCGGGTTTAATTTTTTGAGCTAGGGATGCTGATTAGCTTGTGGGGAAGCAGCTCAGCGTCCCCCGCAACAGAACCCGCCTGCTGAAGACACAAACGGGCCGGGCTGGTTTTTCTGTCGGAGGAAGTGAGCGAGAGCGTTGTCCCTTTAAGGAATCAAGCCAAGCTTATCGCCGGAGAGCTGAGTGCGCAGGTGCAAGGTCCTGGGAGCGGAGGGCTGCTCTACGGCTGACTGCTGGACCCCTGGCCTCTCTAAGGTAGGTAAGGTTAGCGAGGTGGGAGAGAAGGTGACGGTGGCTACGCTCTTAGGATAGGGTTTGCAGCCTCCCAGAGACTGGCCACTTGCCCCCACTGTCCGAGGCCAGTCTGTTCACCCCAGCATCACAAGGGTGAATGCAGATGAGTCCGAGATACAAACCTCTCTTCCTATTCCATTTTCCCGCTCTCTCTTAAGGTGGTGGTGGGCGGGGGGAGGGGCGGGGAGGCCTGAGATGTCCCCAAGCCTGGTCTCCTTACTGGCTGGCCGACTGCCAGCTTCCTTAAGCTCAGGGATAGAGTGAGGAGGACTCTGGAATCTGCATCCTATTTCTCTTCCTCCTCCGGATCCTCCGCGTTTGCACCAGCCGCGGTGCCTTTCCTCCTAGTGTCAGGGTGGATTTAGTCCTGTACCCCCACCCCCATCCATGCTGCCTACACCGCCCTGGAGCTGGGCTACAACACGCTTTCCTGGTACCGGGGAATCGCAGCTCGAGGACCTTGTTTTCGGAGTTTGGGAGAAAACTACTGGGCAGGCAAGCTGTAAATCTCCGTAGCTGCTGGAAGGAGGGAGATGGAGAGGAAGAAATTCGTGTCCTTTGAGGGACGATCAAAGCAGGCTTGGCAATGAAAAGTCTGCAAGCATCTGTGTGGAAGGGGCTCCGAATGCCAGGGCAAGCAAGCTTAGGATCTGAAGAAGAGGTGGGAAGGGGAAGGGGGAAATTAGCTTTTTGAAGAGGGCTGGGAAGTGGGCAGGCTTAGCAGTGAAGATATGTAAAACAACTGCCTCCAGGGAGGGCTACTGGGGTCTGTGTGTACTTATCTCACTAAGGTGATAAGTATTCCTACCTACCATTACCTTAACAGTCTTCAGGCATATCAGCCTTCCTAAAAGGTGGTCTCCTGCCTAAGTGACTGACAGACACAGTTGGCTCAACTCTTAAAGACCATGTTTTATTTGCCAGGAGAAAACGCTTTCTTTTTCTGGGTCTCAACAACAACCATCAGGCTCTAGTTGGCTCTCTTGCATATGGCACTTGAAATGTTTAAGGAGGAAGGGCGATTGTGGTGCTTCCTTTTCTTAAACAAACAAACGAACGAACAAAAAACAAAACAAAAAAACCAAAAGAGAAAGAAAGAAAGAAATGATGCGTTGCCAGGGAGACCAGAGGTGAAGCCCCAAAGCTAATGTTTGGCCATCTAACACTCTCAAATGACCTAGTCCTGTGTCACCTCCCCTGTCATGACCAGACTTCTGTACTTCCCCTAAGGTTTCTCTCCTTCTACTAATACCAAACCTGCCTCCGTTCAGCTGTTGTTACCTTAACAAGTCCCAACTCCCTCTCCCTTTGGTGGAGTCAGGATGCTGGCCTAACCACTTTGACAGTAAGAGCTGGCTTTTATCACCCTAGCTTAGACCGCCTGGGGCTTTCTGATCACCTTAGAGATGCAGATTGTGAAATGCTAGCAGGTGCATGATTTACTGCTCCCTAGTCCACAGACCCGTGGGGGAGGGGCCATATGCTCCTAGAGGGGGATGGGGGGGGGCAGGGAAGATCAAGTAGCTGTGTGTGCAGGAGGCTTGTATTTTGAGCCAAATTTTCTTTTAAAAGGTCACTCGGGAGGTAGAGGCAGGCAAATCTCTGTGAGTTTGAAGCCAGCCTGGTTCACAAAGTGAGTCCAGGACAGCCAGGGCTCTCTTACACAGAGAAACCCTGTCTCCAAAACCAAAACCAAACAAAAAAATTACTTAAAATTAAATTTGAAGTTCAGTTCTTTATGTTTCAAAGGTGGGCAACAGCTGTGTGAGGCAGGCCTGTGTATGGTGGTCCAAGGGATAACACTATAACCCAGTGAGACCTCAAGAAAGCTGCCTGTTAGTGGGAGTAAGCTCTCTTTCTGCTAAATTGTCTACAGGCCAAGGAACAGAGCACACAGAGGTGTGTCATCATGAGGAAGGAGTGTGAGACATCTTCCACTTGTTTTGGCTGCACCACTGGCTTTTTCCTCTGCCTTGGGAGTTGGCAGGAAAAAACAATGTTATGGTACATTCTGTGTAAACGTAGAGGCACGGGTGAGAAGGGCTCCGCTGTGGGTCGGTGGTAAAGTCCTTGCCTAGCTTTTGTAAGTTCCTGAGTACCCGAGTCCTTGGGTGGCAGGCCTTCTGGGCAGGAGATGGGGTTCAGTTGCCACAGTGTTTGCTTAATGTGCATGAAGCCCTGTGCTCAATCCCCACCACCACATGCAGTCATGGAGACACATGCCTGTGATCCCAGGACTGTAGTGAAAGCAGGAGGATGCTCAGTTCAAGGTCATCCTTGGCTACAATACCATAGGAGCTGTCCATGATGGTGACTGCTTTCACAGAAGCTGTCCATGAGGGTGGCAGCACCTCTTCAGTCTCTGGGCTATTCATGCTGTAGGGAAAGGCTTCCCTGCTGTGCATTCCTGGTAAATGTCATAAACTTTATAAGCACTCAAGGAAAGAAGTGGCCAGACCTCTGCCTGAGAAGTCTCCAGCAGCCCAGCTCCTCTCCCAGACTGCTGTTAACTGTCATACCAGTCCCCAGTAGGACTCATCCCAGATTATGCTAATTTTAGGTGAAAAATCTGGACAAAACCCCACCAATTCAGCGCTTGGGAGGCAGAGGCAGGCAGATCGCTGTGAGTTGGAGGCCAGCCTGGTCTACAGAGTGAGTCCAGGGCAGTCAAGTCTACACAAAGAAACCCTGTCTCAAAAAACCCAACCAACCAACCAAATAAACAAACAAAAAAAAAACCCCACCAATTCCTGAGCAGGAGAACAAACCACTCCGTGAACAGGAAAGCCCACCAATCCTCACTCGGGAAATCCCTGCCCTAGAAAGCTCTAGCCCCTAAGAAATCCTATAAAAGGCTGGGTCTGCCCAGTTCCCTGCTGTCTTCTCTTAGGAGCAGAGGCAGTTACTCTTGGATTTGTCCCTCCAATAAATCTCTTTTAAGAGATTTACTGCCTGGCCGGGCGTGGTGGCACACGCCTTTAATTCCAGCACTCAGAGGCAGAGGCAGGTGGATCACTGTGAGTTTGAGGCCAGCCTGGTCTACAAAGCGAGTCTAGAACAGCCAAGGCTAACACAGAGAGACCCTGTCTCGAAAAAACAACAAAACCAAATACAAACAAACAAACCCCAGAGATTTACTGCCTGGTGTGACTTATTGGAAGAAGAGAAGATGCCGGAAGAGGAGCAGAGCACAGGCTTCTAGGCTCCTCAGTTCATCAAGGGTTGGGGTAACCCTTGCCTTGAAGCTGCAACATCTCTGCAGAGGAGGCCTCTTCCTGGGCTCCTGTGTCCTTGGGTACTCTTGGGGACACTGTCCCACCCCAGAGCGGTGTGCTTCCTGGATTCCTGTGTCCTAAGATAACTTCCCTCAGAGCTGTGTGGTTCCTGGGCTTCTGTGTCCTAGGAACATACCCTTCCATCTGGGTCCCAGGAAGGACAACCAAACAATGACATTTGGTGCCATAACTCGGATACCTTTCCCTCGGGGCACTGCCCCACCTTGGAGCCGGGGTTCCTTCCCAGGCCTCAGAGTTGTGGGTTTCCCGGACACCTTCCCACCCAATTGGGAAAGCAGGCCAACCAACGAACAACAATGTGCCCAAGACTTGTAGACTTGTCTGGGAAAGTGATGCTGGGTAGTTGACGAGAAGAAAATGACTTCTGAGAGATGAGCAGGCACCAAGCTCCTAGTAGCCTGGCGCTGGAGGCCCCTGTGAACCAAGGAGTGGGGGGGGGGGGGGCTGGGGGGGCAGTGGGGGGGGGAGAAAAAAGAAAGCAGTGTGACCTTGTGGGTCTCAGCTGCCCCACCGAACCTGTGCCCGCTAGCTGGCTGTTCTGACAGGAATGTTCATTGTGTCGGTAGCCATAGGAACGGGGTGGACGCTGGTGAGGCAACCCTATGGACTCGTAACTCCTCCACGAGAGACTGTATGTTGGCTGCAGGGGCTTCTTTCTTCTCACTCTAGGAGTTGGCTTTCTTTCGACTTTCTAGCCTACTATTTGGGATTTATCAAGTGCTCACCAAGGGCCAAGGCACAGTGGGTCTCAAGTGCTTATGAAGGTATGATCTGGCTCGTTCCAAAGCTTTGGGGGAGGAAGAATGGGTGAGGTGAACTCGGGATGCCAAGGAAACCCTAGCTGAGGATCTAGCTTTCTTGTTTTACCAGAAAGATCTGTAAAGGAGATGAGGTGTGTAACAGGTGTCCTGTAGGTAGAGTGGGGATTATTGAGAAGAAGAGAAAGCAAGCCAGTGCAGACAATTCCCAGAGGGCCAGGCCATTAGTGGGTCTCATATCTCAACCCCCCAAAGGGTCTAGTTTGGAGACAGAGCTAGAAGTTCTCCTAGCAGGAAAGTCCTCATTAATGGATTCATGAACAGGCAATATTAGGTTCCATTCTATCATTACTCTTGCTGTTTTCCACCCTGGGGACCAGGCAGGGGTCCAGGAGCAATGATGGTTTGTTGTCTTCCAAGCCATGGTTGTTTGTAAATGTTGGACAGATGGGGGCCTGTAAAATCACTACTCTTAAAAGAGAGGTGGGACTTCATGAAATCAAAGCAGCTGATGTTTGAGAGCCTCCTGCCTGATGTGTTGAGGCAGTGGGCAGGATCTGGTATTTTATGTGTGAACAGTTAAAGATAAGGGATAAGCACCCCTTCCGGGGACAGAAATGGGGAAATTAGAGGTTTGGGGGACCCTTGAGAAATGAAACTGTATTTTTTGAAAGAAAGAAAGAAAAAGTCTTTTGGTATCATTATGGTAACCAGATGTTAATTGGGTGGACCCTTCATGTTATTAACAGTCTAAGGAGCTTTACTCTTTGTTCTAGGAATTAGCACAGGGTTGTAATCAAAAGACAACTGTTTAATATTTGTTTCTCCATTTGTGTGTTTGTTGAAGGTTATTTTTATAAAACTGTGTTTCTCTTAGTTTCTCTCAACCTGGCTATCACACAAGTAATTGAGACCCTTTTATATTTGTATATGAAGCTTTACAACACAATCTTGACCAGCTTAATTCTGTTGTTTGTTTGTTTGTTTGTTTTCAAGACAGGGTCTCTGTGTAGCCTTGGCTATCCTGGACTTGCTTTGTAGACCAGGCTGGCCTCGAACTCAGCAATCGACCTGCCTCTGCCTCCTGAGTGCTGGATTAAAGGCGTGTGCCACCACACCCAGCCTTACTTCTGTTCTTAACCTTCTATGTTACCCTGACTCCATCTTTGCCCAAAATCCCCAAGTTACTTGCTTTGTAGTTCTTTCTTTGCTCCAGCTGAATCTTCATTTCTCCTGCACCTCTGCCTGTAGCTGAATCCCCTACTTCCTCCTCTTCTAACTCCTCCTCCCCTACCTGGCAGGAAGTGCAGCCCTAGCCTCTCTCCTGCTCAGCGATGGCCTGTAAGCTGCTTTATTGACATATCAGGGGTACAAGTGGGGAGCAGTGTTTACACAACATTGATACAGAAAATTCTCAGAACAAGGCTTGCAACCAGATCTGGGGGGAAGAGATCAACATTTGAATTACACAATAAACTTATGCCTATTCAGAGTCTCAAATATCCTACCTTCCTGGCTTGATTACAGGTGGGCACCGTCATGACCACTTTATATAAGTGTGTGGGGTGGAACCCAGGGCTTTGTGCATCCTAGCCCCCTTAAGTTTACTATGAAAGACTGTTGCCTGCATATTTTTAAAATTTGCGTACAAAGTAACAGGTTTGTTTGGCATTTTCTTTCTTTTATGGTTTGTTTGTTTTTGGTTTTGTTGTTGTTGTTGTTTTTTAATTTTTGAGACAGGGTTTCTTTGTGTAGCCCTGATTGTCCTGGCCTGGCTTTGTAGACCAGGCTGGCCTTGAACTTACAGAGATCCACTTGCCTATGTCTCCTGGGTGCTAGGATTACAGGTATGTGTCACTGCGCCCAGCTCTTTGGCATTTTCATACATACTTTGTATTGATTTCCCCTTCTCTCTCTCTCTCTCTCTTTGGCTTGTACCCTTTTGCCTCCAGTTTTCCTCTTTGCACTTTTGTATCACATGTATTCCATTACTCGGTCTTTATTTAATGCCTTTTCTCTCCCTCTCACTCACCTATGTAGTTTCATAACCTATATCCCCACACTCATTCCCCCATAGATACACATCTATAAGAACTAAAAGGTAGGGTCTGCATGGGAGGAAGACTGTGTGGCCTTTGGTATTTGTTTTTCTGAACTTGGTTCTTACCCCCATCCAGAGACAGGGTTTCTTTGTGTAACAGAGCCCTGCATACTCTGGACTCGATTTGTAGACCAGGTTGGCCTCAGATTCACAGAAAGCCACCTGTCTCTGCCTCCCAAGCGTTGGGATTAAAGGTATGCACCACCATGACCAGCCCCTGAACCTGTATATTTAAAAAAAAAATACATTCAAAATGTAGTCTTTTCCAGTGTCATCCACCAACTATAAGATTTTGAGTGTGGTTTTGTCCTGCGTCTTTTTTCTTTCTTTTTCTTCTTCGTATTTTATTTTATTATTATTGTTAGCAAGGATTTCTTTTTGTAGCTCAGGCCAGCCTTGAACACGATCCTCCTGCCTCCTCTTCCTGCATGCTGTGTGGTTCCAGGTCTAGCTTTGGTGCTTCTTTTTTTATGTTCCTAAAGCTTCTTCTGGGGAGGAATTTTGGCTAGAAAGAGAGTGGGGACCAGCTCACCAAGGTCCAGCCAAACTTTGTGCCCCGCCCCCAACCTTGCCACTGTTTATCTTGCAGGGCCCTTTCTGTGTGAAGCCGGCGTTGTTCTTATAATCAGACATCCCATTGATAAGCCCTATCCTTGTTGCTGAAGACAAACCTCTTCAAACTCCCAGCTTTTTTGAGAGTGTCTTGGGAGTGCTTAGTCCCCATCGTAGGCCTCTACCATAGCACACACGGGGCTATTTTGATTCCCTTTTAGTCCAGTGGAAAATGCAGATATGATGCTCTCTCTCTCTCAGACTTTACCGTGGAGGATGGCAGCTTGCTGGGTGCTTCCTAGCCCCTGGAACTGAGGGACCACCTAAGGAGCTGCCCGAGTGGCTTTGAGCTTCTGTTTGACACAGACAGAGAAACTGGTTTGGGTTTCAGGGTGTTGTCTTATTTCAAACATGATTTCAAGGAGGTAGCTATCTTCGGTTATCACAGCTCACATCTTAGCTCAAGCGTCTGGCGTTTCACAAATGCCAAGGCCTTGCTTCTTAGACAATAAGAGTTTTCTCCTCCTCTTAGCTAAGTTCCTGGTTGGTCTGTCTAATTGGCTGCATCCCCATGGTTGGGTGGCAAGACTTTGTGATCCTCTGCCCATGGGGCACAGACCAGCGTGCTGAGCTGTCTTGTCCACAGTGTCACTTGGGTGGCAGAATTGGGGAGGAGCTGAATGTTGACTGGTTCCTGGGTAAGAATCTCCAGGGAAATGGGTTGCTGGTGTTTCACGAGCTTTCTCATTAGCTCTTCTCCGAACCACTAGGGGACAGGAAGTTACAGCTTAACCGTGGATGTGTGGTTCAGGGTGGAAAGTGCTTTTCGGTGTCTGTCTTAGAGTGCTGGACCCTGAACCTTAAAAGCCAGCATTCTTGCTGATGTGCAGTGTCTCTGCACTGTCGCATAGGTTAGGACCGCACCCCCCAGCCCCCGACTCTGAGTAGTGTCTTAATGTAAGCCTTCAAGTTCTGTGTGTTTCTTCTCTCATTCTTTTTTCAGTGCAGAAGTCCTCCCCGCCCCTCCACTGTCTGTTTTGGTTTTGCTTGCTTGCTTGCTTGTTTGTTTTAGACTGAGTCCTGCTGTACAGCTCAGGCTAGCCTTGAGCTTCTAATCCCTACTGCTTCAGTTTTCTGAGTGATTGAACTATAGATGTTTACACCATGCCTGGCTTCTCTACCGTCTTTCCTTTCTTCCTTCCTTCTTCTTTTCTTATTTATTTATTTATTATTATTATTATTATTATTATTATTATTATTTTTTTTTTTTTTTTTTTTTTTTTTTTTTTTTGTAGCCTTGGCCATCCTGGACTCACTTTGTAGATCAGGCTGGCCTCGAACTCACAGGCGATACAGTGTCCTGGTCTGCTTGCCAGGAGAGGGCACCAGATTTCATTATAGATGGTTGTGAGCCACCATGTGGTTGCTTGGGAATTGAATTCAGAACCTTTGGAAGAGCAGACAGTGAGTGCTCCTAACCTCTGAGCCGTCTCCCCAGACCTCTTTCTTTCTTTTAAATTAACTATGTGCCTTATTGTTTATTATTCATTGGGACAAAGGGTTTTTTTTGTTTGTTTGTTTGTTTTTCAAGACAAGGTTTCTCTGTGTAGCCCTGGCTATCCTGAACTCGCTTTGTAAACCAGACTGGCCTCAAACTCACAGAGACCCGCCTGCCTCTGCCTCCCAAGTACAGGGATAAAAGGCGTGCGCCACCACGCTCGGCTTGCTTCCTTAATGTGTATGTCTTGTGAATTTTGCCTGTATGTATGTGAACCGTGTGTACCTGGTGCCTAGGAAGGACAGCAGAAGGTTATCAGATCTGGTAGAACTTGAGTTACAGTTCGAGCACTTATGTGGGTGCTGGGAACTGAACCCAGGTCCTCTGCAAAGCAGTCACTGCTCTTAAGCACTGAACATCTCTCCAGCCACAAATAAATGTAATTGGGGGGGGGGGGAAATCTCATTAAGTATCATTGCTGGCTTGGAAATCATTGTATAGACCAGGCTGGCTTCTAACCTACAGAGATCCACCTACCTCTGCTTCCCTTAGCACTGGGATTAAAGCCATGCACCACCGTGCCTGGTCATATTCCCCATTACTTTAATGTCCAGTAATTTTAATTTGTATGTAATGGCTCCCTATAACCTTTTTAAAAAGCTATACCAGCATTTGTTTACCAGATCCCATATAAGTGGGCATATGAGTTGCTTCTAGTCTTGCATTATAGTATGTTATAATAAATAAGCTTGTATCAAGATTTAGATAGACAGAAAGAAAATAAGAGTGAGTTTAAAAAAGAAAAAGACAAGGACATTGTTAGGTCAAAGGAAGGCACATTTTACATTGCCACTGGTTTTGACAAATTACTGTCCCATGGGGTTTGATGGTGATTGTATAAACTGGTACAGGGTCTGTGTCTACACAGCCTCACCATACAATCTACAATGGGCTTTTCCTAAGTGAGAGCTTAGATTACCTGTGTCTTACTGTAAATGAGACTGGCATGTTTTCATGGGTTTCAGGGCTGTTTCTAGTTCCTTCCTGGGGAGCTGTCAGGTCACTTACTCAATCTTCTGCTTGTTCTGCGTCCTGGGTCCTAGGTCCTCACTTTTCCTTCCCATCTCTTCACACTTGGCTGTGAAGCCGTCACCAGCCCTGTTGTGTTCCGCTAGCCCTGTAATTGAGCATTTAGCCTTGTTTGCTGGCCACTGCTGTAGCAGGACTGCCCTCCTTCACCCACTCGTTAAGTCTCTTTTTTTGCATTCCTTCTAGAATGTAGCATTTAGGTAAGGCCTGATCCAAATGACAAGCAGAACTCTAGATCTTTATTTGAGGTTCTTTGTTTTGTGCTCCAAGCATGCTTGTTTCCTTCTGTGTGACTTTTCATGTGCTGTGGTGACTTTCTAGGCTTGACCTATCACCCTTATAGCCCTCCCAGAGCCTGACTAGTTTATCTAGGTGCCCTGCCCTAGTTGGGGGATGGCCAGAGATAGAGGAGGACTATAAAGCCATACGATGTGCTCATTTTCCGTGTGCTGAGAGAGACCTGTGCTCCACCTCAGGCAGATCTGGCTGGCTGCCTAGACATCTGGCCACATTCCTTTCGTTGGTCTAATGCTTTGTCATTTAACTTCTTGTGATCATAGAATCTCCTCTTCAGCTCAGTAATATTAGGAAAGAGTTGCTCCTTGAAAAGTAAGTATGAGTTTTTATTTATTTATTTATTTTGGTTTTTTGAGACAGGGTTTGCCTGTCCTGGACTCACTTTGTTTTGTTTTGTTTTTTGTTGGTTTTGGTTTTTCGAGACAGAGTTTCTCTATGTAGCCTTGGCTGTCCTGGACTCACATTGTAGACCAGGCTGGCCTCGAACTCACAGGGATCCACTTGCCTCTGCCTCCCGAGTGCTGGAATTAAAGGTGTGCACCACCACCGCCCGGCTAAAAGTCAGTATGAGGGGTTTGTTTTTGTTTTTGTTTGTTTTTTTCAAGACAGGGTTTCTCTGTGTAGCCTTGGCTGTCCTGGACTCACTCTGTAGACCAGGCTGGCCTCGAACTCACAGCGATCCGCCTGCCTCTGCCTCCTGAATGCTGGGATTAAAGGCGTGCATCACCACACCTGGCTCAGTAGAAGGTTTTTAATATATTAGATTATCTAAAACAGGAGCGGCCTTCCTCAGGCCGGGCCACTCTGAGTTCCTGTCCAACCTGTGCAGGGCACCTCTCAGTATGTGTGGTGGGACGGGACTAAGTCCCTGGGGGGAAGGGTCTTGAAAACTCCCGTGTACAGTCCAAAAGCTCTTACAGTTTCCAAAGACCCGTGTAGGCGCAGGGCTCTGATATAAAGGGTGTCTAGAAGGCAAGGCCACAGGGGAATGACAGTGTTCTACTGGGGAATGTGTCATTGGAACCAGCCCTAGATGCAGAGAGGAGTTAATTGGTTAGCTAGGAGAGCAGGACCAAAAAAGGACAGAGCAGGAGGCTATGTGGGCAGGCGCGGGGCAGGAAGCTGGTTTGTTGAGATGTAAGCGGACGTGGGATGAGTCAGCTTTGGAAAGTTGAGTTGGGACCATATGGAGTGGCTCTTGTTTCATCTGGTGGCTATTGGACCAGCACAGCCTAATCTTTACCATGAACTGAGATGAGTGAGTTCTCCAGGAGTTGGTGTTGGAAAAGCACTTGATATGTTGGAACAGCATTTACAGAAAGGGAGCCAGGAGAAACAAGGGCTGGATCCAGTGTACAGCCAAAGGAGCAAGTCTGAGTGATGGAAAGGTCTATCTCTATGTCTGACGTGGATTGCTCTTCCTACTCAGTATTCCCACTAAATACTGAACCAAGCTGGTCTAGTCAACTGCTTGCCTAGGGCCTTCCCAGTGTGCCTCCCAAAGCTTTGTGTCCCTGTATGGGTGTGACTCAATACTGTATGTCCCTGTATGGGTGTGACTCTCAATGCTGTGTGTCTCTGTCTGGGTGTGACTCCCAATGCTGTGGGTCCCTGTATGGGTGTGACTCCCAAAGCTGTGTGTCCATGTATATCTGTGACTCCCAAAGCTATGTGGTCCGTATGGGAGTTTATATCTACACATGGCTATTGAGTGCTTGAAAGGCAGTTATTGTAATTGAGAAGTAAACTCTAGATTTTAGTATATTATTCTAACTTATGGCACTGACCATTAAACCTAAGAATTTATACATGCTAGGCAAATTCTGTCACGGAACTATATCCCCAAACGTTATTATTAAAACTTGCATGGCAGTTTTCCATAGACTCAGATGAGTTGACCTGGGTATTCGTGTCTTTTCCCCAGGGTGTACCTGCTATGTTGAACAAGTGAGAGGAATGGAAGGTACATGGGCACTGAGGAGGCTAGGAGGATGGGTGTCAGCAGAAGTTGGTGAGCCAAGAGAACCAGGAAGTGCTATATCTGAGGCATGACCATGGTGTCGTCAAGCAGGCATGAGGAAAATCTCGAAGGAAATCCTGTCAAGTGTGGTGATATTTATAATTTCCTGTAGGGGAGAGTAATGGAGAATGGACAGGAGCGAAGAGTCAGGAGGGCATTATGGGAGTTACCAGAGGATAGTAGAAAGCCTCTGGGGTTATCCAGGGAGAAATTCAGGAGAGCATTGAGGTGCCCCGGCCAGGCATGCTCAGCCATGGCTTACTTCAACAGCTAGACTGTTAGAACTACAAATTACGCAGTAGGATTGAGCTCAACCAGAGGCCAGGAAGAGACAAGATCGCCACAGAGAAGGCGGAGGAGAGACACTCAGTGATGTTTTAGCTGTTGCTCTTTAGGTATCGTTTTGAAGGGTCACTTTCTCTTTCCAGGAACCAGTTCAGAAGTCTGTGGACACGCAACAGTATTGGCCAGTCGGTGGGGTGGGGCTGGGGTGAGGTGGGGGGGTCACTGGCACTCACACTTCAAGAACATAGTGTTTTTCTTTTCCTACACTTCTTTATAGTGTTTTAACTGTACCACTGCACCCACAGTGGGAATTGAATCTATTCCAACACTAAACCGTGTCCCTGGCTCTAACAAAACAAAACCCACCAAATTTATTTTGAGAGAAGAGCTTGCTAAATTGCCGAGGCTGGCCTGGAACTGGCTACTTAGCCCAGGAGGGCCTTCAATTAATGATCCTCTGGCCTTGCCTCCCAAGGAGCTGGGATTACAGGCCTGTGCCGTGAGGTCTAGCTAAAACCAGTATTTTTTTTTAGAGCTAGAGAGATGGCTCAGCACTTAGGAACATATATTGCTCTTGCAAAAGACCAGGGTTCAGTTCCCAGCACTCGCGTGGTGGTTTACAACCATCTAGAGCTCCAGGTCCTGGGGATCCACCCACCTCTTCTGGCCTCAGTGAGTACAGCATCCACATGGCACACAGGCACACATATAGTCAAAAATACCTGTACACGCAAAATAAAAATAACTGTTTTTCTCTCCCTGCCCCCTGCTTTTTTGAGACAGTGTTTCTCTGTGTACTCCTGGCTGTCCTGGAACTCATTCTGTAGACCAGGCTGGCCTTGAACTTACAGATAACTGCTTGCCTCTGCCTCCCAAGTGCTGGCATTAAAAGGTGTGTACCACCATGCCCAGCATAGCAATAAAAGTATTTTTTCTAGTGGTAAATTTCATGGGGAGAATTTTTATATTAAAAAGCTGAAGAAATTTAGCAGCCCTGAATAGTTTTTTAAAACATAGCATCAGGAATAAGGAATGGATAAGACTGGTAGCTTGTCAAGGTTGCTACTGTATTAACATGTGCCTGAGCAGAGGAACAGAAGTGTGGTGGGTGTCAGAAGTCACTGACGTATGAGTTTCATGCACAACTGATGCCCAGTGCATGCATGTTCTAGAAAGCACTGCATGGAGGAGGCAGAGACATAAAGTAAGGAGACCTTCAGGGTCCAGTTATGGCTCAGGTGATGCTGCGGGGCTGGCACAGGGCCCTTAGGCCTTGAATTTAATATGCAACCCCTCCAGGGAGATTTGTAACTGCTTAACTTTCAGGAGAAAACTAGAGTCTCTTGTAGCACTGTAGCTTTTCCTTCCCTAAAACATGGAGCACAGGATTAATCCCATCTTGTCCCTTTGCTTTTCTTCAGTCTGTTTGTACTTTGTGTTTGCCTTGTGCTATTCCAGGCACTAAGAAAGAACATATGTGGTTATTCTTGCCCTGAAGAAAGTGTGCTTCTACAAGAATGATTGAAGGATGCTGGGAAAACTTTTTCGGTGACTCAGCAGCTGAGAGGACAGTTGCATGAGCATGGTTATATATATCAAGACAGGGTTTCTCTGTGTAACCCTGGCTGTCCTGGACTCACTCTATAGACCAGGCTGGCCTTGAGCTTATAGAGATTTGCCTGCCTCTGCCTCCCAAGTGCTGGGATTAAAGGAGTGTGCCACCATGTCCGGCCAGTTTTATATTTTTAATCTAATTTTTATTTTATGTAAATGGGTATTTTACCTGCATGTATGTACATACACCAGTCCATAAGGAAGTGCTTATGTGCCTGAGAAAGGTAGAAGAAAGCATCAGGTCTTCTGGAACTGGAGTTACAGATGGCTGTGAGCCGCACTGTGGGTACTGAGAGCCCAAGCCAGGTCCTCCTTAAGAGCAGTAAGTGGCTGGGTATGGTGGTGCACACCTTTAATCCCAGCATTTGGGGAGGCAGAGGCAGGCTGATCTCTATGAGTTCAAGGCCAGCCTGGTCTACAAAGTCTGGGACAGCCAGTGCTATTATGTAGAGAAACCCTGTCTCAAAACAAAAACAAAAAACAAAAGAGCAGTAGTGTTCCTAACCACTGAGCCATCTCATCTCTCAAGTTCTTCTGGGCCAACCTTGGCGGCTACATAGTGAGTTTCAAGCCAGCCTAGGTTACGTAGTAGACTTGTCCCCATCAATCAATGAAAATAAAATATTGCAAACCAATAAAAGACCTGAAGCAATAATACATTATAATCAACAATTCACATATATTACTTTTTCTCTCTCCTGAACTTCTAAATGTGAGTACTGGATACCAGTCTATATACACCCCCCCACCTCCGCTGCAAATGCACCACACACACACACACACGTGCTTCTCTTAGGCACGACATTCTGCTTTGTCCACAGGTACAGTTTTGGTGAATACTCAAGAACGGTAACACTATGCATACTACTGTTGTCTGATACCCACTGGTATCAGATCTCTCCCGTCATCCCGGCAGCGCACCGTGTAGTTTTGATTTCACATTTTGAGGCCCAAGGTCCTCGTGAGTTTTCCAAGTCACATCCAGGTGCCACATGTGTTTTCTTTCATTCGGGGTCCCTTCCCTTTCCGTGTCTTCCTCTTTTCCCCCTGGGATGGTTTCAATACTGTTGCCCTCTCTCCAGCCTCTGCAGGTGTCAACAAGCCTCAAGGAGCAGGATGGATCTCGATGTGGTCAACATGTTTGTGATTGCGGGTGGGACACTGGCCATTCCAATCCTGGCATTCATCGCTTCTTTTCTCCTGTGGCCTTCAGCGCTGATAAAAATCTACTATTGGTAAGTCAGCTGTATAATTGAGGTTTTTAAAGTATCACAATATTGTCATCCCTGCTTTGTCCTGCTCCTTGTTACTTATCTCACATCTTTTTTTTTTTTTGAAATCTTTTAAAAAAAATAGTTATTTTTATGTGTATGGGTGTTTTTGCCTGTGTGCATATCTATGGACCACGTGCATGACTGGTACCCACAGAGGCCAGAAAAGGGTGTTGGGTGCCCTGAGCTTAGAGCCACCGACAGTTGTAAGCTGCCATGCTCATAATCCTCTGAAACAGCAATGCATACTCTTAGCCATTAAACCATCTCTCAAGCCCCTCTTTTGAACTTGGAATAGGTTCTTGTTTTTTGATTTGATTGTTTGTTCGTTTTTGAGATAGGGTTGTCCTGTGACATAGAGCCCTGGCTGTCCTGGACTTTCTTTGTAGACCAGGCTGGCCTTGAACTCATAGAGATCCACCTACCTGTCCCTGTTTCCCAAGTGCTGGGATTAAAGGTATGTGCCACCACGCCCAGCAGAGTGTGTGTGTACTTGAACTGACAGCTGCTTCAAAGCAGGCAGACTATTTCAAGTTTCTGACAGCCTGTTTTCCCTCAGGATCACTCAAGATTCCCAAGGCTTTTCCCTCCTAGCCATCAGGTCCAGGATGTCATTGAGACACTTAAGAAGCAGCACTGGAACATGCAGTGGCAAGTGCGCATGTGGCACAAAATGTGTTTTATTTTAGTGTTTTGAGATGAGATCTTATGTAGCCTAGGCTTGCTGTGAAGAGGACTCCTGATCTCCTGCCTCCCAATCTCCTGCCTCCCAAATCCTGGGGTTACAGGGATATGCCGGCATACCCAGCCTTGCTCTAGAACTGGTAACTGGTGAGGTGGAGAGACAAATACAACTCCCGAATATCTGTAGTTCTTACCACCTTCACTCCTGCCCTGCCTTAGTATGTGTCTGTCTGTCCTTTTCTTCTGTATTTTCTTTTTTTTTTTTTTTGGTTTTTCGAGACAGGGTTTCTCTGTGTAGCCTTGGCCATCCTGGACTCACTTTGTAGACCAGGCTGGCCTCGAACTCACAGCAATCCGCCTGCCTCTGCCTCCCGAGTGCTGGGATTAAAGGCGTGCGCCACCACGCCCGGCTTCTTCTGTATTTTCTTTAGCCTTAAGACTGTTAAATTTTAGCCGGGCATGGTGGTGCGTGCCTTTAATCTCAGCACTGGGGAAGCAGAGGCAGGTGGAGTGCTGTGAGTTCGAGGCCAGCCTGGTCTACAAACCGAGTCCAGGATAGCCAAGGCTACACAGAGAAACCCTGTCTAGAAAAGAGGGTTGTGTGTGTAAATATCTCTATTGTAATGTGGAACACTTGCCATAAAAAGTAACTAATGTAAAAGAGTAAAAGTAAACACATTTACCTTAAACAGACACTCTTACTAAATTCTAGCCTAGCCTAGCTGTTGTTGCCTATTGGAGGATTGACACCAGGGCCTGTGCATGCAGGCAGGACCCCTAGCACTGACCTGTCTTCCTCCATCCTATAAAAGGTTAGCATTTGAAAAGAAAGTGCTATGCTGCGTTGATTTTTTTTTTTTTTTTTTTTTTTTTTTTTTTTTTTTTTTTTCTGTGCCACTGGACATTTTATGAGATTAAAGTTAACCTTCCTCCACTTCATAATGAAACGAGTACTGAAACAGGCCAGGTTCCTATACGCACTGTAGATACACCCCAGGAGACTTATCTGAGCTTTGGGCAGTTAGAAGGAGCCTTTGCACACGGGATGAGTGCCAGGATGCTGATGCCCTCTATCTGCCCTCCTTTCTGGCTCCCTTTTGTTTCACTGGCTTGTGGAATTTTCCACAGGCTGCTTAGGCTCCAAGCTTTGGGAAGCAGCAAATGCAACAAAATGGTTTATGGTCTTTCATTCTCTTGGCCTTTTCTGCATCGATGGGGCTGTCACCCTTTCAGAGGATCCTGCCTCTGCACTGACAAATCAGACCTCCCGCTGCCTATACGCCACTGTCCTTGCTGCATCGCCAAGACTCCTGGGTGGTCCTGGACATGAAGCAGTCAGAGCCATGTCTCCACCTCAAGACCCTGCCCTGGACCTTGCTCCTCCACACACAGATGCCATTATTGTTAAACAAATGAACTTGAAACAGAGAATGCAGTGTGCAAATGTGGACAGTAACCACAGATATGGCTGCCTCAATGCCATGTTAGTCTCCCCATCCCCTAGTTCCCTAGACTCTTAAGAAGCACATTATCAGAATCAGGGTATCAGAGTAGTCTTAACATTAAAAAAAAAAAAAAAAAAGATTTATTTATTTATTTACTATTATTATGTATATAGTATTCTGCCTGCATGTGCCTGCACACCAGAAGAGGAAACCAGATCTTATTGTAGATGGTTGTGAGCCACCATGTGGTTGCTGGGAATTGAACTCAGGACCTCTGGAAGAGCACCCAGTGCTCTTAACCTCTGAGCCATCTCTCCAGCCCCGCCCCCCCCTTTTTTGGTTTTTCGAGACAGGGTTTCTCTGTGTAGCCTTGGCCATCCTGGACTCACTTTGTAGACCAGGCTGGCCTCGAACTCACAGCGATCCGCCTGCCTCTGCCTCCCGAGTGCTGGGATTAAAGGCGTGCGCCACCACGCCCGGCTCTCCACCCCCTTTTTTTTTAAAGAGGAAAAAGATCTTCTTAGCAAATAATCTTTACTGTTTTACCAAGTTCTACTTTACTTAAAATTCACCATATTAAAGTGTACAGCTTAGTGGTTTTTATTGTATTTATAATAGTGTGCTGTCGTGACAACTGTGTCATTCTGGACCTTTTCTATCTCCTCAAAATCCACACTAAGTGTGTGATCCTCCTGCCTCAGCCTTCCCAGTGCTGGGATTACAGGCTTGTCCCACCATTGCACCAGGTTCCATGCGCACTGACAGTACGGGTTTCCTTGTTATGGTAGAATGAGACTTTGCACGTCCCAAGCCCCTGTGGGACAGCGTTAAAAGGGCCTGTAAGAAGTACTAGGTCATTTAGAGAGGTTAATGCTGTACCTGGTGAGATTGGACTCATTGCTAACTTATGGGAGTTGGTTGTGTGAGTCGAGGCTTCTATGTTTATAAAAGAAAATGATAAGAAGATACCACATGCCAGATATTAGGTTATATGAGGTTTATTAAATGAGCATAGGGAGGGAGGGAAAGGGGGAAGGGTACTCCAGAGAGAGAGAGAGAGAGAGAGAGAGAGAGAGAGAGAGAGAGAGAGAGAGAGAAGCAGGCAGAGGAAGAGAGGGAGGGAGTGAGGGGGGGCAGGGTAGGTCTGTGTTTTTATATACTGGGCAGGTCCACGCCCCCACGGCAGGTAGGCGGTGACATCACAGGTAGGCGGTGACATCACAGGTAGGCAGATGGAAACAGAACCTCATAGTTTGTCTTTTCAGTGCATGGCCACTTGCCCTATGCCTTTCTGTCATGAGTTGAAACAGCTGAAAACCTTGACCAAAAGCCAAGCGGAAGTGACACCGTGGCTCAGACTTCTCAGCCTCTAGAATGGAGGTCCTCAACCTTCCTAATGCTGCAACCCTTTAATGCAGTTCCTCATGGTGTGCTGACCCCCAACCACGAAATTATTTTCCTTGCTACTTTATAACTGCGATTTTGCTACTGTTGTGACTTGTAATATAAATATCTGATGTGCAACTCCTGTGAAAGAATCGCTCCATCCCCACCCCCACCTATAGGTTGTGACCCACAGATAGAGAACCACTTCTCTAGACCGATTAACCTGAATAAACCTGTTTCCTTTAGAAGTTACCAGTCTTCAGGGTTTTTGTGATCGAAGGGAAAAACAAGGGTAGTGTGATTATACCACATTGTGGTTACACATTCAGCTGTTGATGAGTGCTTGGGTTGTTTCTGTCTGTGGCTCTTTCATAATAATGCTGCAGAGCAAACCGTTCACTTTAATTAGCAAGTGATCGCACCAAAGCCAGGGGCCCCACTGAGCAGGGCATTTACTCCTCTGTTGGTGGTCAGTGTGATTGAATGATTATCTTAAAGCCTGACTGTCACCCAGCTCGGAGCCAGCAACACACACACACTGCACTTTATTCTGTGAACTCAGACTCACAGGCCAAAAGGAAGACTCAGCTAGTTGAAGAGAATGAAAATCCTGGAATACTTTTCAGATCATGCCAGATGGCGAGGTGACATGAGGGATTGAGATCTTAGTAACAGCACCCTCCATGCTGTCCCAGAGAGCTGTCAGAAGTCCCACTAGCGGCTTCCTCTGCTGCACTGAAAAGCACAGCCCCATAATCTCCTCCCTGTGAGCTGCATTTACACAGAGGATGAGTAGCTTTCCCACACATCACTTGGAGTCACAGGGCTCCAAAGGCTTCCTTGGCTGCTTGTCATGATCGCCAATAGAGTTGCAAACCTGGCCTGCTCTCAAGTGACTCGTCACTATTGTCACCCAGGTAGAAACAACAGATGCTGGCAAGGCCTGCGGCACACCCTTCCCTGTTGGTTTCTGGTGGCACTTGATAAGCAGCGTGTTGGTTAGTTTTTGGTCAACTTGACATGAACTAGGATGATCTCTGAAGAGGGAACTTCAGTTGAGAAAATGTCTCCATTAAACTGGCATTGGCTTAATAATTGATGTGGGAAGGTTCAGCCCACTGTGGGTGGTGATATCCCTGGGCCAGTGGTCTTGGGCTGTATAAAAAAAAAAAAGTACACGGAACAAGCCAGTAATGACTGGTGTTCCATGGCTGCTGCTTCTGTTCCTGCCTCAGGGTTGCTGCTGTGAGTTCCTGCGGTGGCTTCCCTTGATGGACTGTGACCCGGGCTGTGTGAGCCAAAATAAACTGGTTCCTCCTCGAGTTGCATTTGGTCACGGATCTCTACCACAGTAGTAGAAAGCGAATTAGGGCAAGTAGCTTCTTTCATTAGTTTAGACATGTTTAACTTTTATATGATCCTTCAGGTTGGAAGGAAATGTCATTCACCTCATTTTACAATAAGACTGCTGAAGCTCTAGATAAAAAGCTCTTCATAAAAAGTTTTTATTAGCATGTATAAGCTATAGTAGTTAGGGCGAGTTTCATTATAACATTTTTACACATATATGTTCTGTGTTTTGGTTGTGTTCACCGCTTGTTACCCTCTCTTCTTGTCCTCTCCCACCCCTGCTAATCCCTTCATTTTCCCACCTAGTCCCTCTCCTACTTCCATGTAATAAGGGAGTTCTTCTTTTTTTAAAAGATATTTGTTTTTATTTTATGTATATGAGTATTTATCTGCATGTATGATATTATCATGTGTGTGCAGGATGCCCACGGAGGGCAGAAGAGGGAGTCAGATACCCTGGAAATGGAGCTGTGAGCTGCCACGTGGGTGCTGGGAGCTGAACCTGCGTCCTTTGCAAGAGCAGCCAGTCCACTTAGCTGAGCCTTCTGTCCCATCCAACTAAACAAATCCTTAATAAAGAAAAGGAGCGGGCCAACTGAACAAGGTGGTCTTGAAGAATGAATCTAGGCGATTTATATTATTAGCTATCAAGACTAATTATGAAGTCACAGAAGTCAAGTCACCATGAAAGTGGTACAGAGGACAAATGGAACAGTGGGCCAGAGGTGTCCAGAGGTAGATTTACAACAGTGTGGAAGTGCGCTATGTTAGCAAGGGATCCAGACTGGACGAGGCAGAGAGTTCGCAGCAGCTAGCAAGGACACGGGGCCTTCAGTCCTGCACCCACAAGGAACTGAGTTCTGCCAACAAGCTGAATGAGCTCAGGGCTGAGTGAGAGACCACCTGCCTGAGGCCTTGATGTCAGCGCTGAAGCCCTGAAGAACCAGGTGCCCAGCACTTCTCACCTGCACAGGGACTAATGAAGGGTGGTTTTACACTCTGAGCTTGCATTGTTTTATAGCTATAGAAAAACATCTGCACAAAAATCAAAGCCTGATAGATTTAGTGTAAACACTCAACAAATCTTTGTGGGCTTTTTTGTTGTTGTTGTTGTTTTTTCAAGACAGGGTTTCTCTGAGTAGCCTTGGCTGTCCTGGATTCACTTCGTAGACCAGGCTGACCTCAAACTCACAGCCATCTGCCTGCCTCTGCCTCCCAGGTGCTGGGATTAAAGGTGTGCACCACCACGCGTGCCTAACAAATCTTTCTTTAAACAACATGGAAATGTGTTTTCTTGCCATTTGAATGAGATAGGCAGAAACATGACATAAAATCTTCTAGCCATAAAAATTGTTTAGTTTAACTGTATCATCTTAAATGAAGAAGTATTGTTAACCAGAAAGACCACACTGGCAATGTAGCTCAACAGGGAGCGTGCCCAGCGTGCCCTGGACACTGTGGTCAACCCTTAGCATACTTTCTCCCCAAAGGAACACTATTTAGGAAGTGAAAATGCAAACCAAGGGGTGGCCATGTGTATTTGCAGGAAGTCTGTTCATAAAGAACTTGCACCCAGCGTATATAAAGAATTCCTCCAGTAAGTCTTTTTAGAGCATAACGGAAAGCAATGGACGGAAAACTCCGACACTTCACAGAGACAGTATCAAATAGCCCATCCGCCTGAAATGAAGCAATTACTCTGGTTCATTGGTCATAGGGACACTCAAAGCCACAATGAATCTGAGCGCTGGGGAGGTTGAGCAAGAGGGTGCATAAGGTCAAGGGTTCAAATGTGAACTGAAAACAAAGTACAGTGAGATACTATTAGCTCCTTATCAAAAAGGCGTTAAAAGCAAAAAAAAAAAAAAAAAAATCCAGGCAGGAGGGATGGCACAGCAGTTAAGAACACTGACTGCTCTTCCAGAGGCATCAGGCTCATTTCCAGTACCCACACCGTTTATAACTCCAGTTCCAGAGAATCTGACTCCATATTCCAGGTTCTGAGAGCATCAGGCATACCTGTGGACATAAATGCACACAAAACATCCATCCATACAAAAATAAATATACTTCAGAAACAAAAACCAACCTGATAGCTGGGTGAGTTGTACACGCCTTTAACCCCAGCACTCAGGAGTCAGAGGCTGGCAGATCTCTAAGTTCGAGGCCAACCTGATCTACAGAGTGTATTCCAGGACAGCCAGGGCTACCCAGAGAAACTCTGTCTCAAAAAACAAACAAACAAAAAAACAAACAAAAAAACCCAACCTGACTAGCAATTCTAAGTGCTGGTAAAAAAACACGGTAGGCCACCTGTGGTTATTAACTATGAACTGGGTATCTAAACAACAGAACTGTACAAACTGTCTTATGTTTCTTGAGTTTGGAACATGGAATTGGGGTGCTGCCAGGGTAGTTCTCTTTAGTGTTGAGGGAGACGCATTCCTTGCCTCTTCTGAGTTTCTTGTCAATGCTGGCATTCTTTGCTATATAGCTGCATTTTGCTGGTCTCATCCTCTGTTATCTCACATTCTTCACTGCGTATTTTTCCAGTGCTGGGGAAAGAACCCAGGGCTGTGCACACTGGAGGAATATCTTACCACTGAGTCACATCCCAGCCCTTCTATTCGTGTTTCTGTGACCTATTTTTTTTCCAAGTTTTTCTTTTTGTTAATGTTTCTTCTTACCTCCTTGGGACGAATTATTCTTGGAAGTATAATTAATAGGCCAATTTTTAAACTCCTGATGGCTAATGCTGCTAGATTGCTTCTTAGAAAGGTAGGACATTAAAACTGGTCTAAAAGGGGGGGGGGGGGAGGAAAAATGCTACTTTTCACTTTGAAAGTCTACATATACAGAAGCTGTAAGAGAACCAGAATTGGGACTGGAGAAATGGCTTAGAGGTTAAGAGCACTGGCTGCTCTTCCAGAGGTCCTGAGTTCAATTCCCAGCAGCCACATAGTGGCTCACAGCCATCTATAATGAGATCTAATGCCCTCTTCTGGCATGCAGGTGTACATGCAAGCAGTGCACTGTATACATCATCATAAATTATATATATTATAATATATATATGAGAGAGAGAGAGAGCACGCGAGCGCAATGGCTCAGTGGTTAGCTCAGTGGTTAGGAGTTCTGGCTACTCTTCCAGAGGACCCCAAGTTTGATTCCTAGTACCTACATGGATGCTCACAATCATATGTAACCCCATTTCCCAAGGAATTCTGCTAGCTCTGTGGGTAACCAGGCATGCATATAGTACATAGACATACATAATTGTGGGCAAAACACCCATACACATAAATTCTTTTTTTATTGAATTTTATTGTTAATGTATCCACTTTACATCCCAATTGTAGCTCCCTCCCTCCCTCATCCCCTCACCCCTAGTCCTCAGCAAGGGGGAGCCCTCTTTCCCTATCATCTGACCCCAGCCTCTCAAGTCTTATCAGGATTGTGTGCATCCTCTTCCTCTGTGGCCTGGCAGGGCCACCTCACCCGGGGGAAGTGGGCACCAGATTTCATGTCAGAGGTAGCCCCTACTCCTCATCATTATTTTTTAAATCAGAATTTTGCTGGGTGCGGTGGGGGGTGGGCACCTGTAATCCCAGCACTCTGGGAGGCAGAGGTAGCCAGATCACTGTGAGTTTGAGGCCAGCCTGGTCTACAAAGCAAGTCCAGGACAGCCAAGGCTACACGGAGAAACTCTGTCTCAAAAAACCGAAACAAACAAACAAAATAAAAATGTAGAATTTTTTTTTTTTCTGGATGTGGTGCCACACACCTTTAGTCCTAATGCTTGGGAGGCAGAGGCAGGAAGATCTCTGTGAATTCATGGACCACCTGATTTACATAGTGAGTTCCAGGACAGCCAAGGACTATGTAGAGAGATCCTGTCTCTAAATAAATAAGTAAAAATAAAATAAAAAATTAGAGTTCCTTCAGGAAATTCTATGCTGGCAGTGAGGGTAGACCAGACGCTGGAACCAAAGGCCTCCTGGGAACAGCATGTCTCACAGTTTGGATAACTTAACTTGTAGCTAAGTCAATGCATGCACTATTCCTGGCTCCTGGCTCACCATTTCTGTAAATTGAATAAGGCCCGGGAGAGAGAGGCTGGGAATTTTTCTCTCTCCAGTTCTGGCCAAAACTAAATAAATCATTTTTCTTTTACCAATTCCCACTTCCTGAGTTTTTTTTTTTAGAACAGCTAGCACCCACACCTTTTGTCTGTAGATAGAAGTAAACAGGAATATATGGCCAAACACCTCCACTTTATATCCCACAAAGTTCTTTTTTTTCCACACAGAGGTCTAATGCATTTGACCCCTTACTTTCACAAGACTTGGCTGCCTCTGCTGGCTAAAGTCTACCATATCACAGAGAAGATATTTTGATGATTTAGTTATCTTTCACCTTTGAACAGATTTTGTTTTTCTTTTGATTTTTCAAAACAGGTTTGTTGTTGTTGTTGTTGTTGTTTTTTCAAAACAGGGTTTCTTTGTATAGCCTTGGCTGTCCTAGACTTTGTAGACCAGGCTGGCCTTGAATTCACAGAGATACACTTGCCTCTGTCTCCCAGAGTGCCGGGATTAAAGGCAGGTGCCACCATGCCCCGCTTTTGAAGAGATTTTTCATGTTGAGAGGTCAGTTTGTTTCAATGTAATCTCATATTGAAATGGACTTGAGGCCAAGTTGCAGCCTTGCCAAGGCTTTCGTAACCAATAGACGCTGAGCCTTCAACTGCTGGTGTGTGTGAAACGAAGCCAGAGGACAAGCCAGCATGTAGGCCTTGAGCAGTGAGTTTCGTTCTGGAGCCTCGAGAGATGTCTAACAAAAGGTTACTGTGGCCAGGTGATGGTGGTGGCACACGCCTTTAATCCCAGCACTCAGGGAGGCAGAGGCAGGCGGATCCCTGTGAGTTCGAGGCCAGCCTGGTCTACAAAGCAAATCTAGGACAGCCAAGGCTACAAGAGAAACCCTGTCTCAAAAAAACAAGGAAAAAAAAAAAAAGGTTATTGTGTATGGTGTGCTGTTTTTGTTGCTGTTGTTTTGGTTTTGTTGTTCATTCAGGTACTAGGGGTTTTTTTCTCATTATTTTTCCTTTTCTTTATTACAATATATTAATTGTGAGAGCATAGTGAGTCTCATGATGACATTTCCACGAATGCAATATATACTGTTCCTGTTATTCTCTGCTGTCCATACATTGTCATCCACTCTGACACACATGTGCTCGTGTGAGCACACACACACACACACACTTGCACACACGCACACCGTGCTGGTCCTCCTCCTCTTTCCTAACACATGTGTGACATACTTGTCCTCTTAGTCCTCCTTGAGAGTGAAGTAAAGTACAAGAGCTGGGCACAGACAGCATCTGTGTCACCCAGAAGCGGGATCTCTGGAGAGGACCTGTGCCCCTCCTGAAGCCACGGACCCTGAGCACGCCACTTGTGTCTTGCCCTTCTTGACCCTAGGTACTGGCGGAGGACACTGGGTATGCAAGTCCGCTACGTACACCACGAGGACTATCAGTTCTGTTACTCTTTCCGGGGCAGGCCAGGACACAAGCCATCCATCCTTATGCTCCATGGATTCTCTGCACACAAGGATATGTGGCTCAGCGTGGTCAAGGTACACTTTCCGACTCTTCTGCCTTAAGAGGAGAGGGGTGGGCACACAGCTCAAGTTCAGTGTTAAAATTTCCGAAGTATATTATCCAGACCCTTTTTTGTGTTACGTAATTGATTGAGGAAAAACCTGTGTCTCTGGAATCTTCCCACCCTAGGGATATTTTAGGCAGGGGTAAGGATGGGAGTGTCTGAGCACAGCTCCATCTTAGAATGGCCGTGATGCTTGAGGCTGGGCTTTTCCTAAAAGTCTCAGTTCTCCTACGTTCCACGCTTTCTCTTTCCTTCCCTGTCAAGCCCCAAACGCCTCTTCATTTTGCTGTTTGTCCTTTTTTTTTCTTCCCCTTAGTCATTTAGAGAAATGATCTAGATCTGGCAGCTTTTCAGAATCCTTTTCCAAGTCACTTTTTGTGTTGTTAACTCCTGTGGCCTTTCTCTACTTTGTGAGCATGGCCAGCTGGTGGCTGAGGCTGGCACTTCTCCTGAAAGGACAGCATCCTGGCTTCCTACTTCAAGTAGGTCAGGATCTGAGAGACCGTAAGTGTCCGTAGGAATGAAAGGCACGTATCACATTGAGTTCCCTGTGTGGTTCTTTCCACAGGCCACCATGAGGCCAGCCATCTTCAAGCCTTAATGAACCCTTTTGTTTGGTTGGCTTTTTTTTTTTCGAGACAGGGTTTCTCTGTGTAGCCTTGGCTGTCCTGGAACTCTCTGTAGACCAGGCTGGCCTTGAACTCACAGAGATCCACCTGCCTCTTCCTCCCAGAGTGCTGGGATGAAACCTGTGCGCCACCGCGCCAGGCTCCAGTAAACATCTTTGATGACTAATATCTCTCAGACTCCTGGCCAAAGTTGGAGCCATCTTTTAGACAGGAGAGGAAAGATGATTTGGGAGAATAATTATCTCAAGAATTAGACCCTGATGAAGAAAAAAAAAAAAAAGAAAGTTGAAGCCAGCCTCATGGCTTTAGGGAAAAATACTGATCCTCTTGGCTCTGGAGCCAGCCAGGGCTCTGGGCACCATCCGTTCTAGTTCCAGGACAGCAGCCACATGGATAGAGGAGATTTGGCATGTAAAGGAAAGGAAACAGTGCTGTACTGAGCAAACAGTGACGTTAAGAAGTTTTAAGATATTGAGCCATCTTGAGGGAAAAGCGCCACGTAAGCCCAATACACTAACTTTGATCCCTGGAACCCACAAAAAGTGGAAGGAGAGAGCCGACACCTAAAACATAATGGTAGATTTTTTTTTTATTTTTAATTAAGCCCAAGATGACAGTCTTCATTTGGCGTTCCCTCTGTAGTCACCAACTGAGCCTCTTTTTATCTGTGCACCACTCTTGGGGGGGCCTCTCCTCTGTAGGAAGCTGCTGGCAATACTTACTCATGTTTGTCATTTAAGACACCGGGAGGCTCGCAAAAAATCTCAGTGGCTGTTGGGGTCACTGGGTAGGTGGAGCTACCTCCCCAGAGAAATGGGCAGACATATTTTTGTAGATCATATACTGATTGTCTAGGTTTTCAGTTCCTTCCAAAGAACCTGCACTTGGTCTGTGTGGACATGCCTGGACACGAAGGTACCACCCGCTCCTCCCTGGATGACCTGTCCATAGATGGGCAAGTGAAAAGGATACACCAGGTAAGCCGGGAGCCTCTACCAGATATGCACAGATAGTTTCCCAGCACAAGGGCAGCAGGCAAGAGTTGCACACTGGCTTGTGGCCAGTCCCTAGTACGTTCTGGCTCCAAGAGACTGTAAACAATGGCAGCCTAGGGCTCTATCTCTGATCCTTGGAGGAGGGGCTGAACTCATTACAGATGCTTTTCCTTTAAATCTATTAAACTTTTTGTTTTGTGTTTTTTTGGTTTTTTTTGTTTGTTTTTGTTTTTCGAGACAGGGTTTCTCTGTGTAGCCTCGGCTGTCCTGGACTTGCTTTTTTTGTAGACCAGGCTATCCTCAAACTCACAGTGATCCGCCTGCCTCCCTGTGTGCCACCACACCTGGCCTTTGTTTTGTATTTTGAAGCAGGGTGTCATGTAGGCAAAAGGTTACCTTGAACTTTTGAATCTCCCGCCTCTACCTCCCATGTGCAGTTCCTGTGCTAACCACATGCTTTGTGTGGGAGTATCAAACCTAGGAATTTGTACATGCTAAGCAAGCATTCTACCCACTGACTTCTATCTCCTGTCCATTTGTCTGTGGAGAAACGTAACCCCGGGCAATTTCTCAGCCCTCTGAAAAGGCGTCTGGAACTCCATGGACCTGTTCCCCTATAGAGGTCTGCTTTTCTGCTTCAGCCTGCTTAGGGGTGGGAGACTTTGCCTGTTGTTACATTGTAGCATCCATCTCTGGCTGCTCTCCTAAGGTTATTAGCACTCAGGAGCCCTTTCTTTTTCTTTTTCTTTTCTTTCTTTTTTTCTGAGGGGCTGAGCAGGGTCTCTCTCTCTCTCTCTCTCTCTCTCTTCTCTCTCTCTCTCTCTCTCTCTCTCTATCTCTCTCTCTCTCTCTCTCTCTCTCTCTCTCTTCTCTCTCTCTCCTCTCCTCTCTCTCTCTCTCTCTCTCTCTCTCTCTCTCTCTCTGTGTAGCCTTGGCTATCCTGGAACTTGCTCTGTAGACCAGGCTGGCCTTGACCTCATAGAGATCCACCTGCCTCTGCCTTCCAAGTGCTGGGATTACAGGTGTGCACCACCACGCCCAGCTATGAGTTCTTTCTTAACAGAGTAGTTTGTAAATTTCAGGTTAACTTTGGTGTTTTTTTTTTTTTTTTCCAAGAAAGGATATTTACTTGGCAATTTCTGCCTCTGCTGTTAATCTCTATATTTTAATGAGGGCTTCCTGTCTGTCTCTCTGCTGTATCCTCAGCAGCTAAACATAGTTACTTGTTTAAATATCCAGAAAATGTGTTTCCAATGAGAGCTATGTGTATAGGTGGCTGAGTGGACATATATCTACGTAGATAGTGCTTCAAATTATACAGGAGTCATCAAACTATGCTTTTGTAAACTGAATTTTATGGGAGCACAGATGTGGTTGCTTACTTAGGCCTCTGGCAACTTTAGCAACATAGCAGTTGAGCCGAGTAATTGCATAGGCAAGCTAACCCACAGAGCAAAAGACCAACCAAACAAAATACATCCATGCCTCGGCCCTTTATAGAACAGTTTATGACCTATGAAGGGAATCCTCGTTGTTTGATTTCTATTTATACATGTCCCTACAGTCACATGTGCCATATAAAGCAAAGTACATATCTGTCACAGGGCTCAACTAGATAATGGGGTATAATAGTGTCAGAGCCAGTAGTGTTCAGTTGTATTGTGGGGAGGGGGTCTCTGCTCTACAGCCCTTGCTGACATCTGAACTGTAATCACATCTCCTTCTCGTTTCTCTTCCTAGTTTGTCGAATGCCTTAAGCTGAACAAAAAGCCCTTTCACCTTATAGGCACCTCCATGGGTGGCCACGTGGCTGGAGTCTACGCCGCTTACTACCCGTCTGACATCTGTAGCCTGTGTCTTGTGTGCCCCGCTGGTGAGTTTCATGACCAGAACAACCTTACGAATGACTTGGATTTCAAGGAACATCTGCACAGCATCTGCTGTGACTACTTTAAAACACGCCATCCTCCTGGTACAGACGTCAGAAGCAATGTCCCCTGATAACTCTGCCCAGATAACAGTTGTACGGTGGGAACCCTTGCCAGCCTGGCTTGAGCTGTGGAGCCAGCTCAATTCCACAGAGAACTGGAGGGAGCCAGTGGGCAAGCACACAGTGCCATGTGGCCCCTGGTTCTCATGACTGTGAAGCTTATGTTAACTTACAACATTTATTGATTCCTAAGAGCTGACGTCTTTTTTATTTTATTTTATTTTTGAGCTGATGTCTTTTTATAGATTGAATTCTTGCCTAGCCCTGTGCTATTACATTCTTCTTTTGCCAAAAGTCTTACTCATTTAAGGATTTTTAAAATAATTTTTACCGTGTGTTCCTTGTACAAAGTGGTGAGTTAGTAGAAAAAATTCTACACAGTCATTGCCTGTCCCTGTGTCCACACCCCTCACAATCCCCTTCGATTCCCCAGTAGTCCCATGATAAGAGCACTTCAAAAAGTCAGTGGGCTTCAGTTTCTCTTCTCATATTTGTATATGTACGTTTTTACATATTTACACACATACATCTTACAACAATTTGAGCTGTAACTCCAGAAATTACCATCTCAGGTTGGAATTTTTAATTTATTTTTCTCGCATAAGTCTTTACGTTTGAATTGATAGCACGTGTTAGATAAAAATATTAATTTCTCCAACTTTGCTCCCCATCCTCTTCTCTCTTTAATATTAGGACTTCTGGGTTTTTTTTTTGTTTTGTTTCAAGACAGGGTTTCTTTGTGTAGCCTTGACTGTCATGGACTTCCTTTATAAACCAGGCTGGCCTCCAACTCACAGAAATCTGTCAGCCTCTGCCTCCCTCAATGCTGGGATTGCAGGCATGCACCACTGTGCCCCTGATATTAGGACATTATTTACGCATAATAAAGTGGGTTTTGTTTGTTTGTTTTGACAGAGTATGTCTACTTAGTCCCAATTAGCCTTGAACTTGTAATGCTCCTGCCTCAGCTTCCTGAGTATTAGATTGTAGACATAAGCCACCACACTTGACGGGAGTGCTCAAATCTTGTTGATTTGCTTCTTTAATCATTTTAGATTTATTTATTTTATGTGTGTGCATGTTTTGTTTGCACGTATTTTACATGTACCATGTGCATGGCTGGTGCCCTTAGACGTCAGAAAAGAGAAGGCATATCCGCGTCCCCCCCCCCTGGAATTAACATGTTTTTGAGTTACCGTGTGTATCCTGGAAACCAAATTGTGGTCCTCTGCAGAAGTCCTGGGTACTCTTGCGTAATGGCTCTCTCCAGCTTCCTGTGTTCAAACTTTGGATGTCTATCTCAGTGACCTTTTACACGTGTGATAGCTACAGAAACAAAAGTAGTACCCCATTTTCCAGAAGAGAACGTTAAGGCGCGAAGAAATATCTTTAATGTCTGAGCCGGGATAGAAGCAGATCCCATGCATTCCCTTTGTAGTATGGCTTAAAACACACACACACACACACACACACACACACACACACACACATACACACACACCACACACATACACACACACACACACACACCACACACACCACGCACACACACCACACACACACACCACACACACATACACCACACACACACCACACATACACCACACACACACCACACACACACACACACACCACACACACGTACACCACACACACACACACACACACACCACACACACATACACCACACACACACACACACCACCACACACCACACCACACCACACACAACACACACACACCACACCACACAACCACACACACCACACACACATAACACACACACACACACACACACCGCACACACACACCACACACACACACACCACACACACACACACACACACACACACACCACACACACACACACACCACACACACCACACACACACACACACACACACACACAGAGTGGTTCTCAACCTTCCTACAGCTGGGACTGTTTAATACAGCTCCTCATGTTGCGGTGACCCCCAACCAAAAGTTATTTTTATTGCTATTTCAAAGCTGTAATTTTGCTACTGTTATTAATCGTGACGTAAATATCAGATACGCAGGGTATCTGCTATGCGACCCCTGTGAAAGAGCCATTTGGCCCCCAAAAAGGTTGTGACACTGACCCTTAAAACCCTTCAACCGGGGGACGGAGAGATGGCTGTTTGCCGAGAAGACCCAGGTTCAATTCTCAGCAGCTCACAACTGTCTCTGATTCCAGTTCCAGGGCATCTGACACACTCACACGGGAATACATATTTGAATATATGTATGAATACATACGAAATAAGGATAAATAAATTTAAAAACAATAAAAAAACCAACAACTACAGCTATCGTGAATGCTGATCAGTTTCAGGCCTGTTAAGGACCCTGAACCCAAAGACAAGCTCCCGGTGGGCTTTCTCTTCCCCCCTTTTCTCAGCACCATCTCTGATATCTGTTGGTCCTTTAATAGTAAAGCTTGGGGATTGAAGGAGCAGCCCCCCACCTCCACCCCCAGGGAAGGTCACTCACCTTCCTAGTACAAGCTCAGCCCTGTGCTTTCCTTCTTTCCATCATATTATTTCCTTCAATTGAAGTAATGCAGGCATGAAAACAGCCTGGGCTACCCACAGGCGACCAGGCTCCTCCCCTTGCAGCTGGCTGAAATGCAAATTCTGGTTCAAGAGGCTAAGGAACAGCCCGAGTTTCTGCACTTCGAGCTAGTCTGTGCAATCAGATACACATGTTGTTTTAATCTGGACTTTCTTAGAATTGATTATATAGCCCATTCTGGTCTTGAACTTGTGATTTCCCTATCTCTGCCTCCTGGAACCTATACGTACCACCATGCTTAACTCCAACTCTAAAATATCTTGGATAATATATTTTTAACGTATTTCTTAAACTTGGATTTTCACTTTGAGCAAGGGTGCCAGTACCAATTAAGAAAGGGATGCCCTGGTGAATGAAAGCTGGCATAGTAACCCGGGTTTGTCATTGAATGTTATCGGTGGCATGGTAAGAAAGAAGGTCAGTGTATGATTGGGCTCTTCCGTTTTGCATCCCAGGTCTACAGTATTCAACTGACAATCAGTTTGTACAACGGCTCAAAGAGCTGAATGACTCGGCTGCCGTTCAGAAAATCCCTTTGATCCCATCCACCCCAGAAGAGATGAGCGAGATGCTCCAGCTCTGTTCCTACGTCCGCTTCAAGGTGCCCCAGCAGGTACAGTGTGTCAGAACCGGCCCGTGCCCCTCCCTCCAGCAGCCCCGCCCTTCCCCCCATATCCTCTTGCATCTACTCTGACTCCATTCTGTCTGCTGCATTTATTCAGCAAGCAGCTTGTCTGTGATATGTCGGTCACTGTGCTGAACACTGTGGTAAATATATGACACGGGGAGGTCAGTGCAGGGGGTGGGAGGGTGGGGTGGGGGGCTAGGGGGGAGAGGAGGATGGCTTTGATAAGGTACTTTGGAGGAACATGTGTAGAGTGGAAAAAACACATACACAGGTTTGTGGCAATGAAAAAAAAACAAGTGGCTGGAGCCTGGACAGTGAGTTGGAAAGGAGGCAGGGGCTAAATCATATTCTCAACTTAAAAAAAAAAAAAATTATTATAAGACTCTTAGACTTCTACATTAAGAAAACTTTTTTGGGTGAACCCAAAGGGCTTTTTGCCTATGAGTTATATTTGCTGGTATTGAAACACAAACAAATTTTAAAACACAAACATGTACATTTGCCATCAGAGTTGATATCATCTCATGTTATATAGGTACCAAATGTTGCTGTTACTTTAAAGGTGGCGTCTAATAAATGTTTATTGTTAGCCCTATAATTTTTATTTCAGTGGTATTTTCTAACCTGCTGGCAACCAATGAAAACACAGACACCTGATGTATTTTATAACAAGCCTCTACCTGGGGCAAGGCAGAGATTATTACCTCCTAAGCTGTCCTCCAATAACTCCCCAGTCTCCATCCCATTCCACCTGCTTCTAATAATTTCTTCTTTTTTTTTTTTTTTTTCTTTTCTTTTTTTGTTTTTTCGAGACAGGGTTTCTCTGTGTAGCCTTGGCCATCCTGGACTCACTTTGTAGACCAGGCTGGCCTCGAACTCACAGCAATCCGCCTGCCTCTGCCTCCCGAGTGCTGGGATTAAAGGCGTGTGCCACCACGCCCGGCCTGCTTCTAATAATTTCTATGTGGGCTGCCTCCCATCCACTGTCCCAAAATACTTGCTAACGTTGTTCTGCACCTCTTTCCGTGTGGCCCCTCAGAGTTCCTTCTCTGGGCCCACATGGCTGTATTCCTGTATCACTGCGAGTCTCCTCCTTCTTCCATTTTCCCTTTTCCCAAGATTCTCTCTGCTCAAAGCTGGAGAAACCTTTACCCTGCCCCTTCCTTCTGCCTTGCCCAAGTATATTTATTCAGCCAATCAGGGAGGCAAGGTTCTGGGCAGTAACAAGATCTTGTGAGCCAGCAGTTAGCATCAGAATACATCAGACCAGTCTCTAACAACCAACCGAACAACAGTATGCTTAAGAGAATGTATGTGACAGGTGACGACCCTGGGTGTCACCAAGTATGAACACAATGTGACCTCATGGTCTCCTGAGACCTGCTCTCAGAAGATCTTGTAGGTCCCTGTAGGTTATGGGAATGGGTGTGTGTTTTCCCTACGCATAGTGGGAGAGCCACTGGAAGACTGTAGGGGAACACTAATAGAAACAGGGGCCACTTAAGATATTATGTGGCTTGGAGGTAATGGGGACAGACTTGGGTAGGAGCACTAGAGCTGAGATGTGTTGTGTGGAAGAATGGAAGTGGGGGTGAGGAGAAGTGAGGGGTCATAGGTCACTTCCAGGTTGTATGACTGGGCAAAGGTAGCATTTTATGGGCAAGGAAAGGAAAGGGGAAAGTTCGGGCCTGGGATGTCCACTGAGAGTTCTAGTTTGGATATATTAAGTTCAGATTGCATTTGAGGACTCCAAGGGACGCGTCAAGTAGGCAGCTGGACACTGAAGTGATGCAAAGGGACGTCTGTGCCTGAAGGCAGAGCAGGAGCCATTGGCAGAGGAAAGTACTGAGGATCATAGGTCTGAATGAGCCCATTTGAGGAAAGTCCACAGCTGAGGGCTTAATATGGACCCAGATTATCTCCTGTGTTGGAGGCTGTGAGCCCTGACTCAGCATGGGGTGGGGTTCTCCTAGGCTGTTCAGAATGGGTGCCGTCCGGACTTTGTGACTGTGACTCCGTTCATCAGTGCAGCGTACTTCTGGGAAGCATCCAAGTCTCTTTCAGTGGTGTACTCTGCCCCCGAAACCTTTTTAGTCATAAAGCAGCACTGCCCTCTTCCCACTAGGATGTCTTCAGTATGTTGTGACCCAAGGAGACTCCATGCTTTTAGCTGTCAGGGATAAGAAAGCACTGAGAGAAGCCTTTCTTTTCCAGGAGGGTAGGACCACCTGCCGCTGAGCCTGTTAGACTGTCTTGCAAGTTGCGTTTGTTCACGTTGTGGCTGCTGCTCTGTGCTCTGTAAAATCAGGGTCTGTCAGTCTCCAGCCTCTGGCCGGTGCCTTGGTGACCTTTCTAACACTGTGTGTTCAGAGGTCTCAGGCCACTGTCTCTTGGCCCCTTTAAGCCTAGGGTGATTCAGAACATCCTGGCTGGAAATATGTAATAGGTCAGACTGTTCCTCTCATGGAGGACAGGAAGCACATAGGGCCCCGGTAGATCATAACTGAAAAGTATACCGCCAGTGCCCTGCTTCCTCCAAGTGGGTGCCACCGTCTGAAGCCCACCTTCCATTGGCACCACAGGCTGAAGGCCCAGCATTTAGTACATGGTCTGTTGAGGGCCACAGCACTAGTCTCCCCAACTTTGGTCTGTATAGAGTTCTGAAAAGGTATGCTGCAGGGCTCTAAGCCTGTCCCTGGTAGATGAGAGGTAAGGAACTGCTTTACAAATGGACACTGCCACCGTTTGGCTTAGTAGCCCAGGGCTTGGAGATCTGATCTGGCCTGTGTATATGTGCTACGGCAAGGAAAGCAAAGGCAGTGTCAAAAAATAACCTGTGTTCTATGGGACTATGGGAGGCTCCCCAGGCTCGCTCTCGTTCTCACTCTCTCTTTCTCTCTCTCTCTCTCTCTCTCTCTCTCTCTCTCTCTCTCTCTCTCTCTCCAGGGTTTCTTTGTGTTGCCTTAGCTATCTTGGACTCACTTTGTAGACCAGGCTGGCCTCGAACTCACAGAGAATCGCCTGCCTCTGCCTCCCTGAATGCTGAGATTAAAGGCCTGTGCCACCACGCCTGGCTCTTCTTCCTCTTTCAAGAAGGTCTTCTCATGTCTCACAGGCTAGCCTGGAGCTCACTGTTTAGCTGCAGATGAATTTAACCCCCTGATACTTCTGCCTCTACCTCCAGGCATGCTGTATGGCACCACATGTAGTTTATGTAGTGCTGGAGATGTCTGAGGCTTGGTGCCTGCTAGGCCAGCACTCTGCCCACTGAGCTATGTTTCCAGCTGCGTCATGGTTTATAGGATCATCACTCTCGATGGTTCAATCTTGTTCTGCATTTGGAGATCATTGAATAATGACCTGGTGTTTTGTTTATTCAGATTTTTGTCTTGAACTCTAAATCAAGACTTTCTCAAGATGCCATGCTATTACAGATGTCTTTAACATAATGTGCAGACCTCTGCTTTGCAGCACTTCTTGAGTTCCTCCCTAATTTTTTTTTAAGATTTATTTATTATGAATACAGTATGATCAGATCACATTATAGATGGCTGTGAGCCACCGTGTGGTTGCTGGGAATTGAACTCAGGACTTCTGGGAGAGCAGTCAATGCTCTTAACTACTAAGCCATTTCTTGAGCCCCTCCTCCCTAATTTTTTTTTTTAATGTAACCTTTATTTATTTATTTTTTATTAATTTATTCTTGTTACATCTCAATGGTTATCCCATCCCTTGTATCCTCCCATTCTTCCCTCCCTCCCATTTTCCCCTTATTCCCCTCCCCTATGACTGTTCCTGAGGGGGATTACCTCCCCCTGTATATGCTCATAGGGTCTCCTCCTACCGAATTTTTAAAAAATATTTCTTTGTAATGTGAAAGGCGTTCTGCCTGCACATCTGTGCACCACACACATGAAGCACCTCTAAAGGCTAGAAGAGGGCATCCGAGCCCTTGGAACTGGAGTTACAGATGGTTGGTTGGGAGCCTCCTTTTTGGTGCTGGGGATTGAGCCAGGGTCCTCTGCGAGAGCAGCAAGTGCTCCTAACTACTGAGCTATCTTTCCAGCACCCATAGTTTGCTTTTGCAAAGATTCCTAATTATATATTCTATATTCTGGGGATTCAGAAGCCCAGTCCTGGGCGGTGCCAGGGGTGGGGGGTGGGAGGGGGCCGGGCCGGGGTAGGGGGGTTAAGGGGAGAGCATGCTGAGCTTTCTCCCCTGTGCTGCCCGGGAGCTGGGAGAGGCTGGAGGAAGTGAGGCTTCTCTCCTTTTCTAACTTTGCATTTATTCATCCTCAGATCCTTCAAGGTCTTGTTGATGTCCGCATCCCTCATAACAGCTTCTACCGGAAATGTGAGTAGCCCTGCTCCAGCTTGCAGCTTAAGCAGCTGGCTGCCTTGTCATTTGTAAACCTCTGTGCGCAGAGTGTTTGCTGGGCCCCTTAAGAGAGGAAGCTGTGGGCCTGGGCTTGACGAAGCTCTGACTCCTGTGATACCTATGTGCGGAATCTGCACGCGCTCACTGTGGGTTTTTTTTTGTTTTGTTTTGTCTTTCCCTGACAAGTGTTCTTTGAAATCGTTAATGAGAAATCCAGATACTCTCTGCATGAGAACATGGACAAAATCAAGGTCCCAACACAGATCATCTGGGGAAAACAAGACCAGGTATGTCACGGGGCCCCACAGAAGAAAAGCAAGGGCTGATCTTTAAAGTGAGCCTCCCTGGGGCTGCCGACAACTGGCATAGTCCAGGAGCTGAGAGCAGTGATGTTTGATTTTTAACAAGAAAAAGAGTTTATTTGTTCATTTGTTTATTGAGATAAGGTTTCTTCCACTGGCCCTGTAAATGGAATACAGGTTACCAGGGGGGAGTACCGGGCCTCGTACTTGCCAAGCAGTCACTCTCCCTCTAAGCCAGCTGAGCTCCCAGTCCTAATTTATCTGTCAGGTGCCGAACCTGTGTTCTGCTACATGAGAAGGGGGAAGCAGGGTGTCCCTTGTGTCCAGGAAATAGCAGCCACCTTAGCAACACAGACCCTATTTCAATCAAAACTACCAATGCCCTTTTATCCCATGGTACAAAAAAACAAAAAAACAAAACAAAACAAAAACCACAAAAAATTTAATCATGCAAATAGGGTGTCTGTCCTTCACATACAAACCTTAGTTCCTGTATCCTTTACTGCCTTGCAAGATCTCTCAAGCTTTCTTAAGCCAGAAGTTAGCAGACTTCCTGTAAGGGCAAGATAGTGAACACTTGTAGCTTTGCTTTCCAGGGTCTCAGTCACGTTCACTCAGTTCCACTCTCTGCATAAAAGTATTGTAGATGGTCTGTAAAGATAGGACGTGATTGTGTCACAGGAACTGCTATTTACAAAAGCAGAGCAAGAGCAGGGGCCATCGCTCGGTGGCAGAGCACTGAAGGAGCATGTTTGAGGAGGCTCTGGGTTCAATTCTTAGCACTACAAAACAAAACAAAAACAGCCATTGTTTACCTACCTTTACTCAGTTAATATTTAAATAAATATGTATGTGTGTATTACAGATATATACATTTATGGAATTTGTTTTGCTTTGAGACATGCTTTTATGTAGCTCAGGCTGGCCCAGCCTTTAACTTACTATGTAGCCAAAGATGACCTTGAATTTCTTCCTTCACCTCCAGAGGGCCAGGATTAAGATACACCTTTCCCAAACATACTGTTTTGCTCCAAGTTCTATGCCTTATATATGACACACATACCTTAGAAACCACTTCATGCTGCCTGTCTGTAGATCTGTGTACTCATTTGAAAACCATTTTATTTCAAAATAATTTCAAACTAGTAGAAAAATTTGCATGGGGAAGACTTGAGGAAGGATGATCATGAGTTCAAAGCCAGCACAGGACCTCATAGCCAGACCCTGGTCTCAAAAGCAAAAAGAAAGGGCTAGTGAGACGGGTCGACAGGGAAAGGCACTTCCTGCCAAGCCTGACAGTATGAGTTTGTTGTAAGAGCCCATATGGTAGAAGGAAAGAACCAAATCCTGCAAGTTGTCCTCTGCCCTCCACACATGCCAGTAGTACAGATATATATGTGCATGCACGTGCTCACACATTAGTTAGTGTAATTTTAAAAATAAATACTGTTAAAAGAGTAAAGGATCTGGAGAGATGGCTCAGCAGTTACCACTGACTGCTTATCCAGGTTTGATTCCTAGCACCTACGTGGATGCTCACAACCATCTGAAAATTCATTTCCGGTGACACCCCCTCTTCTAGCCTCTCCAAGTACCAGGCATATATGTGGTGTATAGACATATATGCATGCAAAACACCTGTACACTTGCATTTTTAAAAATAATAGACAAAAATAAAAGTACAGAGTCTTCTTACACACCTTTACCATAAATTTTCAGCTTTTAGCTGCTTTAATCAATTGAAAAGATATAATTACATTTTATTTGTGTAGGTGTGGCAGGGTGGAGTGTAGGCATGGGTGGCTATACTTGGCAAGCTGCTGTATTCCCTGAGCCATCTTACCATCTGCTTTATTGCTGCTTGGCTGGTATAGCTGTTTAGCCCCGGGGTTCACCTGAGCACACTGTCCCACGGCCTAGTTGCAGAAAAAGATGACACCGCAGAATATGCCCTCCTGCCTGTTTGCAGCTCATTTCTGCTTCCACGCACCTCCATGCAATCTCTGATTGTGTGTCCTCTTTCTTAAACTCTGACCTTTCTATAAATTCCAGCTAAATGGCGTCATGTAACGTGCACTCCTTTGCACTTGGCTTCTTTCACTGTGGCATGTTTCTAAGAGTCATCTACATTGCTGCATACATAGTTTTAGTTTTTAGTTTTTGGTTTTGTTTTTTAAAACAGGGTCTCACTATGTCACTTTGGCTATCCTGAACTCACTCTGTAGACCAGGCTGGCCTCAAACTGAAAGAGATCTGCCTGCCTCTGCCTCCCGAGGGCTGGGATTAAAGGAGTGTGCCACCACACCTGGCTTCACTTAGTTGTTGGGTTTTTTTTTTTTTTTTTTTTTTTTTTATGGCATATATGTTCCAAATTTTATTTCCTTGCAATCTGAATTTCCCATTCACCACATTGGCTAGGTGTATAGATGAGTAGGATCTATTCAGACTATGTAGTGTGCCTACATCAGAGTCCCCAGAACCTCAGAGTGTATTTGCTGTGAACAAGAACACTCTTTCATGTAGCGAAAGCACATTCCAGAAATCAATGTGCGACAGCCCACAGTCCAGTTTCATCATTTGCCTTAGTGTATCTTACACAGTAACCCCCCATTCGCCCTCTAGCCACCTGAGCCAGTACCTCACCCAAGACCTCACCTCATGCTGGATATCCTGTCTTTTTATTCTCTTCAAACAGGGGCAGTTCTCGGGCTGACTCTGTCATTCATTTGTTGAGGTGTTCGATGCATAATTTGGGGTTTTTTTTGTTCTCTTTTGGGTTTTTTTGTTTGTTTGTTTTTTGAGACAGGGTTTCTTTGTGTAGTCTTAGCTGTCCTGGACTCACTTTGTAGACCAGGCTGGCCTCGAACTCACAGAGATCCACCTGTCTCTGCCTCCCAAGTGCTGGGATTAAAGGTGTGCGCCACCACCGTCCAGTTTATGACATCATCTTAACCCGTTAACACCTGCACTGCACTATTCTAAATCTGGCCAATGCCGAATACAGGATTTAGGGCCTCAGTGTGAACAGCATTCAGCTCATAACCAGTTCTCCAGAGACGCACCACACTCATTCCTAGAAGGGCTTTTGAAACTGCCTTTGAGAAATCATGCCTACCAAAGATTTTTCATAAAGTTTAAAGCAAGATGAGGCAGAGAGAAATGTGTAATGCAGATGAATGACAGTATATTCTACAGGGTGCATTAAGGAATATTGTGGGGGGAAAAAGATATTAAAAACAAGCTTTTTCTGATATTGTTTTCTGTTGCTATAATAAAATACCTGAGGCTGAGAAGTTTATAAGGACTAAAAGTTTATAGGCTAATGGTTCCAGAAGCTGGGAAGTCCACGTTCATAGTGCCACCACCATCTGTTTAGCATGTAATGAGGGACTACCTGTTGCATAATATGGCTGGGGACAGTAGACAGTATAATAGTGGCATTGATCAATCGCTGAGGGCAGAGATCTCTATGGTTATTAATCCATTTAGGAGGGCAGAAGGGTAAAGCTTCCAGTGCATGAATCAATAAGGGACACATTCAAGCTCTTGCAGAACCCAAGATGAAAATCACCATTGTGAGTCTTCTCTGGGCTGCTGAGAGCAGAAGCAGAAAAAAATCACGCTGTACTTACAGGGACCCAGAGTGCCTATGGCCTGGAGACAGGGAGACAGGGAGGGAGAGGGTGTGTACTCACAAAAGCCTGTAGCTGGTAAATAGGCCAAGGATGGCCCAAGGTGCACTGTAAAGGGCTGGGGACAAGGAGAGGAGGGACGTTCCCCCATTGCCCCTCCAGCTACATCTTTCTGCAGCAGCCAAGAGACTGAAAACAGCCTTGTGTACAGCCAGAGACGCAGGACCTGGAAGCTTGGCCAGCAAGAACTCGATCAGAAAAACAAAAGCCTTTCTTTTAATGCTGGTCCCTTGTGGACCTGCAGGGACAGGCCCATAGCCCATTATCCCAGGAAGGTAGATGATCAGAGAGCCCAGCAGGCCTCAGAAGTATGTTCTAGTAGTTCCACTTGTGCCCCTCCTCATCCTGTGACCCCAAGCAAGCACCTCAGCCTCTCCAAGTTAGGGCGTCTCTTCTGCTGTTGGGGTAACTATGAGATTCAAGTGCAGCAACTTGTATGAAAATGATCTTTTTTTTTTTCAACCATCAAAACACAAGTGATTTATCCCATGCGTCCTTTGCCTCTCACTGCTGGCCTCAGCCTATGGTCAAGAATTTCTCCCTAGATTCTGAAGTCCATTTTGTTGCATGGAAGGACAATCTAATGTCCTATGGGGCGCTACAGATAGGACCAAGTCTTCTATGTCTTGTGCATACCGAGGCCAGAGGCCCAATAACAGAAGCTTCAAGGAGCATCTTTAATTCATGGCCTTTGGCTCCCAAGTTCCCTTGCTCTTTGCCTGCCCTGCTAACAGGATTTGGTGTCACGGCACCTGGACCTGTCAGACTGAATTTAGCCTTCCTCTTTTTTGAGCCCTGGGAGGTTAGCTGCTAGTTTGCCCAGATACAGGGATCCATGGGTCCTGTCAGTTGTATGGATGATGCTCTTGGATTTGGGCAGTAAGGAGCCTGCATGGTGAACCTGAAGGCCTTTCCTGAGAGAGCTGCTGTTCATCAGTCAGGTCAAGAACTCTCTTCCGCCAGGTGTGGTGGTACATGCCTTTAATCCTAGCACTTGGGAGGCAGAGGCAAGTGGATCACTGAGTTCGAGACCAGCCTGGTCTACAAAGTGAGTTCAGAACAGCCAAGGCTAGACAGAGAAACCCTGTCTTTAAAAACAAAAACAGCCAGGCGGTGGTAGTGCACACCTTTAATCCCAGCACTCAGGAGGCAGAGGCAGGTAGATTGCTGTGAGTTCGAGGGCAGCCTGGTCTACAAAGCAAGTCCAGGACAACGAAGGCTACACAGAGAAACCCTGTCTGAGAGAAAACAAAAACAAACAAAAAAGAACTCTCTTCCATCTTTAGTCCATCAAGAGAAAGGCTCTCTTCTTCCCAGCACTATGTATGGAAGGACAGTAACACAGGCAGGTGGTGAAAGATTTTACCAGGACACGAACAGGCAGAGAACTTATGAAGACATACCACAAGAGCGCAAGCAGGCCCCAGAGAGGCAACTGTGTGGTTGAGAGGGACTGAGTTTTACAGTTTAAAGGGGAAGCTACTTGAGTTTGTCTCATGGGCCACTTGTATGGGAGAGATCAGTGGGCATCTTACTGTCTTGTAAGTAAGCAATTCTACAGAACTAGGTTGTTTTTCATGAGACTGGCCATCTCTCTAAGGCACCATAGGTTGTTAAGAATGTTTATGTGTCGGGTAGTGGTGCCCCCTCTTTAATCCCACCACTCAGGGTGGAAGAGGTAGGTGGATCTCCATGAGTTCAAGGCCAGTCTGGTCTACAGAGCTAGTTTCAGGTTAGCCAGGGATACACAAAAAAAACCTTATCTTGAGAAACCAAAAAAAAAAAAGGAGAAGGAGAAGAAGAATGTTTATGTGAGACATCAGGCTCCAGGCCCTTAAAGAGTAGGAATTTTGCTTCTTTTTTTTTAGCCTTTTGTCTCTATGTGCACAGGGCATGGCATACAGGAGCTTGCTTTCCCTCCACCGCTTTGGATTAATGTTTATGTTTAAAAACTCCATGTTCAGGAACTTGTCATCTCCAATGCTGAATATAATTTGGGTTCATTTAAAGTTTGTACCCTGGGTGAGAACTTGGCCTCAAATGCAATGGAGACCTTTTTTAGACTATTTCTATAAATAACCTGTCCACAAAATCACATCTATGGTTCCCATCGGCATGCATATGGCAGCTTTACGTGAGTGACCACAGGGAATGCTAAATCTGCAGAGCTGACCAGAATCTCAGTGCTTTTGATTAACCTTCAGGACGGATCCTTTTGGAAGTTTTTTTTTTTTCTTTTTTCTCATTTACCTCTGTCATCTGGACTCAACCTGCATCCTCTCTGGGCCCTTCATTTCCAGTAATGGGGCCTTCGTTCCTCTTAGACAGTGGCCTCAGCAGAGGTTTCCGCCCACAGATGGTGATCCCTTCTCATCAAAGCTGCCTGTTCACATTCCTTTTCCTGTTCCGGGATGTTCCGCCACACTCCCTTCTGCCTCCCCCACTTCAGGGTGCTGGGAACCTCAGGTTGATGAGACTGAAGCTCAGAAAAACAGCTTCAGCACTTGAGCTCCTGGCTTTTGCTCTTAAGGACAAGAGGGGAGAGCCTTGGCTTGGAAGACTTGCAGGTGACTTTGATTAGCACCAGGTGTGCAACTGCAAACCTAGCTCTAAAGGACAGTGTGGAGGGAAAAGTGAACCCACTTGCACACTGGCAGGAAGCTAAGGAGGAAAGTATCAGTCTTAGCCGGGTGATGGTGGCGCACGCCTTTAATCTCAGCACTCGGGAGGCAGAGGCAGGTGGATCTCTGTGAGTTTGAGGCCAGCCTGGTCTACAGAAAACGTTCAAGGACAGCCAGGGCTACACAGAGAAACCCTGTCTCAAAGGAAGAAAAGTATCAGTCTTGGAAAAGCTCTGGGAGTCCTCCTGTGATGTTCACTTCTTGAATTTTCTTTTTCTTTCTTTTTTTTTCGGGGAGTGGCTTTTTTTTTTAAATGAGGTTTCTCTGTATAACAAGCTCTGGCTCTCCTGGACTCACTTTGTAGACTAGGCTGTCCTCAAACTCACAGAGACCTGCCTGCCTCTGCCTCCCAAGTGCTGGGATTAAAGGTGTGCGCCACCACGCCACCTCCTGAATTTTCTAGTGAGACTTTCCTACATCTGGGCTCCCTACTACTCAAATCATTCCCCTTAACAAGTCTCAGGGCCACCCTCTGTCCCGAGGCTGGCATAGGACTGGGGATGGGGTGCAGTTGATGGCACCTAACGTGCACAAGACCCTGGGTTCAATCCCTAGCAAGACATAAAACTGTGGATGTGTTGGTAAGGCCAGAGTAAAGGTCTCCCTCTGCTCTAGTATGCCCTGCCTGACCCTTGACCTTGCCATAACCCCTCACCCTCTTGCTCTCCCTTTCTGTAAAGTTTCCTCTGCTCCCTCCGCTGTCTCAGAGCCCAGAAGTGATGTCTTCCCTTTCTGTGCCCCTGTCTGCCTTCTCAGCCCCTGTTCCCAACATACTATCTTCATCTCTTGATGCATCTGCCTCTCCCTCCAGCTTAACCTCCTTGCAGACAGGAACTGTGTCCCCACCGCCCCCCACCCCCCACCCCTGTCATTAGCAGCGCTGTACTTCTAGTGCCACATTTCAGAGTCACACAGAAGGCATGCTGGTGGCCTCCATGTACCCCATCTCCCTGACCCGTGCGTGCCAGGCCTCGGTGGTAAAAACCGCAGTGCCACAATGCAGTGGATGGAGCCTCTGAATCTTTGTGTGCCATGTCTTCCCTTCTCTTCCCCTGCAGGTGCTTGATGTGTCTGGGGCAGACATATTAGCCAAGGCGGTGAGTAACTGCCAGGTAGAGCTGCTGGAAAACTGTGGCCACTCAGTGGTGATGGAGAGACCCAGGAAAACAGCCAAGCTCATTGTCGACTTCTTAGCTTCTGTGCATAACACAGACAACAAGAAGCTGAACTGAGGCCGCTGCCATAGCCTGCATCGTGCACACAGCATCTGCTCCCATCCCCAAAACCTGACACAGTCACCTCTCTCAGGGATCCTGTCCCCAATGCCGAAGGAACGCCAACGTCCCTGAGGAAGCCAGTCTCCTGTCCCAGTACTCTTGGTTCCATGGAGCGTCGGGAGGCACAAGGAAACCTCCAAGATCTTTTTTCTTTTTTCTTTTCAAAATAGAAAATTAAATGGCACAAAATACAAACATAGCCAGCCACGAAGCCTACTAGAAGTCTTCAAGGTCCATGTCCCTGAGAAGCAGCACGAAGCAGCCACCTTGGATCAAGATCATTAAGGACGTTTTCTTTCAGACATTCCACACACATTAATCTCAAGCTGGTTTTTTGTTTGTTTGTTTGTTGTCGCTTCAGATGTACCCTCTGCATGGTCAGTGGCTTCTTCTCCGGGAGCCTTAGTCATCTTTTGAACTCTCTTGTTTAGATCTAAGTTTTGCATAGAGGCCCATGTGTGAGTGAATGCAGCCCATTAGCCACAAGACCAGGGAAGAGACAGCAAGCTGTGGAGGAGGTTTCCGCCCCTAGGCCTGATGTACAGACCTGGAATCTCAGCCACTTGGGAGGCTGAGGCAGGAGGATCCAAGTTCAAGGCCTGCCTGAGCTACTGACTGAAACAATGTCCAAAAATTAGAAAAGAGAAAATGTTTCTACCTTTTTTTTTTTAAAACATGTAGAAACATACACGAGGGGGCATCGTTTAGCCTCAGTCAGCCCTAAGAAATGCCCAAGTGGCAGAACACATAGACTGGTGGCTTTGCGTACCTACAAATCAGATATGTCATGAGTGACCAGAACAAAGAAATCCTGACAGGCTGGGTTTCCTAGGAAAAATTTATAATTTTTAAAAATAAGGACTAATAAAGCAATAATGTTCCGGACTTGTATCTAATCAGAGTGGAGCTCCACACCAGGCACCCGCTCACGGGCGAGCACCTTTTGTATTCTGCTGTTCCACTGAAAACCCTGGATGTAAAATACTAGCGTGTTAATGAATTCTGTGAATTCTGTGAACAATAATGTGATCGGAAAAAAAAGTCCAAACAGCTGTAAAAAAGTGACCACAATAATGTGAAATAAATTTACTAAGTCTAGGCTGGCAACTACAGGTGCTTTCTATTTTGGAGCGCTCCTAATGGGTGCGATATTAATAGATTTTTTCTGTTCACTTACAAATGTGTTTATTAAGCTGGGTATGGTGACACACACCTTTAATCCTAGCACTTGGGAGGCAGAGACAGGCAGATTGCTGTGAGTTCATGGCCAGCCTGGTCTACAAAGTGAGTCCAGGACAGCCAAGACTACACAGAGAGACCCTGTCTTGGAAAACAACAACAACAACAAAATGTGTTTATCTAAGGAGACTCATGCCTGTAATCCCAGCACTGGGGGAGACACTGTGAGTTCAAGTCCAGGTCAGCCAAAGCTACACAGAAAAACCTTGTCTTGAAAAACAAACAGAACAAAAAAAGTGTTTATCTGTGGGGACACGTGAAGAGGCCAAAGGTTGATGGTAGCCATTGGGTTTATTCCTCAGTTGCTCCAAGCCTTATTTTTAAGACTCTCAGTGAACCTGGAGCTAGCCAAGCGCCGGCATCCTTCTCTTTCCACCTGCCCGCCTGGCACTGGGATTGCAGGCCCGTGTTGCTGTTTTTTCACATGGCTGCTGGGAATCCACACTCGGGTTCTGCTTGCACAGCAAGCCCTTTACTGACTGAGCCATTTCCCTGGGCCTTAAAATGCATTTTTATTAGTTTAGACTTACTGTAATTATGTGTCTGTGTCTATGTGGGGTAGAAGCAGGTGAGTGCAGGTGCTTTTTGGGGGGCAGCAGCTTCAGATCCCCTGGGGTGCAGTTACAGGAGATTGTGCCCTGCCTGACATGGGTACTGGGATCTGAACAAGTATTCTGCAGGAGTGCTGTGTGCTGGTAACTGCTGAACTATTACTCCACCCTCCTAAGTGTGTTTTTTTAACTTACTAATTTCACATGATTGGTGTTTGCCTAAGTCTGTGTGAGAGTATCAGATCTCTTGGAACTTCAGTTACAGACTTCTGGGATCCGCCATTTGGGCTCTGGGAATTGAACCTGGCTCCTCTGGAAGAGCAGCCAGTGCTGTCAACTGCTGAGCCATCTCTCCAGTCCTCTAAGCGTGCTTTGTTTTGTTTTGATTTTTTTAAGTAATTGAAATTATCTCTCAAGAGCAGAAGTCATCAATTTGTTCCTTTTCGTTCACTTCTGTTGTTTATAGTTTACTCTTTTGTTTGTTTGTTTTGTTTTGTTTTTCAAGACAGGGTTTCTTGTGTAGCCTTGGCTGTCCTGGAATCATTTTGTAGACCAGGCTGGCCTTGCACTCACAGTGATGGGCCTGCCCCTGCCTCCCAGAGTGCTGGCTTGTTATTTATAGTTTAAATGGAAACCCATGGTGTGGTTTGAATATTGTAATTGACCAGAGAAGCATGGAGTATAGTTCTTAGAAAAGATTTAAAAAAAAAAAAAAAAAAAAAAAGACATCAAGATTGTGAGATGCAGCCAATGCAGTGATTAGGAAAATGTATACGTTAGAAAGGAAGGGCACTCGGGAGGCAGAGGCAGGCAGATCTCAGTGAGTTCAAGGCCAGCCTGGTCTACAAAGTGAGTCCAGGACAGCCCGACAGCCAGGACTACAAGAGAAACCCTGTCTCCAAAACCCAAACAATCAAAGGCTGAAAAAAAAAATCAGTAAAATTAAGCTTTCACCTCTAGGAGGTAGGAAAACAAATAGAATAACAAAACAAGGCAGTAATTCAACTGAAAATGAAATCAACAGCGTCTGTTCTGTTTCTCAGAGAACTAGATGGTAGATGTTACTTCTCCTAATCAGAGCCTCTCGAGAGGAGGGAGAGATGGGTTCCTGTGAGTCACTGAAGAGGCCGTGGGCCACAGGATCAGTTTCAAAACAGCTGCCCATGGGCACAGGATTTCTTCCTGGCGAGGATTAGATGTGTACTCATAACCCCAGAACCTGGGAGGAGGAAGCAAGAAGATCACGAGGCCACAGTAAGACTGTCCCAAAGCAAAGGTCCTGGGGAGAGGGATCCGCGTTGTCATCCAGGCAGGGTATGTGCTGCCCATCTCAACCTGGAAGCCTGGAGGGGCTGTGGCCAGCTCGAGCATGGCAGGCATGGCTCTAGCAGGCCTTGCTCCCCAGTCCCCTCTGCCTTACTAACAACCATTAGATTACATTCCTAAAGCTAGCCCCTAAGATCTATTCCCTTATTTGGCTGTTTTCCTCCTCCTCCTGAGGCTGACTACCAAGGTCCAACTGTCAAAGTATTAAAAAGTCCAGCAATCAAAAGCCCCTTTGGCTCACCTGATCCACATGCCCAATTAAAACCAAGCACCTCATCCTACGGTTTCCCTTTTTCCCTTATAAACTGCCATTTGCCATGGCTGCCTCTCTATCCAGAGGCAGTCCTTTGTCCCACTCCAGGACCTCTTAGCCCTCTCTCTCCCTTGCCCATTTCCCCTTCCCCTTCTCCCTCCTCCTCTATTTCCTGTCTTTGTCTCTTATCCCTGCCCTCTGTCCCTCTGGGGCAAATAAATGTCCTTTGTGCTGACAACTTGGTCTTGGGGTTCCTGAGATAATATTTTAACTTTCGAGAACAGTAGGCAGGTTCTGCAAGTAGGACATGCCACCCCCCTATCCTCAACCCCCACCCCGACCCCGCCACGGTCAACAGAAAGCCTGGGATAGAAGTCATGAACTAAGATTAAGAGTCGTTTTTTGAGCCGGGCGATGGTGGTGCACCCCTTTGATCCTAGCACTCGGGAGGCAGAAGCAGGTGGATCGCTGTGAGTTCGAGGCCAGACTGGTCTACAAAGTGAGTCCAGGACAACCAAGGCTACACAGAGAAACCTGTCTGGGTAGGGGGGCACAGGGGGCGGGGGAGCTGTTTTTGATAAATAGATAAAATGGATTTTTAAGGCTCTTTGATGGCACCCTATTTTTTGCTTCAGTAATTGTAGGCCTGCCAGCCTACAGTAATTGTAGTTACTGCCAGCTAGCTGCCTCCACACCAGATCATGCTGCTCTCTCTGCCTTTGCTGAATCTCGAACAGAAGAAAGGCATCATTCATCACAGCCCTTCCTGAAAGACTGCCAGAAACTTCCAGGATAAAAATAAGAGAGCCCCAGGAGACTCGGTCCCACTTCTAGGAGTTAGGACCATGAGGCTTGTTGCAGATGGAGCCTCCTAGGCAAATGAATACTGAAGACACTGAATGACAAGCAGTGGCTAGAAACTTTTGGCCATCAGTCTGATCTTCTTGTCCAGGGTAGGGTGACAACAAGGATGACATTGGAACTGGGTGACAGACACGTGCCAGATCGATGGTGCTGCCCATTCAAGTCTGTCTTCTGCTTGAGGTCCCATGAGGCCCCTGTATCCCAGGGAGTGATACCCGCTGCCCTGTCCTGAGGATGGTCCCACAAAATACCCAGATTGGAATACCTGCCAGGTCGGGTTACAGGTCCAAGGCTACTGTGTTTGTCGGATCCCTTTTTCTGTCTCCCATCCTCCTATGCCTCTCCCGATATCAGCCACACATGGGCACGGGCAGTTACCTACCCCCTAGCCACTGGAAACGCGGCTCTACTGAGCTTTCATCTATCTCCCAGTGCCACTCTGAGACCACAGACTGGACTTCCTTTAAAAAAGCAGAAGGCATGTGGAAAGGGAAGGAGTGAACAGAGACAGGGCAGGAGAGATGACCTCCAGTCACCTGCCAAGATTGAAGCCGAGGGTGGGGGAGCAGTGCTTGGGCTGCTTAAAATTCCAGATGGCCTGAGATCAGCCACCTTAACAATAGCATCGTAGGCTGATAGCGAGAACAAACAGAACAAGTTAACATTGTTAGCCGAGCAAGAGCCCCCCACCTCACTCTGCCGGCTCGGAATTTACTGCCTCTACCTCACCCTGCTCGGAATTTACCGGCCTCCGAAAAGAGGCCACATCCATATATCTTACCTCAAACATTTGCCAGAATCAACCGCCCCCAACCTGCAAAAGGTCACCTTTGTTAGCTGATTAGTTGTTAACTAACCACTGTTGCTGAGTTCTGCTTCTGTAAAGGGTATTTAGACCCTCAGCTTTTTGCAGGACAGGGTCCTCAACTCTTCTGAGCTTGATGAACCCCAACGTGTCAGCTCAATAAAATTCCTTTGCTTTTGCATCGACTCTGGACTCTGACTCTCATTTGGGCTTCCAGGAATAGACTCTGGCGAGCTGAGTCTAACACTACTGTTCACGATCCCTGCTGCCCTAGGGCTTTGCTGTTTAGTATCATCCTGAAGTTTAAACTGGTAACAACCAGGGTATGGGCGTGGCAGTTCCTCTCCCTGCGGTGGGAACAAGAGTCTTGAGTCACCATCACTGATCTGAGAAAGGAGGAAGCATCGGACTTCTTGCTCTGAACTCTGTAGGGACCATTCCTTTCTGATTTGTACATCCCCAAGGTAATGAATGGGAACCTTGGATGGTGCAGCTTCATCGGGTGATGGGATTAAAGGATGCTGACAATCCCAGTGGCCCAAGGCCAAAGCTGTCTGGGGCATGAGACTCCCATCGATTGAAACACAACTCCTGGAAGGTGACTGTGAGACTAACATGAGCCTAGTTCCATAGTTCCTCACCAAGGCTCCCAGGTCTGAATTTGACTCTCACTCAGAACCAAGGACCATGGCACCAGATCTCATATTCTATCCCAACTCCATGCGTAAACAAACCGACACATGCATGTTTCTACCATCAGTGTGTGTCGGATAAGATCTGAAACAAGCCTGCCCTTCACGTTGGTACCAGAAGAGACTTCACTTCTGTTTTGTTTGGGGTTTTTATTTGTTTGTCTGTTTGTTTTCAAAGATTGATTTATTTATTATGTATACAGTGTTCTGCCTATACATGTGTATACCAAAAGAGGGCACCAGATCTCATTATAGATGGTTGTGAGCCACCATGTGCTTGCTGAGAATTGAACTCAGGACCTCTGGAAGAGCAGCCGGTGATCTTAATTTCTGAGCCATCTCTCCAGTGCCCGGGTTTTTTGTTTTGTTTTGTTTTGAACATATATGAAGTTATTTGGGGAAATATTGTTATCTCTACCCACATGCCTCTCTAACCTCTGTACCTTGGGATTCTTCCAGATCCAACCCACAGAGCCCCAGGTTTTTATAAGGGGGAATGCAGAGTTCTCCAGAGAAAGTGTGAGGATGCCCGGGGAGAAGTTACCTAACGGGATACAGAGGCAAAAGCCTGGGATTCCAGCTACTTCAGAGCCTACAGCATAGGATGACAAAGTAGAGGCCAATCTAGACAACTTAGTGACATCCTGTCCCAGGGTGGAACTAAAAGAACTATGGATGGAGCCCCGATGGTTCTGGAAGAGAGGAGGAGGACCGAGCTGGGGTGGAAACAGTCCTTCTTAGGACAGAGTGGGTAGATTTTCTTTTACTGAGGCTGCAGGGTTGTTTCTGGTTTCTGAGACCTGGCTAAGAAGAGTCTCCTCCCTCATCATCCTTTTGGAACTTAGTGAAACTGGCTGAGACACAAAGTGACAGCTCTGTGCCAGCAGGCACCTGTCTGGGGAAGGCCCAGGACAGAGGGGAGGGCTCCCTGGCTGGCAGCCGCAGAGCCATGCTCCCCCAGGTGGTGGAGGTGTTTGGACCTGCACTTCTGGGTCAGAGCTTCTAATGTGTTTACTGTGATCTGCTGAGCTGCTGCCAGAATCCCTGCCTGCAGAGGCCACCCTGTGTCGTTCCTGCTCCACTTTGGTAAACTTTGGGCTCCAGCCCTGTTGTACAGTGGCTGCAAGCTCAGCTGACTGACAGGCTGCAACCGTCCTCCTCCTGCCTCTTATGGCTGCTGGGTAAAACAAAAGGTAGCCAGAAAAATGTTAATGTCAGATGAGCAACAAATGCATTTATTTTTTATTTTTGTATTTTATTTTTGTTGTTGTTGTTTTTCGGGACAGAGTTACTCTATGTAGCCTTGGCTGTTCTGGGCCTGCTTTGTAGATCAGGCTGGCCTCGAACTCACAGAGATCCACCTGCCTCTGCTTCCTGAGTGCTGGGATTAAAAGCGTGTGCCACCACAACAAATACATTTTTAATAAAAGGATTTGATTTGTATAAAAGGAACGTTTATTCGTCTGTCTCAATAGTTGTCCCAGAGGATTACTTACTGCCTGTGTCTGCTAATAACCTAGGCCTAGTCCTGGAAGCTTCTTGCCTCCTTACACTCTAACCTAGGCCTAGAATGTTTTCCACCTCTATTGTGGTTATTTTGCCAGTATGTTTATATATGTTTATTATTAGGCCTATAATTATTATTATGACAGTGTTTTCTAACCCACTAGCAATCAATCAAGACACAGACGCCTGTTATATTTTAAAATAGCCTTAGTTAACCTGGGGCAGGGCAGACATTAATCCCCTAAACTACCTCCCATAGTGGGGCAGGTACGGGGTCCCTAACCCTATCATAGCATAGCCTCTTCCTTCTCCCCTTCCCTCAGATCTCTCTCCTCCCAAGATCCTCTCTGTCTCCACAAGCCCTGGAACCTTCCTTACCTGCCTATGCTATTTGCCCTGCCCAGGTGTGATGGCCTTTTATTTGTCAAACAGGTTAGGCTCTTAGGCAAGGCACAGGTAGGGCAGAGACAGCAAGCAGTAATTAGCATCAAAATACATCAGACCAACCTCCAACAGTTCTCCTTTTCTGTCTAAATAAAAAGGCCATTAAAAAAAATATACAGTAAGAACAATTATGAAAAGAAAATATAAACCAACAGGTAAGACTTACATATATAATGTCTATAATGTCTAACCAAAAGGTATTTGGCAACCTTGAAGAAAATATTAACTGTTCTATCTTGGTGAGTCGAAAGTTTTGAACCTAAATCAATATCTATCAAAGCTCATATCGATCAACCTAAAAAATACCTATCTAGACCTAAAAGCATCTTCTTAACTCCTAAACAACTAAGCTTAACTTTAAAACTAGCTATCTGGTCTTCAACCCCATCAGAGACTTGAGAAGGAATAAAACTTAGTTACCTGAGTAAACAGAAAGTGCAGGTTAGCAGCTTCCAAAATGAAAAAAAAAAAGACAGAGACAGTTTGCTGCCTAAACAGTCACCCAAAGCTCTCTTTAACATTGGAGCATCATCTTCAGCCTTCTGGCCCAGCGTATCTGACAGACATATCTGTGAAGCAGGAACTATTGAGGACTTGCTTACCCTGTCTTGGCAGAGTTTGGTTGTCGACACTGCCTGTGTCCAAGCTTGCCTGTTTTAGGCAGCATTCTGTCTGTGGCAGACACAAGGACATTTTTGCCCAGTGGCTGTTTTACCGCACTCAAAGCCATCTCCACAAGGAGTTTCTTCGATGCTCATCATCTCCTTTGAGGTAAGCTGGATGTTGCCAGGAATAAACCTGTCTTATTGTAAAAGAATCCTTAAGATAATAAAAACATCTTTAAATGCCATATTCTGTAGGTCTCTCAGGTTTTTGAAGACCATATCTGTTTCTCTTATCTATCTGTAGAATCATACCTATCTGTGAAACCTAGGATGTTTATTCCTGTACTTGAAATGACCACAAGTTGATCAACTAACAATTGACTTGTGTTACTTAATTATCCTAAACAGCCTGCAGTAACACTATCGGAGTATTGGAAGTAAACCATGTATTAATTGAGTTGTTTGTGTTCGATACCTCATATGAGTAGAAATACAGTGTGTGAAGAATAATATTAAATTTGAATTCTATTTAAATGTATAAAAATTAAACTTATTTTGTATCAATATAGAAAATTCCATATCAATGAATTAAAATTAACCTAATTTTGAGTAACATTTAAGGCCTTAAGTTGAGGAGTAGATTCAATAATCTACTTTCTTGTCCTATCATCCTTACATATTTAAATATTCCCCTTTCTTTCTTTTCAATGCCTATCTCCATACCTAAGAAAGAAAGATAAAGGAAAAGAGAGAAATTCCTGATTCCAACCTCGTTTTCTCTCTGAATGAGACCAATAATAACTTATAACCAATTCCCAATGACAATAAACATTTGCTGCAGGCTCTGTCTTCCCGTGAGACTGCCTGCCAGACCCTGCTTCCCCCTTCACAGATTCCACATGAGCCACAGGCGAGTGTTTTTCAGTTCTTGAGTGCAGATAATCCAGAGTGTGCTTGAAGGAGCAGCTTCTAGCCTGGCCATCCATGTGGGAGGGATAGGGTCCAACTGGAGTCTTCTGTTGCATTTAAAAAAATATATATATATATTTATTTATTTATTATGTATACAGTGCTAGTGCTCTGTCTGCTTGTATCCCGGCAGGCCAGAAGAAGGCATCAGATCACATTAGAGATGGTTGTGAGTCACCATGTGGTTGTGGGAATTGAACTCAGGACCTCCGGAAGAGCAGCCAGTGCTCTGGCCGCTGAGCCATCTCTCCAGTTCTGTTGCATTTTCTTTATCTGTTATAGGTGGCATCACAGTGCCACTGTACGATACAGATGGCTTACTGTGAGCCAGCTATCTGGCACTTGGTGGGCCTCCTTAAATAAATGGAAATGATTGGTGAAGTTAAAAATTTTTAGCTTCTGATCATCTTGACTTTTTTCCTATCATCACAGAATCTGCTGACAGAGGGGCCAGTATTCTCATTGGGTGGATGGACAATTGTAGACTGGGCTTTATATTGTGTACTGTAGAAAATCTAGCTGGTACCGGTTAACAAGGGAGGGCAAGGAGAACAGAGAAATGAAGTGTGACCCGAACTCTTGGTGTCCCCTACACTAGTCCATTCTAAAACAAAACAAAGCAAAAACAAAGAACAGCTGAGCATGGTGGCACATGTCTTTAATCCTAACACTCAAGTGAGGCAGAAGCAGGCAGATCTATGTGACTGCGAGGCCAGGCTAGTCTACAAAGAGCGTTCCAAGACAGCCAGGGCCGCACAGAGAAATCCTATCTAGGAAAAACAAAACAAAACAAAGAAAATAAACAAGCAAGTAGAACAAGCCGTGGAGAGCAAGTCAGTAAGCAGCACCCCTCCATGGCCTCTGCATCAGCTCCTGCCTCTAGCCAGGTTCCTGCCCTGTTTTGAGTTCCTATCCTGACTTCCTTCAATGATGACTGTGGTGTGCAAATATAAGGCAAATAAACCCTTTCTTCCCCATGTTGCTTTTGGTCTTGGTCTTTTTATTTATTTATTTATTTACTTATTTATTTATTATGTATACAGTGGTCTGTATACAGCGTCTGCACACCACAACGCCAGATCCTATCATAGATGGTTGTGAGATACCATGTGGTTGCTGGGAATTGAACTCAGGACCTTTGGAAGAGCAGCCAGTGCTCTTAACCTCTGAGCCATCTCTCTAGCCCCGTGGTCTTGGTCTTTTATTACAGCAATAGTAACCTTGACTAATTATGTACTTGCTTGTTTTGGGAAGGAGTGAGTCTGGCTTACAAGGATGGACAAGATCCCACTACAGAAAGTTAAACATAAGTTAAACATAAGTGAGGAAGAATAAAGACATAGAAAGAGGAAAGACCGTAAGCTGTAGTAGTTGGAATAAAAGTGTTCCGTGAGCTTTTCCTCAGCTGCCGCCAAGGTGCTCGGTCCTTCTGAGGAAGCTAAGGCTGCGTTGGCATGAGACCCTCACTTCAGCAGGCGACTAGCACCGTGCTGGCAGTTCACAACATGGCCTCCGTCTCAGAGCTGCCTGCATCTACTCTGCCCTCATTCTTCATGACAAGAGGTTAAGGTCAGGGAGTGTAAGATCAATGCCCTCATTAAAGCAGCCAGTGTAAACGTTGAACCTTTCTGGCCTGGCTTGTTGGCAAAGGCCGTGGCCAGTGTTAACATTAGAAGCCTCATCTGCAATGTAGGGGCTGGTGGGCCAGCTCCAGCAGCTGGAGCCATGCCAGCAGGAGGTCCCACACCAGCCACTGCTGCTGCTCCAGCTGAGGAGAAGAAAGTGGAAGGAAGACTCTGAGGAGTCTGATGATGACGTGGGCTTTGGTCTTTTTGACTAAACTTCTCATTAACATGTTCAATAAAAGGCTGAACCTGAAGGGGGAAAAAGTGTTCCATGAAATCCTGCATGCCTCCAAGTGCTAGGTGACCAGATGGCAATTGACTTGGTACATAAGCAAAACACAGATCCTTTCTAAGTGGCCAACAAGCTGCAAGAGACATTGTCGGGTGCACAATCCGTACTGTCTGCTAAATATGCAGCAGCTTCTTCCAAGATACCTAACTAAATCTTTCTGCTGCCAAGATGAGAGAAACTTCAAGAAAGAGCAGTACCCCTTGAGAGAGTACTGATTGCAACAAATCAGAAATTCGTGTTCCAGCCAGGTGTGGTGGCTGGCACACACCTTTAATCCCAGCACTTGGGAGGCAGAGGCAGGCAGATCAGTATGAGTTCAAGGCCAGCCTGGTCTACAGAGCCAGCCCAGGGCAGCCAAGGCTACACAGAGAAATCCTGTGTCTGAAAACAAAACAAAACAACAACAACAAAAAGTTTTCAGCAATGTCCTCCTGAGGAATATCAACTTGGTATTTAATTTGGCACAGCCTTTCTCTAACAATTAGGAAGAACCTACCTGTTAGGTCAGAGGTTTTTGGACAAAGGCATGATGGCTTGGACCAAGAGGTGCCCCCGCCCTACTCCCATCTTCTGACCAGGAGCCCATGCTTTCAAAAGCCCTCAGAAAACACTGGACAAAGCCAGCTGGATTCCAAAGTGACCACCGGACCTAAAACCCACATATGGGACCCTGAACTCACCAAATATGGCTATAACCCCAGTGTGTCACCAAGTCACAGCTTCTTTCCACATCCCTTTAAGAACACCCTACTTGCTGGGAGACAGAGGCAGGTGGATCACTGTGAGTTTGAGGCCAGTCTGGTCTACAGAGTGAGTTCCAGGACAGGCGAGGCTACACAGAGAAACCCTCTGTCAAAAAACAAAAACAAAAACAAACAAAGAAAGAGGACCCTACCTCAGCTCAGCCTTGAAACTTCCCTGGCCCCATTCCTTGGGACTAGTGAACTTGCCTGAGGGCTGCATCCCAAGAAACTCACCTTTTTATAAATGCGGTTTGATTTGATTTGTTATGTTGCTGGAGAAACCAGCCATTCACTACCTAACACTTGGTGAAAATGATCTTTGCAGGGAATTGCTTCTAAAAGACTGAGATAGCCTGCGGGGGGTGGGGAGGGGCGGGAGTGTTTTTACTTGAAATAAAATCTACATTTCTTTCTTAATTTTTTTCTGTGTGTATATGTCTGTTCACGAAGATCTGGAGGTCAGATCCTTGTTTCCCTCTTCTATGTGGGTACCAGAGATAAAACTCAGGTCCTTGGGCTTGCTGGTCAGCACACTTTATCTGCTGAGCCATCTTGCCAGTCCCCTTGTGTGTTTTGATATAAAGCGATGTTACATTTAAATGTTCAGGAGACAAAACCCTACACCAAACTTGTGGGGCAGGGGTGGGGGGGGGGGTGGGGGGAGATTTAAGAAACTCAAAGAGGGGCTGCAGGAGGTATTCTTGTCACTTCCCAGCTTGCTGCCCCTTGAAAGAAAGAGAGGAGTCTGGTGTGGTGGCGTATGCTTTTGAACCCAGGACTTGGGAGGCAGAGGCTGGTGCATCGCTGTGAGTTCCAGACCAGCCTGGTCTACAAAATGAGTCCAGGACAGCCAAGGCTACACAGAGAAACCTTGTCTGGGGGAAAAAAAGCAAGCAAGAAAGAAGAAAAAAGAAAGAAAGAAAGAGAGGAGGGGGAAAAATGGAAGGAAGGGAAGAGTTGGGGAGAGGAAGTTAGGGAGTGAAGGAGAGACTAGGAAAAATAAAACCCTCAACCGTGACCCAGGCATGGCAGCACACCCCTATGATCTTGGTATTCTAGGGGCTGAGCTACAAGTTTCAGGCTGTCTTTGGCTACAGGGTAAATTCACGGCCAGCAGGGATTAACCCTATTTCAAAAAGGGGTGGGTGTGGGTGGATAGAGAAGGTGAGGGAGGGAGAAAGAGAGAGAGCCCTCAACTTTGGAGAGGGAAGTAACTAGCTAGGGTGGGTTTTGGTTTTGTTTAGGTTTTTTTTTTTCCCCTTTATATCATTTGAAATGATACATCATAGTCCTCAGTTTAAAAAAAAAAAAACATTTCACTGAAAAAAACAAAAGCTAACCAGCAGAGTATTCATTGTTCCAAAGTATCTGGTTCATCCTCAACTCTGCATTAACACGGAAGCCCTGGCTGAGTCGGGTTTCAGGAAGCACTGCTTTCCAAGATTTTGGTTCAGGAGTGAACCCAGGTCCTTGGAAACCCAAAATGCACGTGCTTCTGGTTTTTTCTGGGTCATACACCCTGGCAAGAGGAGTTTGCTGGGTGGCTGGCCCAGAGAGACTCTTTCTCTTTACAGTTTCCCGGATGGCAGACCTTTACATGAGCTCCTTTCCCCTCACAACTCTGCAAGGGAGCTGCTGGTGATCTGTCTACTGTCCGAGAGCTGAAGACGCTGAACTGGTGGCAGAGAGTGGATTCCAAGCCGGTTCTGGCAACTCCCTATTGCGGGGGCTTCTGGGGGCCCCCACTTAAGATTTAATAATAAAGATACAGAGACACCAGTACAGTATAAGCCTGTTAGCCTTTTTGCAGAGGGCAGTCTCCTAAGCTAGCCATCCAGACTGGACCCTTAAACAAAGGTACCTTTATCAAGTCAATATCAGCATACCAAAACTTATCTGCCTTGAAAGACCCTTCACCTAAGTACTTCTCAGCAAGTGGATCACTGTGAGTTCAAGGCCAGCCTGGTCTACAACCTGAGCCCAGGACAGCCAAGGCTACACAAAGCCTGTCTCGAAAAAACAAAAACAAAACAACAACAACAAAAAAAGGGAGGAGATGGTTTTGGTAAAACCTGTCGAGAATGAATGAAGAAATAAATAAATGACCGTGAAGATTGTCGTGGCTTAATAACCACGCCACAAACGCAAGTTCCGGGAGTGGGCGCTAGAGGGCGCGGGACCCGCTCGTCCTCAGACTCATTGAGGTTACGCAATAGTTTAGTGGCCGACGCCGCGCACTGACGTCACGCTCGCTTGAGCGTCCGTAGGGCGGTGCGGAACGGAGTCAAACGTAAATAGGTCTGTTTTCCAGGCCCAAACTTGGGCTGCTGCGTGGGAACTCCCACCCGTGCCGAGTTATAGCAGCATGCCGGAGACAGGAACGCGGCTATCCCATTGAGCGGCTTCGTTCTGCGCCCGGGACGGCCTACGCGCGCGGCAGGTGCAGGTGCGCATGCGCGAGCCGGAGCTCGTGGTAGCAGTGTGGCGACCCGGAGGCTCTCCGCATTAGGTCAGGTCGGAGTACCGCCGCCGCCGGTCTCCGTACTACGCGGCTGAGGTCCCGGTTACAGACGGTGACCCCTTCCGAAGGCTGATCCCGCTATATGCTAGGCGCACTTGGCGGTGGGCGCTGAGTCAGTGCCGGCGCCTGACTCTTCAGCAGTGGGGATCGGTCTTTTTGAATGACTGGTTTAGTGCCAGAGTTGTGTTTTGTGTGCTTAAATGTGCAAGACTCTCGTTTGAGGTCGTGAGCAGCAATAGGCAACGAGACATCCCTGTTTCGGAGTGCAGGCACAGTGGGAGCCAGGAGAAGGGGAGTAGCCTTGTAGGACTGGCAGGGTGTGGTGTGGTGGTACAGTAATTTGATGGGATGGGCCCTGGCAAACAGTACGATGAAGGCGGCCAGGGAGCGTGAGACTCGTGGCCACCTGAAGGCGCTTCTGGCTTGCGGAGAAACTAGTAGCAGTAGCCCAGTAGCAGTAGCCTAGGCCAAGAGGAGAAGAAAGTTCAGAGCATTAGGTCTCATGAAATTCCTTTTCGACCCGCAGAGGTAGCGCATGCCATTATCCCAGCACTCGGGAGGCAGAGGCAGAGGCAGGAGGATCTCTTGAGTTCGAGGTCAGTTTGGCCAGGCTAGTGTGTTTTGGCTTATAGTTCAGGTCCAAGACCGAGGGGCTACATCTAGTCATGGGCTTCTTGTTTGTAGAATCCCAACATAGAAAGTGAGTAGTGTGGCTGGGCCAAAGAAAGAAGGGTCTTCCTTTATATCTATACGGGTAGCCGCTGTCTAACTAGAATTATGTAAAGTACTATAAAAGGTCTTTTAAGCCGGGTGGTGGTGACGCATGCCGTTAATCCCAGCGCTTGGGAGGCAGAGGCAGGCTGACTGCTGTGAGTTCGAGGCCAGCCTGGTCTACAAAGCAAGGCCAGGACAGTCAAGGCTAACACAGAGAAACCCTGTCTCGAAAAACAAAAAAAGGTCTTTTAAAATCAAATAGGCTAAAGCGGGGCGTGGTGGCGCACGCTTTTAATCCCAGTACTCGGGAGGCAGAGGTAGGCGGATCACTGTGAGTTCGAGGCCAGCCTGGTCTACAAAGTGAGTCCAGGATGGCCAAGGCTACACAGAGAAACCCTGTCTCAAAAAACCTAAAAAAAAAAAAAAAATCAAATAGGCTGGATGTGGAAGTATTCCAGCTGGTAACCCTAGCCCTCCCTATGGAGAGGCAGGGCCATCAGTTCAAGGCCAACCTGTGCTATACAGCAAGCCTGTCTCAGAAATAAATAAACTAATAATAACAACAACAACAATAATAATAGGCTAAGTTCCCATTAAAAATACCATACTACGACTACTAACAATGTGTACCTGGTAGTCACCGGCCCCCTCTCCTGTAGGTACCTCATGTTGGAAGATGCCAGCTACCTCATATGAAAGAGTGGTTTACAAGAGCCCCTCAGAGTACCACTACATGAAAGTCCGCCTGTAAGTTCAGTCTGCAAACAGGAGTTCTGTTTTACATTACCTGTTTGGTTTTTGCCTTTTTAAATGGATCTGCAAAGCATGGAGTTTAATGCGGTGTTTTCTCTTTTTAATGTTTTTTTACAGAGAGTTTCAAGAACAAGGAGTTGAACTGAATGCAGCACAGTTCAAACAGCTGCTTGTTTCAGCCCTGAGGGACCTGTTTGGGGAGGTATGGAACCACGTGGCACATTGCCATTCCTAAGGTTTTCATAAGAAATTCTAGAGCAAGGACCAGGGGCATAGCTCACTGGTGGAGCCGTGGCCTGCCTTGGGCCTGGCCATACCTGTCGTAATCTAGTACCTGTGACCCTGCCGCTGGTAGGCGGAGTCAGGATAAGACTTTGAGGCCAACCTCCTCCTTCGCATAGCCAATGGAAGTCAGCCTGAGCTAGTCCTGGAACTCCATCTGTAGACCAGGCTAGCCTCAACTCACAGAGCCACCTGTGTCTGCCTCTGAGCCCTGGGATTAAAGGCGAGCAACTCCTCTCCCAGCCTAGAAAGAGCGCTCTGTCAGAAACACAGAAATTCCATTAAATTTTTTTTTTTATTTTAAAGCTGTACCAGAAGTTGCAGAGCCAGCTTCCAGAAATAATGAACTTTGGTAGGTTACTGTAGTGTGCCCTGACCATACAATTTAGCAACAGCACCTATAGGCACTTACCACAGAAAACTGGAAATTATGTTAACAGAAAAGCTTATACACGCTAGGTGTGATTACGCACGCCTTTAATCCCAGCGCTCAGGAGGCAGAGACAGGTGGGTCACTGTGAGTTCAAGGCCAGCCTGGTCTACCAAGCAAGTCCAGGATAGGCAAGGCTACACAGAGAGAAACCCTATCAAAACCAAAAACAAAAAAACCCAAAACAACAAAAAAGGCTGTACACATGGATAGGTGAGATGGCTTAGGTAGAGGTGTTGCCACCAAGCTTGATGATCTAAATTTGATCCCTGGAACTCATGTGGTGGAAAAAAAGAACTGACACTTTCAAGTTGGCCTCTAACTTCCACGTCCACAGCATGGCACATATTCATGCATATGTACACACAATAAGCAAACATAATAAAAATAATTTAAGGCCAGGCGTGGTGGTGCACGCCTTTAATCCCAGCACTCGGGAGGCAGAGGCAGACAGATCTCTGTGAGTTCAAGGGCAGCCTGGTCTACAAAATAAGTCCAGGACAGCCAAGGCTACACAGAGAAACCCTGTCTCGAAAAATCAAAAACAAAAGACAGCTTCAGGAGATAGAGCTGTAAGAAAGACATGATTTCTATCCCTTGGGCTGTTGGTCCTGTTAAATAGTGACAAGAAGAGAATTATGGGAGAGTAAAGGATTGGGCCTTGTATAAGAAAGAGTGCAGTAAGGAGGTGGAGCCTAATCTTGTGAACAAGACAAGGAGCTTTTTATTTGCTTTTGTTTTTTCGAGACAGGGTTTCTCTGTGTAGCCTTGGCTGTCCTGGACTCCTTTTGTAGACCAGGCTGGCCTCGAACTCACAGCAATCTGCCTGCCTCTGCCTCCCGAGTGCTGGGATTAAAGGCGTGCGCCACTGCTGCCACCGCCACCACCACCCCCGGCTCAAGAGAAGGAGCTTTTTAAAAACCTCACTCATTCACTCTGTCTATCTATCTATCTATCTATCTATCTATCTATCTATCTATCTCTATCTCATGTGTGTACATACATATATGTGCCTGTGTGTACATGTGTGGAGGTCAAAGGACAACTTGGAGTTGGTTCTCTCCTTGCACCATGTGGGTCCTGGGGATCAGGCTTACATCATCAAGCTTTGTGGCAGGCACCTTTACCCTCTGGAAAAGGAGCACTTTAAGCACAGATTGGCCAGGCATGGTGGCACACGCCTTTAATCCCAGCACCTGGGAGGCAGCAGCAGGCAGATCGCTGTGAGTTCGAGGCCGGCCTGGTCTACAACATGAGTCCAGGACAGCCAAGGCTACACAGAGAGACCAGACAAACAAGCAAACAAACACAGACTCTGAGGTGAAGGGGGTATCATGAAGAGGTTGAGCAACATTCCAGACATTAGGAGCCCTTTGCAGGCACATGACAAGTACCAGCACCATTAATTGAGACACTGGTTTTCTTAGCATTCACAAGTGAGGACAGGTGTCTGCTAATGGTATTGTCCCGTACCTAGGTAGGTGCTTCTTTGCCTGTGGACGTCCTAACCTATGATGAGAAGACCTTGTCAGCCATCTTAAGGATCTGCAGCAGGTATGACAGTGGGACAGTTCTAGAATCCTAGGCAGAGAGAATGGTAGGACAGCACAGTGAGTGAAGCTGTTTCCATGATGAGAGTGTGTGACGCTGAAGCCAGAACACCTTCAGGAAATTCGCAGTGGCGTGAACATTCCTCCACCCGGGGCTGTGCTAGACAGAAAACCTTGTGATCGATTACAGCCAATATCCCAGTTGATGGCTGTGGTGTTAAAGGCAGATGTGTACATTTTCAAAAGACTCGGTTGGGCTCATTTTATTCTCTGATTGTGATACGTGTGTGTGTGTGTGTGTGTGTGTGTGTGTGTGTGTGTGTGTGTGTGTGTGATTTTCCCCATAAAGACAGGGTTTCTTTGTGTAGCCTTGGCTGTTGTCGTGGACTGGCTTAGTAGACTAGGCTAGCCACTAAACTCACAGGGATCCACCTGCCTCTGCGTCCCTGAGAGCTGAGATTACAGGTGTGAGCCACTGCGCCTGGCTTTGTGATATGTTTTTTTCCTAAGAGTCTGTTTCATTTAAATAAGGCTTCTGGCTGTAAAACAAAAACAAAAAACAAAGACATCCTTGACCATCACAAGCAAAGGTACTGGGGAACTGTCGCAGCAGAGGTCTTTATGTTCTTTTGATTTTTCTTTGTACAGTGGTCTGGTCAAATTGTGGAGCTCTTTGACCTTGTTCGGAGCCTATAAAAACAAGAAATGTGCCTTCAGAGTGATTCAGGTAAAGATCTTTCCTTCACAACTCCGAGGATGACCGAGTTCTGCAGTGGTATGATCTGGGTGTGTCTCATTTTTGAGTAGAACAGAGTTAACATCTAGTGAGGCCAACAGAGGTTCTCACTGCTTCGGAAACTGAAGCATAGTGGTCCAGTCACGCAGGAGATGTCTGGGGTTCACCATTTCTTGTTGGCTGCTACATGCAGTGCTGAATTGACAGGCTGTTTCCAGGCTCATGATCACGTGACAGTGTAGTTCTGTGCATCCTGTAAAACTTGCATGTGTCTGTGTTGCCAGTGTCCTTTTTTTTTCTTTTTTCTTTCCTATTTATTTAATATATATTTTATTAATTTATTCATATTACATCTCAATTGTTATCCCATCCCTTGTATCCTCCCATTCCTCCCTCCTTCCCACTTTCCCCCTACTCCCCTCCCCTATGACTGTGACTGAGGGGGACCTCCTCCCCCTGTATATGCTCATAGGGTATCAAGTCTCTTCTTGGTGCCAGTGTCTTTATGCAGCTTGAATGAACCTTCTCTTCTCTTGTAGGTGTCTCCCTTTCTCCTTGCATTGTCTGGGAATAGCAGGGAACAAGTACTGGACTGAATATTCTTACAGCCCAGAGACCTCCGCGCTCAACACTCTCTTTTGCTGTCTGCATAGTTTGAAAACAGAAGCAAGCGTCTGCTGATGACATCTGGAGATGCTGAGGATGTTGCCTGTGGTTTCTGGCCATCGTGTCTGGTGGAGTGGCCTTCAGAGGAGACTGTGGCTAACTCACCTGGTGCCCGCAGGGCAGTGCTTGCAGCGTGTGCATGTGAAGGTTGGAGACCGAGCCGAGCTCAGCAGGGCCTTCACAGCGCAGGACGTGGCTACCTTCTCAGAGTTAACAGGAGACACCAATCCTGTGCACTTAAGTGAAGATTTTGCAAAACACACCAAGTTTGGAAAGACAATTGTGCATGGAGTTTTGATAAATGGACTTATTTCAGCTCTCCTGGGTACTAAAATGCCAGGGCCAGGTTGTGTGTTTCTTTCTCAGGAAATTAAATTTCCAGCTCCTTTATATGTTGGAGAAGTGGTTTTAGCATCTGCAGAAGTGAAAAGGTTGAAGCAGTTTGTTGCTGTTGTTGCAGTGTCCTGTTGTGTGATGGAAAGTGAAAAGACAGTCATGGAAGGCTGGGTTAAAGTTATGGTCTCAGAAGGTTCTAGATCCTGAAATACAAATGTAAGATTGTAAGTTCAAACCTGCGCTCCTGTTAGCAAGCGCCATCGGGGGAGGTGGGCTCTGCACTTGATGAAGGAATGCTGGCATACCTGGGAGCCTCGTGGGGAAGGGGAGCCAGTGGGCAGTTTGTTCTAACGTCTACTTTCCAGACTGCTATATTCCATCCAGGCTTAAGTATTTGCAAGATTTCATTCTCTGTGGAGGTTTCAGGACAGCCTAGGCTACATAGACCCTGTCTCAATAATAAAAACAGAAAAATGCCAACTAGTTCAACTTTCTCTGTCACTTGAAGCATTTACATGCAGTCCTGACTCAGTTATGTAAACTAACCCTGTAACATAGAGTTCAAACAGAGTGCCAGGCCTGGAAATATTAGCCACTATTATCCTCTCCCCTGGCTTCCCTTGAGTGAGCTTCGTGGCTTTTCTGAATTCAGAGTTGGCTGTTGTACAGTTGAACAGGTTAGCATGCCCGTCTGTTGGGAAGTTGGTCAATCTGTTAGTATTTTAAACCTGAAGAAAAGAATCTGGGATGCAAAGCCTCTATTTAAAAGGGTCTAATTTCTCTCTCCCTCTCTTGAAAATGTGGATCTACCCTAAAAACAAAACAAAAAACCCAGCAACAACAAAACCAATCTAAAGACAGACAAAGGGCGGAAGGCAGAGCTGGGTGTGATGATGCATGCGCTTCATTCCAGATGGAGGCAGGAGGACTTAGGAGTGTCAGACCTGCCTGGTCTAGGTGGCAAGTTTCATGACTACGTAGACCTTATCTCAAGAAAAAAAAAGTTGTAAATATATAGTAGATGAGGGAGGGCAAGTATTTGTTTCTGTTTGCTTTTTAGAGTTTAGCGGTATGAGGAGACTGTGTTATATTAAACAGTCATCCCAAACAGCCAATACTTTTAAAAAACAAAAACAAAAACAAGGATCTATATACTCATGGCCTACCTGTTCAGGAGGTTAAATGGTAACTGCCCAAAGCCATATGCTTTGATGTGGAATACAAGATCAGCAGGACATGGCATCTCTTACAATTCCAAAACTTAGGAGGACTAGGAATCTGAGGCCAGCCTGGGCTACATAGCAAGACTTTGAACCCAAACCAAAGAGCAGATGTGGTTGTCTGTTCCGTATTTCCTGGAGAATGCATTCCTTCTGGTGATGTCTTGAATAACCTTGTGGGTATGTTCTTGCTTGTGCATGTGGAGGCCAAAGGTCAGTCTTGTGTGTCATTAATGTGACAAGATTCACTTTTTTTTCTCACTGGCATTCATCTCAGTAATTGGATGAAGCTGGCTGGCAGTGAGCTCAAGGAATCCACCTGCCTCCACTTCCCCAAGCGCTGGGAGTATGTATAAGCATAAGTCACTATGTCTGGCTTTTGCTTGTTTGTAAACATGGATTCTGGGGGTTGAACTCAGGTCCTCATGGTTGCTCAGCAAGGCACCTGGTCAACAGAACTGTCTCTGGAGCAGTTGAATCCGTTACTAAAAAGAATTATTGTAGCCACTAGAGGGCAGTCATGTGTCTTGAGTGAGTGAATTATAAACCTTCATCCAGTATGTGAGAAGGAAACAGCAAGGTCGGCGGTGTCTGGCACAAAGGCGGACTTCATCTAAGGATGACTTAGTTGTAGGCAAGTCACTAGACTTGATGAAATGTATTACCTATCAGAAGGGAGCTCAGGCCTTCAGTGCTCACTCCTACAGGACTCATCCCCGTGGCTCAGCAGCAGTCTTAGGTGTAGATCTATAAATGGAGCCTGGTGTGATTGATAATAGTAGATACCATTTTTTACATTCTGGTAAGCTAATCTGCATTTACTATAATTCTTGAAACAGCTTTATAAAATTAGTGGCCCCATTTTGTTGACTCATGCTGTATAGCTTGTCCTAGGCCATCCAGGGTCACAGAGGATTCAAGCTTGAGCTTCCTGGTACCTATCGCTGTGGATCTTGCAGTGTCTTCGCTCCTGGAGCACTGTCAGTTGCAATATTTTGTTAAGATAGAATTCTTACATCCATTCAGGTTGTTATTCTCTGCTGTCGTTGGAGCATTTCCCTATTCTATACCTGTGGTTTCCACCCAGTACCTGTCCCTCATCCCCTCCCCCCAGCCCCTAGTAATGGTCATGCCACGTAGTCTAGGCTGGTTTTGAACTCAAGAACCTCCTGTTTCAGTTTTCCCAAGGAAACAAATGTGTGCCTCTGTGCTGGGCCACCTACCCTTCCCTAAATGCTCTTCAGAGATTGTCTTCAGAGTATGAAAGCTCTAAGGATCAGCTTGATGAAAAGAGAATTGGAGTCAGGCTAACAATCAGAGACCGAGGCAGGAAGATAGGCTATCTGTCCCAACCCACCAAAAGAAAAAGTTACGTAGGCCAAGTGGGGAGTGGAGAGAGATGTCACACCCTGACTTCAAAAGTAGCTTCTCACGTCGAGCATTTTCACATTGTTAATAGTCTAGGGTGGATATGACCTTTGATCCCTATAAACTGAATCAGTTGTCTCTCCACAAGTGGTGACTGGGAGCCAGGGCCGCCAAGCTGTTCATGTTCCCTTAAAGCAGCATGAGAAGAAAGTCATTCTCTCTCAAGCCCACACGAGGTACCAGAAGGCATGCCAGTCTTACAGGGAAGGGCTGGCAATTGAGAGGGGGTCACATACGGAAGGGAATGCAAAAGTAATGGCTAAAATAGCCCAATTTGTCAGCACTTTTCACATTAGGGGCGTTATAGGACTGCAGTTTATGTGACATTTGATTGCCACAGAAAGAATACCCATCTTCAGCAATTTTAGCCTAATGTACTGGAATATGGCTTAACAGACTGTTACATTCTGTTCGAAACATCTCCATATTGCTGAAATGCCACTCATTTTTCCCCCCAGCAACAAATCTTAGGTTACTGGGGAGAGCCTCACCATGGCCATCATTTATCTTATGGACCTGACTTGTGTGTTCATCTAGAAAAAGAAATCTCTGAGTGCCTCCGAGGTAACCACGGGTTTTCATTTTGTGCCAAACTATAAGTCAATTCTCTTTTTATGTTCCTAGAGTATATAATTCACACACCAATTTATTCCCTGAGAAAATTGCGGTTAAATCACATCTATTAGGGATTTATATTAAAACAGTCTACCAAGGGTTGACTGTCAGGCTGAGCAGCTGTGCTGCTGTGACCATGTGCTAGCCGCAGGTCCGCAGAATCAGGGCGCTGCGCCCTTACTCCTCGGCTGTGTGAACTGCGTGTGGTGTCATGTTAGGGCTCCGGGTGCTTTCTCCTTGAGTCTCTGTTCATTTGGATTGCAAAGAGCAGAATTCCCAGCATCTTCAGAAACATTCGTACCAGGAGTAGAAAGACAGGCTAGAAGAAAACCCAAATAACCCAGACAAGATTAGTAGACTCCAAAGTGGCTCTTAACCATAAACTGTCCTAATCTTATGCTCCCGGACAGATTTTCCCAGTGTTTGCCATACAAAATGTCAGCATATGAATGACTGGGTTGAATTTCATTCGTTGTTTAGTATTCAGACCATGACTATTTAAAGAAATAACCTTATTTAGAGTTGTAAGACCTCCCTGCTTAGGAAATACTGGGTATGCACAAGCTTCTGTGAGCTGGTTTTTGTATAGCAGTTGTCAGGCCTAGAAATTTTCCTCAGTAAAATCTATTATGTTCAATCAATCTGGCTAAGCCTCAGGTTGTTAGATAAACAGCCCAGGGGCGGTCTAAACATTTGGCAACAGAGCAGAATATATATTTTTTTTCTCTTTGCTAGCCTCCGAGTAGTTACATGTATGTGAAAAGCAAAATCATGGCATGCTCTTATTCCTTATCGGCCCATTCCGGCCAAGACTAGAAACACAAGTCTTTTCAATTTAGATTAGCTCTGGCCTGGGAAGAGTTTCCCCGTATTCAGCCTGTGCCACTTCAAATGCCAAACAGAGCCAGGCACATAGCATCTGTAGTCAGCCACTCAGGAGCCTCAGACAGAAGGATCATTGGGTCTCTAGGAGTTCAAGGCCAAGACGCTGATTTAAAAAAAAAAAAAAAAGCCAGATGAATGTTGAGGTCATATGGGGTTTGCAGCCTGGTCCGTGTCTCAGGATGCTCAGAGGGTTGCTGACAAGGAACTCACTGTGGTAGGTAGGAAGAAATAAGCCTAGCAAAAGTGAAAGGCTTCCGGAAAGAACCACAGAGCAAAGGAGAGAAACCCTGAGCTCGTCCCTGGCTATCATCAAATACTTCTGACTTTCAGTTTCCTTTTCCTGGTGAAAAAGACAGCCAAGTCACATTTCATGACACGTGCAGCTCTAGTCTTCAGTGCCAATGCCTTTTTAGTCCCTTCCCTTCCAGAGAGAAAAGCATTCCCGTTCCCTGGTCTCCATGAAAGGCCCTGCTGGTGACGTCCTTGTATCTAATAACTCGCAGTTGCTTCTTAGCCTCTGCCTCAGGCGATGCCAGTATCGGTGCCATCCAGTGGCCTCCTGATCCTTAGTAAAGCTGTCCCAGTCTCCACTCCACAGGTGAGGAACCTGAAGCAAAGGGGGGCCGGGCTGCTGGCCACGCCGGAGCTGGTGTGGACCTGAGCCCTGCCCATCACACTGGTGTCTTCCTGAGATTGTGAAGGCAGGCTTTTTCCTAGTTCTTGAGTCTAACTTGATTTTTTTTTTTTTTCTCTCATGGCAGTCCTCTTTCAAACCAATCCTTTCCATCTTCACCCGCTCCAGACCCATCTCCTGTTCCCCTCCCACAGTACTGTCCACATTACGACTCCCCTTTCCCTCCTTGAGGTAGTGCCACCCAGAAGAAAGTGTCTGTTAGTGACCACTGCAGTCTGAGTGGCCCCCCAAGGTTTCTAAGCCTCAGAGCTATCTGCTGCCTGGAGAGTGTCTTACCTGGTTGTCCAGAGAAGGTCTGTCACAGCAGGATGTGAAGAGCTTTCCCTTCTGCTCAGCACTTCTGCTGCTCACACATCTTTGTCTCTGCTTCTTCAAGCTTCACAGATGCCCCGGACCACCTGTGACTTTATGCCATTTTTTCCCCCTAGCTTATGTGCCTGAGAAGCTTGACAGTAGGTGCTTTTGTGCTTTTGTTTTGTTTTTCGAAACAGGGTTTCTCTCTATAGTCTTGGCTGTCCTTTGTAGACCAGGCTAGCCTCAAACTCAGAGATCTGCCTGCCTCTGCTTCCTAAGTGCTGGGGTTAGGGGGTAGATACACTGCCACCGCTCCGTCTACAGTAGGCTTTTGATAGGAGCGTGACTGGGGCTGAAAGTGTAGCTGTTGTATTTCTATTAGGCTTTCTATAGACGTTATTTACTCAGTTTGGCTGACTGAAGAATGAGGTGGTGGTGGTGGTGGTGGTGTGTGTGTGTGTGTGTGTGTGTGGTGTGTGTGTGGCTTTTCAAGGTCACACAGTTTAAGTACATGCCAGAGGCCAAACAGACAGGGCCTTGGTCATCGGATCTAAGTCTGTTTCCACTGTTATCCTGGAAGATTGTGATCTTGGGCTAAGGTAAGCAGGGTAGATTTGGTGCTGACAAGTTGCTCCTCGAGTTAGATGGCGGCTCTATGTTTCAGGCTCTTGGAGCTAGAATGCTAGGACCAAAACCTCTCAGAGTCTAAGGCCTCTTAGATTCTTCAGGTTTGATGACCTTTGGGCCCAGCTGAGAGCTAGGGGCCAAGCATACACGCAGTTAGCAGTTATTTTTTTTTTCACCCAAGTTCTCAGTTGCTTAGTGGTTCCAGAACCTAACACTGTGGGGTCCAGTTATGGGGGAGCGGCACCTAGGTTCTCCTGAGGATCGGAGTTCAAAGCCTGAATCAGGATTTGGTTTAGAAAGTCTGGTCTATAGGCTCAGACCCAAGCATCCACCCTACAGGTGTTTTTGTTATTTCCCTAGCCCTAAATTCCTTGGGCAGGGAAGATGTGATTGAGAGTAGTAGGGTCTCAAGACTGCCAATCTGAAGGGTTCATCTGAAAAGTTCAGTTCTGTTGGATCCCAAGGCTCAGGATGCAGCGTCTAGATTTGAGATCTAGTGGTGATGGTTTAGTTTTATGTTCATGAGCCCAAGGCCGGGTCCTCAATGTAGTGGGTGTACGATGCCATGGCGAAGAGGTGCCAACATAGTGACACAATGCCTCTGATAGCAGCCTTGGGAAGATCGCAGTCACTCGCCTTGTGTGTGCCTCGGCGCTAGGACCCAGCGGGGAAGGGCGGACGGGTGTTGACTTCTCCGCGGGCCGGGCCTACCGGCGCTAGGACCCCGCGGGCGGCGGCGGCGCGTGGGGCGGCGCGCATTGACAGCAGCAGCAGTGGCGGCGGCGGCGGCGGGTGGCGGGTCTCGCTCGGCGCCTCCGGTTCCTGCCCCGGCTCTCGACGCTGCGGCGACGGCGGCCCGGGATGGCCTTCATGGAGAAGCCGCCGGCCGGCAAGGTGCTGCTGGACGACACGGTGCCGCTGACAGCGGCCGTCGAGGCGAGCCAGAGCCTGCAGTCGCACACGGTGCGCGGCCGGGGCGGGAGGCCGGGGCGGAGGGCGGGAGGCCGGGCGAAGGCCAGGCGGCGCAGCCGGGCGCGGGCACCGGCTGGCGGGCAGGTGCGAGCCGCTGCCGCCTCCCTCCTGCTCGGCCGCGGCCGGGCGGCTTAGGGGAGCCCCAGGTGCTGGTAGTAAACAGTGGCCAGTTCATTTCTGCTACATACAGTCTTTTATGGGGGCTTTAAAGCCACGCTTCCTTTAATTTGCCCGTACATTTTGTTTGTTTGTTTTTAAAGGGGCTCTATGCATTGTAATTTACTAGCAGTAAACCCAGGAACCAGTTTAAAAAAAAAAAAAAAAAAAAGAAACCCCACAAAAAACCGGAGCGTCTAGCCTCTGGGACTTGGTTGAGGAAATGATGAATGAGGTGGGGGGGGGGGCGGGATTCCTTAGATTGTAATGTTTTGTCAGGCCAGCAAATCAGATTCCATCTCAGAGGCTTGTTTGTTTATTATGGCGGTGTTTGGGGGTTCATCACCTGGAGGCTAAAGCCCCAAGCCCCGTAGTAGCTCCCCCACCTCGTGTGTGTGTGTGTGTGTGTGTGTGTGTGTGTGTGTGTGTGTGTGTGTGTGTGTGTGTGTTCGTTCAAGTTCCTCTGCTGCTCAAAGAAATCTTTCATTCTGTTGTATTAATTCGGGACCTTTTGGGGTCCCCATTTCTTCTTCCACGACAGCCTTGCTTTGTAGGTCCTGGACTGTTCAAAGCATTCGTTCTCAGATAGAGAAATGACGATCGTTTTTAAAAGTGCACTTTGCCCCCATGCTAACATCTTAAGTCCTAGTCCAGAAATTTGTGAAAAGGCACCAAATACCCATGAGCTTTTTAAACTTGTAATTTGTAGCAAAGTGAGAATTTAAAGGGCCCAAGTTTACGGCAGGAAGTAATCATTCTTTGAAATTATATTTTTTATCTGGTTGCTGGGGAGTAACTTCTTAGGGTGTTTTAGGTCTGTTTAACTCTAAGGAGACAGTAATCATATAATTTCCTCTCTGCCCAGCTATGACAGGAGGGACAATTCTCACTCACTTTTGGGTCTCAGTCTGATAGCAGCATTTCATATGTGTCTGTTGGGTGGGTAAGTAAATGAATTGCAACCTCCTTGTGCCCCTTTTCCGCTTTCGTACAGTGATGACTGTGAACATCAGGACAACGTGGCTTCTGGGGTACTGACAGAGGTCAGTGAAAGTGAGGTGATGAGAAATGTAATGGGGTTCCATAGTTATTACAGAGCTTTTCATCAAAACAAACACATACAAAAACTTTATGGCCAAAAAAAAAAAAAAAAAAAAAAAGGTCGTTTGGTAGGTTTTTTTTTTCTTTTCTTTCTTTTTTTTTTTAAATGATGACTGAACGGGAGGCAGTGACTCACAGGAGACCCAGAGAAGCAGATGTGGACTAGAAACTGTAGCATCATCTTGCGTAATTTTGACTGTTCTATGCTCTTGTCGTTTTAGCTGTGAAGTGTGAGACTAAGAGGTGTTGCGTCAGCCCTAAACTTTATTGAGAAAAAGCGTATACTGATGCAAACTTCTGGGACTACTACTAGTGACTCATGAATAAGTCGCTTGAAACCAGCATCAGTTGGACATTGTTTTGGAAAGAAGTAGTTATTGAAAGTGACGCGTGGCGTTGGGTTCTGTTGGGTAGATTGAAGGTAGCTTTTCAGTTTGTTGGGTGAAAGGAAATCGTGTCAGAAGCCAAAGGTGCACCCTTCAGAATCCTGCTTTCTAGGAAGTTGCTTCTTGGCTGTGGACAGTCACACTGTAGCAGCTGTGCTTTGCTTTGAAGAGGTCTAGAATCATACCTGTCAAGCCATGTGACTTTGTTTGGACAAGTCACTGAAACTTTTCTCTCTCTGTTTTGTTCTGAGATGGGGGTCTCACAGTGTATCCCAGTTGGCCTGGAGCTCGATCTGTGGACCTGACTGGCCTTGAAGGAATAGAGATCCCATCCAGGGTGTAGGCCCAGCTAACTCAAAAAATTTAAAACATTATTGTTTTATATGTATTTATTTATTTTATGTGTGCGGAGGCTGCTTGCTTGCTATGAAGAGTGTGTGGCGGTCAGAAGACAGCTCTGAGAAGCCAGGTCTCTCCTTCCACTGGGCCAGTTCTGATGGCCCCAATTCAGGTCAGGCTTGGAGGCCAGTGATTAACTTGCTGAGCCATCTTGGTGACTCGAAATTTTTTTTTTTCCCATTTTTGATGTAGCTGAAGCTGGTCTTCCTGAGTGCTGGGATTATAGGTGTGTACCAGCACGAACCACTAGGCCCCTCTTTTTTATTAGTTTTGTCATATGTAAATGGGGGAAAATTAGTTCCTGTTCTCAGCTGTTCTCTTGTTACAAGGATGAAAAAAAAAAAATCACCTTTTGAAGTATTTGTAAGGTGGTTCCTTTCTTCCATCTCTTTATTCCTGAGTACCCCATGTGTGGAGGGTTAATCACACTTAAGTATGCTATTGCAAGTGAGCTCACTCCTGACCATAGTTGTTTTAATTTGTCAAATTGTTTTGTCTTAGGAAACAGAATTTACAGCTCAAAATTATAGGGTAACTCTGACTTAGGATTTTATGAGGGGAAAAATTGTATGGGGAAGATACAGACACTAGGACGACAAAGGAACACAAAGTCATTTCCCAAAAGACGTACTAGAGTGAGCAACAGCTGGCTGGCTGGGTGTTTGTTGGTGGGTGAGTCATTGCTTGGCTTTGGCTTGAATGGTTTTCTTTTGTACATTCTTCTGTTTTTTCAAAAAATGGAACACAATGATTTTAGCTTCAAGAAATTGATCATGAGGGGCTAGGGAGATGGCTTAGCAGTTAAGAGCACTTGTTCTTGCAGAGGACCCAGGTTGGATTCCTAACACTCACACGTGGCTCATAGCTGTCTGTGACTTCAGTTCCAATCCAGTTCAGTGCTCTTTTCTGGCCTCTCGGCACCAGGCAGGCAAGTGATGCACAGACATCCAAGCAGGTGAAACACCTAGGTACATTAAATAAAGTAATCTAAGAAAAAAGTAGTGTTTCTTATTTATAAAAAAGAAAAAAAGAAAAAGAAAAGAAAAAAAAGAAAGAAAAGAAAAGAAATTGACCAGGAGGCTAGAGAGATAGCTAAGTGGTTAGAAGTATTCACTTGAATGTAGCACAAGGAGAATGAGAGAGGGGGGGGGGAGAGAGAGAGGGAGAGAGGGGGGGGGGGGGGGAGAGAGAGAGAACAAACAGGCCAAGATGGCAAGGAAATGAAGCTTTCACAAAATCAGAAGGGAAGGACTGTTATTCAGAGGCAGGATGCTTTGAGAAGAAAAGAGGGTTTCTAAACAAGGGATTATGGGAAATGGCCAACAGGTGAGTTGTAAGTAAGCTTAGACGAAATAAGAGAAGGGAAATACAAATTCTTGGCTGCATGGAGGGGAAAACTCAAAGTCAAAAGACTTAAAAAAAAAAAAAAGTGCTGGCCTCACAGAAATAAAACCAACAGGAAGCGGCAGCTGGAGAGGGCTGTCACCAAGCACGCGTGTTTCCTTGTTGCTGTTTGGTAAGTTGGAGTGTGGCTAGCTTTTTACCTCAGCTCTCTCCTGTTTAATATTCTACAGGTTCATCTGGCTTAGGGCCCAGTCACTCTGCATCTGGTGCATTTTGTTCTAGAAGTAAAAGATCATTGTGTGATATTTGTAGCATAAACAAGTGTTTAATGGGCCAGTGAACTAGACAGTTCTGGCTTCCATAGACTTTTTCTTGTATTGCATCTGAGGGCTTTTGCAAGGTTTGCACAAGTTACCTGCCATACTATAGATGTGATTGGAGTTTCTTTTTTGGCTTACTGAGCTTAGTTTCTGTTTTTGTTTTTGTTTTTGTTTTTGTTGGTTTTTCGAGACAGGGTTTCTCTGTGTAGCCTTGGCCATCCTGGACTCACTTTGTAGACCAGGCTGGCCTCGAACTCACAGCGATCTGCCTGCCTCTGCCTCCCAAGTGCTGGAATTAAAAGCGTGTGCCACCATGCCCAGCTTGAGCTTAGTTTCTTAATTAGTGACTTTTAAAAAAATAATTTAGGGGGCTGGAGCGATGGCTCAGCGGTGAAGAGCACTGTCTGCTCTTACAGAGGTCCTGTGTTCAATTCCCAGCACCCACATGACAGTTCACAACTGTCTGTAACTCCAGTTCCAGAGGATCTGACATGCTCTCACAGACATACATGCAAGCAAAACGCCAATGCAAATAAAATAAATAGTTAAAAAAAACCCATGTATTCATAAGCAGATCTTTAATCTCACTTGTCTCAAAAACAAAACAAAACAAAACAAAACCAACAAAACAAAACAAAAAACCCAAAAAAACAAAAAACAAAACCAAGCACCAAAGCCTTTGTTCATATATCACCAGCATACTTACTCAAGTGTGATGCCAAGTAAGACATCATTGTCTTCCGAGCCTGAAATGCGAAGGTAAGCCAGTATTCAGTGTCAGCTATCTTGAGTGCTTTTCAGATGCTATTTGGAGATTTCTTTAGAAGTCCACATTATACTGAACACTTGTAAAATAATTCCTCTGAAGATATTTGCATAAGCAGTGCTGACTGTTTGGTGGGTAATGGCAGCCCTTCAACACAGCAGTCAGGTAACGGGCCATGGCAGCTGTTCCCTGGGACTCACTCGTCTTCTGCTTACTCCTGTGTTTTTCCTGGTTGTCCTTTACAAAACCTGATAAACGCAGCAGTCAGGAAACCGTCCATCGGGTGGGTTTAGAGATAGAGACTTTAAGTCATCTCTTTATTGAAAAAAATTGGTTTTGCACTGATTAGGGATTAATGATATTCGGTCCTCGTCCGTCACTTTTTTGAGCATTACCCCATTAGAAATGTCTTGTAATAGAGAAATAGATAACAACATGGCTGTTTCTATGGAGAAGTGTGGGGTTCTGGGGCAGGACTGTTTTGTTCTTGTCTGGAATGGCATAAGCAGCCATCACTTCCATTATGATCTTGAGGTTGTTCAGAATAAAGACAGTCAGTGGAGAGTTGGGCCGTGTGCACTTGGAACGCGCGGGGCAGGTGCTGGGCTCTCCCTGCGAGGCAGGCGTTAGGAAACGAAGCTCCTTAGGTTGCAGTTTTTGGCATTCTGAGAAAAGGGAACCTGGGCGTCAACTGTGTGTGTGTCAGTGTGTGTATGCGTATCTGTATGTATGTATGTCTGTCTGTGTCTGTGTGTCTGTCTCTCTGTGTGGTAAAGTTGGGTGTTGTCTTAATTGTTCTCTACCTCTTTATTTTATTAAGTAATTATTTTTGAGACAGGGCCTTACTGTGTTGCCCTGGGTGGTGTGGAACTCACAGAGATCTACCTGACTCTGTGTCCTGGGTGCTGGATTAAAGTTGTTTGCTACCATTCTGGGTTCAACCACCTTTTAAAAGTTATTATTTTGTTGTTGTTGTTGTTGCTTTTGAGACAGGGTTTCTCTGTGTAGCCTTGGTTGTCCTGGACTCACTTTGTGGACCAGGCTGGCCTCAAACTCACAGAGATCCGCCTGTCTCTGCCTCCCGAGTGTTGGGATTACAGGTGTATGCAACCACACCTGGCTAAAAACTATTTTTTAATTAATTTATTTTATGTACTATATGCATATATGTATGTATGTTTATCATGTATGTGCCTGGTGCCCATGGAGGCCAAAAGAGCGCGTTGAGTCCCTTGGAACTAGAGTTACAAATGGTTGTAAGCCATGCGACGGATGCTGGGAATCAAACCCGTACTCTGCAAGAACAGTGCTCATAACTGCTGAGCCATCTGTTCAGCCCCAGCCTGCCTCATTTTTTGAGACAGTTTCCCATTGAACTCTCAGACTCAGCTAGACTGGCCAGCAAGCCTTAGTGACCCTCCTATCAGTGCCTCCTGAGTATTGCCATTAAAAGTAGATGTTGTACCTGAGTTTTTCATGTGGGTGCTAGGGATTGAACTCAAGTCCTTATGCTTGTGTGACAGATACTTTTCTTTTCTTTTTTCCAAGACAGGGTTGCCTTGACTGTCCTGGACTTGCTTTGTAGACCAGAGTGGCCTTGAACTCACATCAATCCACCTGCCTCTGCCTCCCAAGTGCTGGGATTGAAGGCGTGTGCTACCACGCCCAGCATGTGACAGATACTTTATGGACTTTTTAATCCCTGAGTCTCCTTGGGTCTTCCTTTTTTTTTAAAATTTAGTTAAAATTTTAAAAATTTCATTTATTCATTTATTTAGATGTGAGGAGAGTGGAGGCTATATGGGTCCCTCAACACATATATGAAGGTCAGAAGACAATTTGCAGGAATTGGCTCTCTCCTTCCACCGTGTGAATTCCGGAGAGATCAGATTTGGGCCAGTAGGCCTGATGGCAGGCACCCTTACCTGGATTAAAGGCAAGCGTCACCATGCCAGATACCCCTAAACACAGTCACGCACATACTTTTTAAAACAGAGCTTGACTCTGTAGCCCTGGTTAGTCTGGAATTTACAGTAGAGACCATGCTGTCCTCAGCTTGTGGTAACCCTCCTCCTCTGCCTTCCAAGTGCTGTAATCACCAGCGTGAGCCACCACGCTGGCTGCTTCTTGGAACCTTTAAGTGCTAAGGGTTGGGAAGGGAGTGGTAAACTCCTCCCGTGGGCGGCTGTGCTCTTGAACTGGGTGTTGTTCTGGTTAGTTGTAAACACCAGACGCATAGTGGGGAGATTAAAGTGTGTTGTTTCTTCAGAGACAAGGTCATTGCCCTTTGTTTTCAGGTTGAGACTTTGACTAAGGGCACAAATGCTTTCTCTTGGGTAAACCTTGGGGTTTTGAAGGAGGACTTTCTGCAAATTGACCATTTAGTCTCCGGCTGATGCTACAATTACCAAACTTGGGGGGAAGACTGGCCATCTCTGCGTATAGTTGCATACCAGTATTTTGCCATACTTCCTAAAGAGAGCGCCGTTGAAAGCAAAAAGGAACTTTAGTGTTGCCTTCAAATAGCCGAGTAGTCATTTCTTGGTGGCTAAGAGACACAAACTTTTGTTTATGTGATTATATGTCAGCTTGGTGATTGTACTGCATAGTGGCAAGAATCTGCCCAGAAAGCCTTTCCTACACTTGTTTTTTTGCAGTAGCTTTATATAATAATTCACAAACCATGTAGTTTACCCGGTGGAAGTGGACGCTTGAGTGGTTCTTAGTATACTTACAGAGCTATGAGCATATCAGCACACTTTAGAAGGTTTTCATTACCTTCCAAAGCAGCCAGCCACCCGCTCTACATCCTGCAAAGTTTTGTAACATTCCAGGGTATTACGCTCAGAGCACACAGACTCGCTCACAAGCTCTCCACTCTTGCGATCCAGCTCCTTTGTAGATGCATAGGCAGGATAGCTTGTGTCTGTGAACTTCTCAGAGCTGTCCTGCGTGGGAGCCTTTCAAAACGCTATGGCTCTTAGGATAAAAATCACTGTTAGAAAATACACTAAAAACTGTGTCTGGAGAGGTGAATCCGTAAACAAAGTGCTTGCACAACCAACATGAGAATCTGTTTGGACTCTTTAGCATCCTTGTACACACTGGGTGTGACAAAGTGTGCTTGTAATCCCAGAGCTGAGAAGTGTGGAGACAGGAGGATCCCAGGAGCTTGCTGGCTAGACAGCCTAACTAAAACATAGGCTCTTGGTTCATTGAGAGTCCCCAGCCTAAAAAATATGCCAGAGGAGTGATTGAGAAAGACACCTGAGCTGGGTGTGGTAGTGCACTTCTTTAATCTCTGCACTTGGGAGGCAGAGGTAGGCAGATCTCTGTGAGTTCAAGGCCAGCCTGGTCTACAAAGTGAGTCCACAAAGCCAAGGCTACACAGAGAAACCCTGTCTCGAAAAAACAAACAAAGAAACAAACAAAAAAGAAAGAAAACACCTGATTCCAGCCTCTAGTTTCTATACATGTTTAGACTAGCAGGTGTGTGCATGCGTGTGTGTGTGCACGCGCGCACACACACACACTGAAAAGAAAAAAACTGTAAGCTTGAAGAGTTAACTCATTTTTGTATATCTAAAAATAATGTCCTATAGTGCTATGTATATATTATTCTATGAAAACTGAACTTAAAATACTAGAGCAGCAGGCAGATCTCTGTGAGTTTGAGGCCAGCCTGGTCTCTAAAATGAGTCAAGGACAGCCAAGGTCTCACATAGAAACTCTGTCTCGAAAAACAAACAAATAAACTACTAGATGGATTATATACTGTAAGAAAGAAAACAAACTAGTTTGCCTCTTACATAGCACATTTTGGTATGTGTACACAGATGACTTATTACTGGCCCAGGTGTAGGGAAAAGGGTCCTAGACCAGAAAGCAGTAGGTAGGAGCCTTTCCCATGGTTCCACTTGTTTGTCACAGCATCTTTGCTTCTAACATTTAAATGAGCTTCCCCACATTTCTTTGGCATGGTTTAGAGCAACAGGTCATTTTTCCTCATGAGTTTAGTTGAGCCACCGCTGATCCCTCCTCTCCTCAGCCATGATGAGTATTGATGGGTATGGATATGGGAGAATGTTGCATCTAAGTGTCTAAGAGCCACTTTTGGAGGTGAAAAGGGAAAGCGGTTGTTTATTCAGAGCCTTCCTGCTAGGTCTGCCATTCTCCCCAGGGACTCAATGCACTTTAGCCCTGCACACTTCAGCTCTTTCCTCTTTTGCCGAAGCAAAGGGAAATAAAGCTGGAAGCAGGTCTGTGTACGCCAGCCTCAAGTACCTGGCCAGTGGAGAGCAGCCCACTGGCCCACGGAGCACAGGCGATGGACAGTCTCCTGCCATATGCATCACATCTGTGTGGTCCTGCAGATGACCACATTGTAAGTGTCTCATGCCCATCTGGGGTGGAGTCATCAAGATGGTTAGGAGAGTGGGTTCTAACAGCCCCTGACTCCCACATCGCTACTTAACTGATGCTGACAGCCTTTGCTAGGTTGTGAGAAAGCCTAGGGACATTCCAGGTGACCACAGAATACCTCTGCAGCCTTTCCTCCTTGAGATGTGATAATCCTCCCTTCTATTGTTCTGCTGCCTAAGACATACCTCTGTGTTCCTTGCAGATTGCATTCTGTGCAAATTTATATCTATCAGCCTCCTATCTTGGTTGGTTTCCTGGGTGCTGGAACTACAGGCATGAGCCACCATGCACAACTTCTCTGCTGCTTTCTCTCCCTCCCTCCCACTTGCCTCTCCGTGTGTGTGTGTGTGTGTGTGTGTGTGTGTGTGTGTGTGTGTGTGTGTTAACGTGTGTGGTACACGCAGGTAAATGGGTATACCCATGTGTTATGTGACACTTTTCTGGGGCGATGCAGCACAAATGTCCACTCACCCCCCGCCCCTCCCCGATAAGGAACTAATGACAAACCTAAGTACAGTACCACCAAGGTCTGAGTGGTGAGCCACTCAGTTTATTAGGGTTACTAACAAGAGCAGGGACAACTCAGAGGCAGCCTGTCACCAAAAGCCCACCCAGCCCAGTGTGGGTAATGGCTCAGGAAAGATGCGACCCTGGAGCTCTCTTTAGCTTGACAGGTCACTGAATGTGTCTTCCTGATTGTTCTGCCGGTTAGCGTCTCTTAGAGACAGCTAGGCTGATTGGAGACTGATCTGAGTCTTCTATAGGCCTTACTATTCAATACTTGGAGAGGGAGGGGCCTTGTGCATCTGGTAAATTGCAGAGGCTTCTTGAGATTTCTGAATTGTTTACTTTCTGAGTCTTAAGGAGCCTCCATTTAGAATTACCTGGGTCTTAATGAACATTGGAAAACATTGCTATGTAATACTGTGCCCAGGTCAGAGCACAGCACTGTGTCCTCCTCTTTCACTGTCAATCTTATTAAGACAGTCTCTCACTGAACTGAAAGCTCACTGAGTTGGCTGGGCTGGCTGTCCAGTTAGCTCCTGGGGTCTGAGCGCCACAGGCATGTTTGGCTTCCCACATGTGTGCTAAGGATTTGAATCAGATAGGTGATCAGTTGTCATACATCTAAATAATATTTTACAATAACTTGCTGTAGCCCTGCTCTATGTTTTGGGTACTTGGTATGTGAAGTACAGGAGTAAGCAAGATAAAATTGGTTTCTGCCTTTGTGCATTCATCTCCATTTATTCATTGTGTCAGGGTAAACATGGAAAATCAGCAGACTCAACCAATTGTGTGATCTCTTGAATGCAGGCTTGAGAGCTGAGCAGCCCTGAGGAGACTTGAGCACATGTGTAGCACATGAGACTGATGTTTGCTGCTGGGATACAGGGCGCCGTGAGGTGGGTAAGGGATGGGCATAGAGAAGTCATGGATCCGTGAACTTAGGATGCATCTCCGGTCCTTGACAAAATGGGAGAAGGAAGGAAAAGAAGGGGAGCATGCCGAGGGCGAACGCGCCCCGATGACGGGAATAGCGCATCAGAGACATGACTAGAGAAATAGTTCAAGGTCAGAGGGGCAGTTGGTCGTCAGCTCTAGACCTTTTGAGCAACACCGCAGGAAGTGTGGTGACTGCCGTACAGCTGATGTTGTTCCTGCCGAACCATGAAATACTTCCTGTTAACCATTGTTTCTTCTCTTTCCTTTTCTCCTCACATCCTGTTGAATTTGTTGAAATATCACTTACATGCAATAAAGTTAGTCATTTTAAAGTATATAGTTTGGTAAATTTACAGAAAGACACATCTATGGTAACAGTTTCTTCTGTCTGTTCTTTCTTTCTTTCTTTTTTAAAGTATATAGTTTGGTAAATTTACAAAAAGACACATCTATGGTAACAGTTTCTTCTGTCTGTTCTTTCTTTCTTCCTTCCTTCCTTCCTTCCTTCCTTCCTTCCTTCCTTCCTTCCTTCCTTCCTTTCAGTTTCTCAAGACAGGGTTTCTGGAATTAAAGGTGTGTGCTCCACACCCAGCAACTGTAACACTTTCTACAGCAAACATTTCTTAGCATCCCATTGCAGTCAGTATCCTCCTCTGGTCCTCAGCAGCTCATACTCTTGTCACTGCCATTCGTCTTTTCTAGAACACTCTCTATAAGTAAAAGCCTCTAGGGTATAGGACTTAGTGTTGGCCTCCCCCTCACCTCAGAAAGATGGTACCATCACATTGCTAGGCTGACCTTGAATTTTTGGGCTCAAATGATCATTTTGTCTTCTCCTCTCAAGTTTCTGGGAAGACAGGTACATGCCCAAGGTTCTTTCCACTGCTGAGTAGAATTCTGCTGTGTGCATATACTACAGTTTATTATCCTCACATCAGCATTCATTGCTTCCAGTTGGGTATATCATGAATAGAGCTGCCATGAGCGTTTGAGTAAAGCCATTGTGAAGATACGCTAAGTATATATTTTACTTTATAAATGTTTTTGTAGGTTTTTTTTTCTTTTGGTCCTCATAACCATCGAAGTTGCATTTTACTAATGCCTATTTTCACTTGAAGAAAGTAGTGTACAGGTAGGGTAGTTGTTCTAGACTGTAGAGCAAGGAGTAACAGAATGGCTTCCACGGCACCTGTGAACTTTGAATGGTTTGTTATCAGACCTGCAGAATGAGCTGTCTGATAGCTGCACTGACCCAGACACCAAGAATTTGGAAGTCCCTTGTGAGCCACAGAACCAGACAATGATGCAAGTGACCAGCTTTTCAGTTCTTTCTGTAGCCGCATGGGCATAGAGATAATTCCATCACACGTGCTAGATGCCGAGGGCAGCGTAGCCAGTAGAGTTGTAGAGTAAGTGGCATACATACTGTTGCATTTTCCAGTAGCTGCACTAACAGCGGTGAGAAGAGGCTGCTGAGATGGCCAGCTGTGTAAAAACACTACCTGTGCAAGCCCGATGACCTGAGCTTCATCTCTCAGTTCCTTGACAGAAGGCAAGAACTGACTTTTTTTTTGTTTGTTTGTTTTTGTTTTTTTGAGACAGGGTTTCTCTGTGTTGCCTTGGCTGTCCTAGACTTGCTTTGTAGAACAGGCTGGCCTCAAACTCACAGTGATCCACCTGCCTCTGCCTCCTGTGTGCTGGGATTAAAAGGCGTGCACCACCACACCTGGCAAGAACTGACTTCTAAAGTTGTCCTCTGACCTCCCCTCCACGTGTACATGTGTATCATGGCATGGCATGTATTATGTCTGTGCACACACCCACCAACCATTCTCTATCTTTCTCTTTCTCTGTATCTAATAAAAAAAAAAAAAAAAAAAAAAACAATATTAAGGGGCTGGAGAGGTGGCTCAGAGGTTAAGAGCACTGGCTGCTCTTCCAGAGGTCCTGAGTTCATTTCCCAGCAACCAGATGGTGGCTCACAACCATCTGTAGTGAGATCGGTGCCCTCTTCTGGCCTGCAGGTGTATATTGTATACATAATAATAAATACATCCTGCTTTTCCAGAACCTGTTGGTAAAAGGGTTTGCTTAACATTATGGAGGGAAAACAATGTTTTTATTTGTACATAGCTTCTCTGGTGCCCAGATGATACTCACTCCAGCAGTTTGTGTCCATGTGGTAGGAGGAACACTGAAACATTTTGAGGTATGAAAACCAGCAGGTTGTAGTCAATATTCTGAGCATTCTGTCACCAGGCAGCTGTATGCAGGCCACATCCTCCTGACCTGATAGACTGGCTCTGTCTACCCAGCTGACCTGACTTCACTGACAGGAGACTACACAATGTGAACATAGCCGCCTAGGGTGATAGAGTGGAGGAGAGCAAGGAGAGCTGTGTCCTTTAAATTTCGCAGTACCCATAAGGTTGATAACTGCTTCATGAATGTTCATATAAAAATTGCTTTTCTGTTTATTTTTGTAAAATATTTTTGTGTGAGTAAGTGTGTGTGTGTGTGTGTGTGTACGTGTGGGTGAGTAAGTGTGTGTGTGTGTGTGTGTGTGTGTACCCACACACCCAGAAGAGGGCATTGTGTTTCTCCACTTAAGAGCTGAATGGCAGCCGGGCACAGTGGAGAACACCTTTAATCACGTCACTAGGGAGGCAGAGGCAGGTGGATCTCTGTGAGTTTGAGACCAACCTGGCCTACAAAGTGAGTCCAGGACAGCCAAGGTTACACAGAAAAACCCTGTCTTGAAAACCCAAACAAAAAGCAAAGAAGACGACGAAGAGGAAGAAGAGGAGGAGCAGCTGAGTGGCTATTATTTTTTGTTTGTTTAAGATTTATTTATTTACTATTATGTATACAGTGCTCTGCCTGCATGTACACCTGCAAGCCAGAAGAGGGCATCAAATCATATTATAGATGGTTGTGAGCCACCGTGTGGTTGCTGGGAATTGAACTCAGGACCTTTGGAGGAGCAGTCAGTGCTCTTAACCTCTGAGCTATCTCTCCAGCCCCTGAGTGGCTATGTTTAAGGTATTTATTCTCTCTGAGCCTTGGCCTTTTGTTGGGAGATGGAATAAGCTGAGGGATCCTAGACAGAGCATAGCAGCTTGTTACTTTAGAGGAGGCATATGGCAAAATGGTGATAACATCATGGTGACATGCATGATTGGTTATGAAATAGACTTCATATGCAACTCGAGAGCTAGTGTCGAATTCTCTATGTAGTTGAGGATGAGCTTGATCTTTGTTTTTTTTTTTTAATTTTTTAATTTTTTGTTTTTTGAGACAGGGTTTAATCCCTGTTTCAAGTGCAGGCCTTTAATGCCAGCGCTAGGGAGGCAGAGGCAGGTGGATGTCTGTGAGTTTGAGGCCAGGCTGATCCACAAAATGAGTCCAGGACAGCCAAGGCTACACAGAGAAAGTCTGTCTTGAAAAACAAAACGAAAACAGAACAAAACAAAAAAGTGCCAGTACGTGGCTGGGCAGTGATGGCCCACACCTTTCATTCCAGCATGTGGGAGGTGGAGGCCGGCCTGGTTTGGGCTGAGAGAGTCAGCCTCCTAAGGTCCAGAGCCACAGAAAAGTCAGTGCTGCCAACAGGCCTCCTAGTATGTGATGGGTAGTTCTTGATGTTCAGTGCATGCATTTCTACAGTTTTGAGGCATTCGGAAATTACTGAACAAATAAGTGAAAGTTGTTTATGCTTTGCTTTGACATCAGGCTTAGTTACTGGGTTCCCATTTTAGCAGTTTATATACTTTTCCTTGTAGAATTTAAGGGCCATGATGCTATAAAATGCTCTAAGGGTTGACTGTTTAACATGCATCCAGGTGATGTGTCTGTGGTCCCAGTTCTTGGCAGGCTGAGGCAAGAGAGTCATGCAATCTAGGGCGGCCTTGACTGCACAGCCAGAGACCCTGTTTGAGAAACAAATACGCCATGTCCGCTCTGTAGCGGTGCCTGAGGCCAGAGGTGGTCAGAGTGCTTCCTTGCAGAAAGTCTCTAGCTGGAGCAGCATCTGTCTTTGAAGTCTCTGTGCAGAGCAGCTCTTCTGCTGGGGGAGACCTTCCCAGAGAGGAGAGCTCTGAGATCATGCCTGACATCGTGGTGCTCTCATTGCAGTGGTCCCAGTTAGCAGTGATGCTGTCCTTACCTGTTCTGCGAGTAGGGTCAAAGTACACTTTTTGGTTTTGCATAAAGCAAACTGGGGAATTTTGTTTAGGGAAGAATAAAGCTAAAGGTTCTCTGATCTAATTAGAGGATTTAAATAGAGTTCAGTGGTTGCAAAGGAGATGCACTTGGCTTCACTCACCTGCCAGAATTTATATTAAGGTAATTGTGGTTCTTTAGATGACTTTAAAAATCCTTAAGGTTTTCCTTTGTTTGGTGGAATTTTTATTTTTTATTTTTATTTATTTATTTATTTATTTATTTATTTATATTTTTATTTATTTTTTGCCTATTGTCTTGCACAGCAGTTGACATAGAATAAAAGTAGGTTCTAGCACTGAAACACTGCAGATGCTGTAGTGACAGTTGATGAGTGTTTATCAGAGAAAAGAGGAATCATTACTTCTAAATGAAATACTAGAGATGGTGAGTAGCCAGGCAGGTGGCCAGTGAGCTGAACAAATCATTCTATTCTGAGATTTCCTCAGAAGACTCGGCAGGATGCTGCTGCCTGGGACTTTCTACATTTGCACCTTAAAAATACTTCTTTTCTTTGAGCTAAGACCTGACTGTGTGGCCAGGCTGGCTTGAAGCTTACAGTCCTCCTGCTGTACCCTCAAGACTGTAGGTGCCCGACAGCCTGTGAACTTTATTGTCTGTGTTAGCCTCCCCAGCGGGTGTCACCAGACCTAACTTGAACATTAATTTTTTAGAGAGCTAATCAATCTGAGACTTAGAGATCTTGTGGAGCTTTTTTTTTTTTTTTTTGGTAAAGAGTACATTGATTTTACCTGTTTATAGTCGGCATAGGCTTCCTCATTCTCAAGGGAGTGATCAGGTGACAAATGCCCTTCCACAATTATTTGCTTTTGACTCTGCTACTGACCTCACATTGTGGGGTGGGATTTAGAACATAAGAAATGTGTGATTTTAGCTGTTCAAGACTGTAATCCACTTGGAGAGAGCTATTTCCCCAAACATTGATATGGGACGAAAATAGCAGTTAACATTTAAAAAGCTCAGCACTCCAGAATTTAAATATTTGGAACAGCGAGCTGAGAGGCATAAGGCAGGAATACTTAGGATAGCCGCCGCCTGGTAGGGAAGGATTGAGTAGGAGGAAAGGGTGAGGTCAGCTTGCTCAGGGTTACAAGAGTGTAGAGGTTGGCGGAGAGCTAACCTGTGGCCCACAGGAGCCATGCAGAGCTTCGGAGCAGAGAGGTATTGTTTGTTCAGCGTGGTCTTTTGTTTGCAGCATTCTTCTGGGTTCTTCCAATGAAGGAGAAGGGCTAGTAGAAAAGTGAGCGAGCTTGGGAGCGAACTTAGAGAATTGGCACAGCACTGGAGACAAGCAGGCTGCCTCCTATGCCAGATAAAGTAGCTGGCCCTCACAAACCCAGTTCCCCTTACTATAACATGAGGGCAATGGCTCGCCACGCTTAGAATCCCAAGAGACTCAGCTTAAGTACGTGCTGTGCCCAAGGATATGAAAGAGCTGAACCCTTGCGGAGAGAGGAAGGAACGAGGGCAAAGATCTTTGAGGTTTGGTTCACTAGTACCCTTCCTTACACTCAGTGGTTTTTATTCCTGTGAATCAAAGCTGTTTCTGACTTATTCCCTTCTTTCATGTATGTGTGTATGTGTGTGTGTGTATGTATGTATGTATGTATGTATGTATGTATGTATGTATGTATGTACGTACGTACGTACGTACTATGGTCCCATGTACCCACCAGTCTACTCACTATATAGCCGAAGCTGTACTTGAACTCCTGACCCTCCTTCCTTAGCTTCCCAAGTGCTAGGCTCACAGCCACGTACTGTCACACCTGCCTCAGGATTTCTGTCCTCCACCGCTTTTATCTTTCCTTCTTTCCTTCCTTCCTTCCTTCCTTTATTTTTGAGACAAATTTTCTCTGTGTAACGGCCCTGACTGTCCTGGAACTCTCTGTAGACCAGGCTGGCCTTGAACTCACAGAGATCCGCCTGTTTCTACCTCTTGAGTGCTGGGATTACAAGCTACCACTCTATAGATGGGCCTTACTACGTAGCCCAGGCTGGACTAGATGTAGCAGCCTCTTGCTGGGATTACAGATGTGAACCACCTGGCTTGCTTCCAATTTCTTTAAGAAGCGGTGGACTAGTAGGCATTACCCTGCCTATACATTAGAATCTCCTAGGGAGCTCTTAGTACCTGTCAATGCCCGTACCTGGCCTAGACACAACCAATCAGTAACTCTGGGAGGTAGGACCCAAGCAAACTTGGAAATCTTTTCTTTTCTCTTAAGTTTTGTAGGTGATTCTAGGATACAGGGGGAATAAGCCCTTCTACTTCTGTGTCTATGTGCCTGTGAAAGATCTCCAAACAGCTCTCTGTGTATCTATACTTTAAGTGTCATGGCTGTGCTGAAATGAAGAGAGAGGGCTTATGGTGTGAGGGTGGTTTGAAGGTTCCCTGAAGTCTCAGCTTTTAAGTCAGGGTGGTTTGTATTTATAGCTTCACTAAAGAAATTTGATGCCAGACAGATTCAAAATAAAGTTTTCCTAGAATCTCATCAAAGCCAAGTAATGAGTGCCAGCCCCTGTATGGTGAGATGCAGCATCCACCTACAGAGCTGCTTGCTTGGGAAATGATCTGTGCTGAAAGCATGAATAGACAGTCTTGCAAATAGCTGCCCCTCACCCTTACACCCTCACACCAGAGTAGTAGTGTGCATCATGAGTAATCTAGTAAATTCTGTACACCGAAGTGGACCTCCATATTGTTTATTTATTTGTGTGTGTGTGTGTGTGTGTGTGTGTGTCTAAGTATTCACATCCTGTTATGTGTGTGGAGGGTAGAGGACCACCCACAGGAATTGGTTCTCTGTTTCTACCATGTGGGTTCCAGGTATTCAAGTCATCAGCCTTGGTAGCAAGTACCCTTACCTGCTGAGCTGTCTCACCAGCTCAGTATTTTAGTGGTGTAGAAGCAGCCTCCCGTCTCGCAGCGTCTGCAGGTCAGTGAGACCTACCAACCACATCTGGCAGTGATCAAGATGAAGGTTCTGCTTCCCAGTCAGTTCCACTAAAGCTGTGCCATCTTGGACCGCTCACTGTCCCGGGGAGTATGAGCCCGTTGCTTAGAGCGGCTGTCCCGGAGACCGAATGAGTAGTAGGGCAGGGTGGAGGGCTAGCCTAGGTCCCCTCAATTCTCCTGTATCTTTGTCATTTGTGCCACAGAACATGTGGTCCTAGGACATGTCCAGTTTGAAAACGTCAGCACCAGACCACACTGACTTGCCACATTGCCTGTGTGCTTCACCCTCCCTTGCATGCCAAGATTAAGCACGTGGTGTCGGAAGGCGCAGGAGGGAGGGACGTCTCTGGGGAAGTACTTACACATGGCTAGGTTAGTGACAGCCTAGATTTTTTAGTGCTCCTGTCCACTTTTGGGGCCTTGGTGATTCACATACCCTCTTGTCTACACATAGGGTCTGCTCCACATCAGCGAGGGTGAGAAGGGTGGGCACCAGTCACTGGAGAATTTGGGGTGCCATTGCAGCCTGCAGCTCAGGAAGAAGGTCATCTTACGTCTCCAATGATGACATTTCCTTTAGTTTACAACAATGGAAATTTGACTGAAGCATATCACTTTGGAAAAAAACAAGTAAACAAATGCCTTTTAATTAGGGAGTATCTTTGATCCATTGAAGCAGAGTAAAAATATTCTGAACAAAATTACCTTTCTAGTTTTTCATTCTATTCTGTAACTGTAACTACACAGCTTATGGGGTATATACAGTATACACACACAGACAGGTGCATGCTGGTGTATGCTTTTAATTCCAGCACTTGGGAGGCAGAGGCCGGTAGATCTCTCTGAGTTTGAGGCTAAACTGGTCTACAGCATGAGTTTCAGGACAGCCAGAGCTACACATAGGAACTCTGTCCTGAACAACAATAACAACACAAAAACAAAAAAAGAAAGCTGCTATCTCCCATACACCTGACTGTCCTGGAGCTCACTGTGTAGATGAGACTTGCTGTCCTGGAGCTCACTGTGTAAGTGAGACTTGCTGTCCTGGAGCTCACTGTGTAGATGAGACTTGCTGTCCTGGAGCTCACTGTGTAGATGAGACTTGCTGTCCTGGAGCTCACTGTGTAGATGAGACTTGCTGTCCTGGAGCTCACTGTGTAGATGAGACTTGCTGTCCTGGAGCTCACTGTGTAGATGAGACTTGCTGTCCTGGAGCTCACTGTGAGATGAGATGAGACGTGCTGTCCTGGAGCTCACTGTGTAGATGAGACTTGCTGTCCTGGAGCTCACTGTGTAGATGAGACTTGCTGTCCTGGAGCTCACTGTGTAGATGAGACTTGCTGTCCTGGAGCTCACTGTGTAGATGAGACTTGCTGTCCTAGAGCTCACTGTGTAGATGAGACTTGCTGTCCTAGAGCTCACTGTGTAGATGAGACTTGCTGTCCTGGAGCTCACTGTGTAGATGAGACTTGCTGTCCTAGAGCTCACTGGTGTAAGATGAGACTTGCTGTCCTGGAGCTCACTGTGTAGATGAGACTTGCTGTCCTGGAGCTCACTATGTAGATGAGACTTGCTGTCCTGGAGCTCACTGTGTAGATGAGACTTGCTGTCCTGGAGCTCACTGTGTAGATGAGACTTGCCTTGAACTCATGGTCTTTCTGCCTCTGCCTTCCAAATGCTGTGATTAGAGGGTGTAACAAAATGCTGGCCAAATTTAAATTTTAATTAGAAAACTGGACACTTGCCTGACAGTGGTGGCACACTCCTTTAATCCCAGTACTTGGGAGGCAGAGGCAGGTGGATCACTGTGAGTTCAAGTCCAGCCTGGTCTACAAAGCAAGTCCTGGACAGCCAAGGCTACACAAAGAGACCCTGTCTTGGAAAAAAAATTAGACAGTTTCCTTGAATACCTGGGTGTGTGTTCCCATCCCCATTCCGTTTGCCCCCCTCCCCCTGCCAGAGTTGCTCTGTGTAGTCCTGAACTCACTCTGCAGATCAGGCTAGCCTATAACTAACAGAGATCCATCTGCCTCTGCCTCCTGAGTGCTGGGATTAAAGGTGTGCGTCACCACTGGGCTCACATACAATTCTTTTATTGAAACAGAATCTCATTGTCTAATACAAGCTGCCTTCAAACTTGTCATTTTCTTGCCTTACTCTGCCCGCTGCTGGGAGTCCAGACACTGGCTACCATGGCCTGCATCTCCCTGTTGCTCCTGTCCTGAGGATTGCATACAGAATCTTCTTTATGTACTGAGTTTATGGCTACCCGGCCACACCCTCCATCAACTTATATTTTTATTTTACAGCTGAGGCTCTTTCTTTCATTCTTTTTAGGAATATATCATCCGGGTGCAAAGAGGAATTTCTGTGGAAAACAGCTGGCAGGTAAGCGTTTCAGTCTATTAAAAAAAATGTTTAAACTTGTCAAAGCTGTCTCTGGGCGTCAAAAAATATGGAAAAGTCAGAACACTCATATACTGCAAATCATATTTCTTTTAGGTGTAAGCCTTTAGATGTCTTATTTTTATTTTTTAATTGTGTGTGTACGTGTGCCTCTCGGTGTGGATTTGTGCACAAGAATCCTCATGCCCACAGAAGCCAGAAGAGGAAGTTGGATTCCCTGGGGCAGGAGTGACAGGCAATTGTGAGCCATGTGACATAGTGTTGGGAATCAAACTGGGCTCCCTCAAGAGCAGTAACCCCCGAACCATTTCTTTTCATTTTCTTTTTTCTTAAAGGTTTATTTATTTGTTTGTTTGTTTATTATGTACATAGTACTCTGCCTGCATGTAAACCTGCATGCCAGAAGAAGACACCAGATCTTGTTACGTATGATTGTGACCCATCATGTGGTTGCTGAGAATTGAACTCAGGACCTTTGGAAGAACAGCCAGTGCTCTTAACCTCTGAGCCATCTCTTCAGCCTCCCTGAACCATTTTTTTAGCCCCATAAAGTCTTTAGCTTTGAGACTAATATAAAAAGCTTTTTTAAAGTTCCTGGTGGTTTGGTTAATGTGTATATGGTTACCATGAGGAGTATCTAGAAAAAGCTGTTCTCCAACTCAGTCCAGAAACGTAAAATTGAGTCCACCAGGTAAAAACAGTCAGGCCTGTACTTTTTATGGACAAGTTGACTCTTGGACAGCTGGTGCTGGCTGCTGTCCCCAAGGGAGGGACCTTGCTCTACTTTTCTCACTGCTGTCCTTAGAGAAGAAAGGCCTTTCCCATCTTGGTTGGCGTGACTTCTGTGCGGATGTGTGTCATCGCTGCTCACAGTTGTACCACCTTCTGATAGTCTTGGCTGTGCTTTATGGCCCAGCTCAGACCTTGGCTCCACCCTAGGCAGTCTCTGACCACAGTGCTCCAAATGTGGTCTTTCCTTTGCCTGAAATTTTAGACTGCTTTTGTTTGTATATTTATCATATCTGTTTTCTGTTGAGCAGTTGTGAAGTTCAGCACTGATTTAAACACATTAATTTAATCCACCCTTAAACCGTTCCTCCATAGGCGCATCACTCCCACTTTACACTTTAGAGGGAAGTAACTGGTCCGAGGTCACACATTTTAGACGTTGGCAGAGCTGCATCGCAATTCGCATTTTCTTGGAGTTAAGCAATGCCCTACCTTTGGCTTCCTTGTTATCACATATAAACACACAGGTTTATGTGTATTTGACAAGAATTGTCCTACCAGACTAGACAAGCCCTGATACAAGTTTTTCTGGCTCTACTGCATTATAAACCTGGGTACTTTAAAAAATGGGCTCTTGGACCCCACCTGAGCCCTGTTGAAAGAAACTCTCTTTAGGTAATGTTCTAGCCGTACGCAGGTACTTTATCTGCATGCATTTGAGAACCAGTGATAAAGCCTGAAGTCAGACTGCAAACATACAGTAATGTTCTTATTTATGGTTTCTAGCTATGATCAAACACCACACCAAAGGCAGCTTGAGAACGAAAGGCTTTATTTCACTTTACAGCGTACAGGTCCATCACTCAGGGACGCCCGCACAGGAACCAGAAGGCAGGAACTGAAGCAGAGCCATGGCGGAGTGCTGCTTACTGGCTTGTCTGTATGCCTTGATGCGCCTGCTGTTTTTAAAAAAAATATATTTATTATTATGTATACAGTGCTCTGCCTGCATATTCACCCACAGGCCAGAAGAGGGCATCAGATTACATTATAGATGGTTGTGAGCCACCACGTGGTTGCTGGGAATTGAACTCAGGACCTCTGGAGGAGCAGACAGCGAGTGCTCTTAACCGCTGAGCCATCTCTCCAGCCCGAGCCTGCTTTTTTATAGCACCTGGGATCCAGCCTATGTGGCACACCCACAGAGAACTGGGTCCTCCCACACCACTCAAGAAAAGGCACCACAGGCCGACATGGGAGCATTTTCTCAGCTGAGACTCCCATATGACTTTAGCTGGTGTCACACTGACATAAAAGCCAGCAACCAGGGCTAGAAGGATTTGGTTATGTTTTAAGCAGTAGCATCAGTACAACAAAGAAAGGACATAAAAGCTGGACTGTCAGCCAAGCGGTGAGGCAGCCTTACCTCGTGGTAGGTGGCACTTTGACTGGATAATGTTTTATTCCTGACAAGGACAAATGACACCAAAGCTTCCTTTTGTTTTCATTTATGCTGAGTAAAACTTTTTTTCTTTTGTAAATCATTAATCCACCCTCTGTGTACTCCATATGAAAAATATTTGAAAAGGTAATTTGACCTGAAAACAAACAAAAAAATTGTGTCGGATGTTTAAATCCCTGGATGCCTTGTGAGTTTGGCTGGCGTTAACTGCCTTACTGCGGCCCAGGCAACCTCTGGAGGTGGCTGCGTACCTCTACTGGGCCTATCAATCACACAAAGTGAACTCTGGGCAGCAGAGTATCCCAGGTCAGGAGGTGGAGAGGAATGAATGCCTTTGCTGAGTCAGAACACCGCTGTCTTGTCTCTTGCAGATTGTGAGAAGATACAGTGACTTCGATTTACTCAACCACAGCTTGCAGGTAAATGCTTCAAAGCACTGGTAACACGTACCATGGCTTATGGTGTCTTCCTGGCACAATCTCCTTTCGTGGATTAGGACTGACTACATAGGGTGCTAGGGTTCATGTAGGTGGACCGGTGGACCTCGGGCTCTCTCTCCTAGGCTTTTCTACTGGGCTCCTCTGCAGCGAGTGCTGCAGATCAACACTAAACTGTAACAGCAGAGACTCAGTCTTCTTCTGCTTGATGATTTCTCTGAGGTACACATTTCTAAATCTCTTGGATTTTAATTTTTTTAAAAAAATAAACTTTGAGCCTTTCCCATAGTGGCCTTTAATCCTAGCACTCGGGAGGCAGAGGTAGGTGGATCTTTGTGAGTTCAAGGCCAGCCTGGTCTACAAATCGAGTCCAGGACAGCCAAGGCTATACAGAAAAACCCTGTCTTGAAAAACCAAAAAAACTTTGAGCCTTTTCTTTTTCAAGATTTATTTTTTTATTATGTGTATAGTGCTCTGCTTGCATGTACACCTGCAGGCCAGAAGAGGACATTAGATCACATTATAAATGGTTGTGAGCCACCATGTGGTTGCTGGGAATTGAACTTAAGACCTCTGGAGCAGCAGGCAGTACTCTTAACCTGTGAGCCATCTCCCCAGCCCTTCTTTTTTGGGGAGCGGTATTTGAGACAGGGTTTTTCTGTGTTGGCTGTTCTAGGCTCCCTCTGTAAACAAGGCCAGCCTCGAACTCACAGAGATCTTCCTGCCTCTGCCTCCCAGAGTGCTGGGAGCACAGGTGTGCACCACCATGCCTGGTGGAGTTAGCTGTCACGTATCTGAGTGGCTGCTAACGGTGGGAACCAAGGTCAGGAGGACTGGTGGGTGGAAGGAACAGGAGGCTCCCTCTGCCTTCATACAGCCATGTTTCATGTCAGACTTGAGGAAACAGTGTTGGGAGAGCCAAAGCCTTCACTGTAAAAGCATGAGCACTTTTCTTCTGCTCGGGCCCAAGAATCTGCAGGGCCCTGTGCAGGGCTCTGTGTGTTGTGCTCTGGTCCTTGCTGTGCAGTTCTGGGGATTGAGTGCAGCACCTTTCACAAGCTGTCAGGTGCTCTCTCTGCCACTGAGCTACATCTTCAACTCCTTACTTGGTTTTACTTTTAGTATGACCAGTTGAAATCTCTAGATAACAAACATGTTGACAGAGTTTAAAGGATTGTTTTTTTTTTTTTTTTGCCATGTAGCCCTGGCTGGACTGGAATTTATTTTTGTTTCAGTGTAATTTTGCTTTTTAAGATTGGTGCTTCCGATATGCATCTTATCTTAAATGCAAATATCCACATAGGTTGTGGGAGAGTCTTTTGTTTTGAGATAGGGTTCCATATAGCCCAGGCAGCTTCCAGCTTACTGTGTAGTCCAGTATGACCTTGAACTGATCCTGCTGCCTCAGACGCTGGGATTACAGGAAGGGGTCACCACATCTGGCAGTGGAGGTTTTTATTCATCCAAGTACACAAACAGAAGAGAAAGTACATGCAGCTTTTTGGCAGTGAAATAATTTTAAAAAACAACCTCTGTAACTAAAGGACTCAGAAACCTCAGAATGAAGCTCTGTGTATGGTTTTTGGTATCTGATTATTCTCTACAGATAAATGAATTCCTGCTGAACGAGAGAAATATAATCCCAAATGCGGAGTGGGTCCGAGTCCAATAGCATATTTCAGTGAAAATTACAATTTAGAATGTAAACTTACATGCCGTGTGATATAATTACAAAAAAAAAATGTTTAGGAAACAAGATTGGAAGGAAATATGTCAAAATGTTAACAGTGGTGACCCCCAGGTGGCAGGATTGTGGGTTATGAATTATTTCCCCCTAGCTCTTTGTAGCGTTTGGTACTTTCCTAGTTCTATTAAAAGATATATAAACTATATAAGGAGAAAAATAGAAGAAAAGTCTGTTTTCAAAAAAATTATGGTTATCATATTTCACAGTAACAACACAGAAATCCCAGCACCATGTTTCAAATAAATGCAATACCAATTAACAGCCACCCAGGGAGACTGTGCATCAGTGAAAAGGGAAAGCAGGAAAGGTTAGCATGAGAGGAGCTGGGCAGAGAGGGAAGGGACCTCTGTTTGCCTTAGCCTGGGGAGAGGGCCAGGCTCTGGTGGGTGCTGGGGCAGCCCTTTTTCTCTTAGGCCCCGTTTTCTCCTTCTCAAATGAAGAAGCTGACTTCTGAGGTCTCTCATACTCCAAATGTTTTCCGATTTGAAGTTACTGCTCATTGTTGACCTTGGAGAACCGATCTTAAGCTGAAATAAGTGAAGGGTTGTTGAGAGTTTGGAACACTTAGTGGCATTTGGTTGAAGGTAATTACAACTCACTAAGATCTGATGATGGGAGGGAGGAAGGGGAAATGACCAGTCGGGAGCTTTTTCATCCAGATAAAAGCTGGGTTCCTGGAAGCGTTGGTAAAGTCTGTGGAGTTTAGAATCTTCTCCCAGGCCAGAGGACCAGCCTCAGCATCCAGCCTGGGGACCATCCAGCTCAGCACTGCACTCTGAAGCTATGAACAGAACTCATGGGATTCTCTGCTGCCTTTGGTTCCCCTCTGCTTCCCCTTTTAAGTGAAGTTGGTTTTTGTTGTTTGTTTTTTGAAGGAGCTAAAGGCAGAAACAGATAGGGCACATTCAGGGGCAAGCTAGCAAAAGTAAGCTCTGTCCTGGCTTGAAGGTGCCCAGGGAATCAGCATCTTACTGACTGTCACCTATGTGCCTAGGTCTCTCTTCTCCCATCTAAGATTTGGATGCTAAACCTTTTAAACAGCAAGGTTTAAAAATTAACTCCCATTGCAGTTTCAGTACTGTGTGGAGTAATTATTCCTCTGATACAGCAGAGACTATAGAATCACAGTGTGGGTAAAAGAAGTGATGATTTGGGAGGACTGACAGGGTCAGGCAGACTGGTGCTTTCCTACTGTGAAATGAAGTCTAAAACATGAGGCTGAGGGTTGGGGAGGTAGCTCAGTGGTGATCTCCCCAGATAACAAAGCACTTGCCATGGAACAGTATGAGTCTCTGGAGCCCATGTGAAGCCAGGTGTGTCTCTAAGGTGTGATGAGAGGCAGAGGACCAGGATCAGAGTCATTCTCAGCTACTCTCTCAAACAGAACAGAAAAGACAGACATTTTATCAAATGCATCCTTATGTCCCCACCGATGAATGGGAACTAGCCGACTACTAGGTTTGACCTCAGCACTGCCATGTAGGCTGACGTAGAAATCAGTGGATGCTCTTGTATGGATCATGTGGTCAAACCTGCTCATAATAAATCAATAAGTGCTTACAAACCCTTGCTTAAATCATCATTTTCACTAAAAAGGGAATGCTTTTCTTTTTTAGTTGAAAAGGGTAAAATGAACATGATAAATATTTCACAGAGAATAAGAACTACCTGCTCCCAAAGATAGCTGTGTTCGCCAGTGGGTGTGAATCCTTTTAAGACAATTTTCTTGGGAGCTGGAGAGATGGCTCAGAGGTTAGGAGCCCTGGGCTTGATTCCGAGCGCCCCCATGGTGGCCCACAACCCTCTGTAACTCCAGCTCCAGGGAATCCAAGGCCTTCTTTTGGCTCCCGTGGCCACCAGGCACTGGAGTGCACAGATGTAAGTAAATACAAGGGAAACATTTATACACATAAAAATTTCAAAAATGAAAATGTTTTTTAAGGGGGGAAAAAGGACAGTATTTATTCCCATATGTGAGTACACCCATGGATTAACAAAATATCCCTGGGTGTATAAAAAAATAGGATTATATTCTGCAATTTCATAAGATATTTTTAGAAGATACCTAAGTTATGTTTTAGGCAATATTAATATACTATGTTTTTTGGGCTATAAGATGCATCTGACCATAAGACATACCCAGTTTTTAGAGCAGTAAAACAAGATAAACAGTAAAAACAGCAATCGGACCATAAAGTGCACCCTAAGTCTCCTCCCCACCCCCCGCCACTTTTGGTGGGAAAATACTGTGTCTTATGGTCCAAAATATACAGTATAGCCTTATTAATGCTGTCTGCCCATGAGCAACATCAAATAAGTTGGTTGGCATGCTGTGATGTGCTTCCTTTGTACGTATGCATTTTACTTAGCTAAGTAAAAAACTGTAATCACTTCTGGGCCTTTTTGATAAGATCTCCTGAAGAAACCACAACTAGACAAAGACTAATTTTTGAAAAACATTTCTTTATTTATTTCGGTTTTTTGAGACAGAGTTTTCTGTGTATCCTTGGCTGTCCTGGATTCACTTTGTAGACTAGGCTGGCCTTAAACTCACAAAGATCTGCCTGCCTCTGCCTCCCTGAGTACTGGGATTACAGGTGTGTGCCACCATGTCTGGCTGATAAAACTTAATTTTTATGAATGAGCGAAACCTTTTGAAACTTAAGTGTCTTATGTGGTGACAAGCTGTGCTTCAATAGAAATTTATGATGTGTCTCACACATCTCCATAGTTACACAGGAGAGAGATGGACAACTTAGACTTGTCACTCAGTCATTTTTTTCATAAACTTGTACTTGCTACTTTATGTTGCTGTGATAAAAACACTGTGAGCAGGGCCACTCATAGAAGAAGGTTTATGTTGACTTACTTTTCCAGAGTTAGATCCCGTGATGGTGGGGACAGCAACTTACTTTTCCAGAGTTAGATCCCATGATGGTGGGATAGCGTGGGATCAGGAGGCAGGCACCACAGCTAGAGCAGCATGGGATCAGGAGGCAGGCACCACAGCTAGAGCAGCCAGCTGCCAGCTCACATCTTGAAGTACAAGCATGAAGCAGAGAGCACACTGCAGGGAGGGCAAGGCTCAGGCTTACAGCCTCGCATCCCAGCATCCCGCAAGGCCACACCTCCCTAACCTTGGCAAACAGCACCGCCCAGCACCAGCTGGGGACCGGGTGCTCAGCGCACCTGTGAGCCTAGGGAGCCATTCTCGTTCAGCCACCATGCACGCCCTTTAGCCTTCCCGTGGCTGCATCGTTGTTGCTTAATACATCCAGAGTGGAACTGAGTTAGGCTTGCCCCTTAAGTAGCTCACCATGCGTCCTTTTCTCAATTCAGGATGCCTTTCTCAGTGTACCTTACCCTCTGTCAGGATGCGTGTCGCTTGGATTGCTTTTTTGTTTTTACGTTTTTGATACAAGTGTCAAATAGCACTGTAATGCTGCTCTTGAAGGTGGCTTTGCTTTGTTTTTTGAGTTTAAAAGTTGTCTTAAAAGTTTTAAGTGAGCTCGCACCTGTAATCCTCACTTTGGAGGCAGAGGAAGGCGGATCTCCATGAGTTCAAGGACAGCCTGGTTTACAAAGTGAGTTCCAGGACAGCCAGGGCTACACAGAGAAATCCTTTCTCAAAAAACCAAAAAGAGAAAAAGAAAAAGAAAAAGGAAGGAAGGAAGAGGGAAAGAAAGAAAGAAAAAAAAGGAAAGGAAACCCAGATGAAGTCTGGAATAGTGACACATGCCTTTAATCCCAGTACTCAAGTTTGAGACCAGGACTATTACACAGAACACCTGTCTTGGTAAAAACAAACAAACAAACAAACAAACAACCCAAACCCCAGAAAAACCAAATGAGACCTAAGAAATTAATCTCTCCCTCCCTCCTTCCCTTCCCCCCCACACATGTAAAGTCAGTATTTTGAGACAGTAAGGTCAGAACCGTGAAAGAGAGCTCTTTTCCCCCTCTGTGTATGCCTGGCTGTCCTGGAACTCACTCTGTAGATCAGGCTGACCTTGAACTCAGACTCTGCCTCCAGAGTGCCAGGCTCAAAGGTGTGCACTAACACCGCCTAGCTGTGAAAGAGAACACAATCCCTTCATCTGTTGTGGAAATACTACAGATAATGCCCAAGGACGAAACAATGTAATGCAAGCATTCCCAAGTGTCAGAAGATCAGATGTAAGAAGTGATAAGGCTATTCAGGTTCTAGAGAACTCGGTGATATGGGTCATGGAGGTTGGAGTGTCACAGGGCTGACAGTGCTAGTTTTGAAAAAGCAAGTTATTTCTCTTGGTACTATGTCCATGTATAACTTTGGAAAAAGTGAAAAAAAATCAGTTACTGTGATTAGTATTTAATTTTATCAATTATGAGATGTATAGGTTTATATATAAAATGATTATTTATATATATATATATATATTTTTTTTTTATCACCAAACCCAGGCACAGTGGCACACACCTGTAATCCTAGCACTTAGGGAGGCAGGGGCAAGTGGATCTCTGTGAGTTCGAAGCCAGCCTGGTCTACAAAGCAAGTCCAGGACAGCCAGGGCTGCACAGGGGAGCCCTGCCTTGAAAAAAACAAACAAAAAAATTCTATCACCAAAATTAGAGTGCATCTTCAAAGTGTATATTGTTTTATACTTAATGAGCTACAGTGGTGCAGGATTCAGATGTCACACTTCCTTGTGGATGACACGGAACATAACTCCCCCTCTTCTTTCTTTTTTTCCTTCTGTCCTTTCAGATTGCAGGCCTGAGTCTACCTCTTCCTCCCAAGAGACTGATTGGAAACATGGACCGGGACTTCATAGCTGAGAGGCAGAGAGGCTTGCAGAACTACCTTAACACCATCATGGGCAATCATGTGCTGTCCAACTGTGAGCTGCTCAAGAAGTTCCTAGACCCAAACAACTATTCTGCAAACTACACTGGTAAGAACCTGGGGCCTGTAAGCTGCAGTGGTGTGGGGCCCGAGCTCAGCAGGGATGACGCAGGTGAGATCACTCCACTTCCCTGTGGGAGAGTGAGCACATGCGTGACAGGCCAGTGTTTCTTTGCAAAGACTAGCTTGGTTGTAATTGCCTGTACACCTGTAGGAGGGAAATAGCTTCCAAAGTGTTTGTGATGCCCGGGCAATAAAACATAGACGAGAAACAGTCATGTCCGTATCCTCTCTGTGGAACAGAGCGGACAGCCGACAGCAGCACACAGAGCATCCTCAGTCTGCTTTGTGTTTGCTGTGTGTAATGTGTCTGTTTTAGAGCTGTCTTTAAGTGTCATGTGGATTCAGAAAGATCCCTTGTTGGGTACCTCACGCAGAGGGAGCCCCAGCACCAGGGCTTGTGCTGCCCTCCAGGTCACACACAAAGTCAGCGGCACCTGCAAGCCTGATGTCAGAAAAGGAAGAACTAAACACCTTCTACACTCTGCTGTGGCCTTGTAGGGCACTGAAGCTGCTGTAGAGCTGCCTGAGACACAGAATAAACGCATTGCTTAAAGCCAAGTCATACTTGAAGGTTTTCTAAATAGAACTCTGGTTGTTAATTTCTTGTTAAGGGAATAGATTCTGTTCTTGGGTTTAAAAACTTTACTTTTATTTTTTATTTTATTTTATTTTATTTTATTGCTTTTCAAGACAGGATTTCTCTGTGTAACAGCCCTGGCTCTCCTGTACTCACTTTGTAGACCAGGCTGGCTTTGAACTTAACAGTTGTGGGATTACAGGTGTGCACCACTGCATCCAGCTACATTTTTTTAAAAGCCAGACTCATAGCACTTGGGTGGTGCATGGCCACACATTTAAGCACAACCGATTATACAGTAAGTTCTAGGCCAGCTTGGGCAACAAAGTAATAGCCTATTTGAAAAACTCTAAACAAAGCACACTCCATTTGAATTAGCTGAGGAAATGCGTCTCACTCCTATTTGAGAGGGGGAACTGGAAGCCTACTAGTTAGCAGCAGACCCTCCTGCACAGGACAGTCACTTGGGGGATGTGTTAAGAAATCCCAGGGCTTGGGGCTGGAGAGATGGCTCAGTTGGTAAGAGCACTGACTGCTCTTCCAGAAGACCCAGGTTCAATTCCCAGCACCTACATGGCAGCTCACACCTGTCTGTAACTTCACCCTCAAATAGACATTCATGTAGGCCAAAGACCTATGTACATAAAAAAATAAACAAATAAATAAAAATTAAAAAAAGAAAAGAAAAGAAATCCTAGTGCTCAGGCTGTGTGCATGTCAGTCAGTCTAGAATCTGTACAGCTGAGTTTGGAAGCCTCAACCCGGAAGCTCCCTGCTCACAGTGCGGTTCCCTAGCCAGGTGTGGCTGGCAGCATGGCAGCGAGCTTATCACAGAGTGAGAAGCCTGTTTAGAATGTGCTTGCCATCTTCTAACGGATGTCGTTCAGGCTGGGGAAACCGCTCTTCCATTTCCGGCCAAAAGCAGTGTATACCTGAAGTTCATTTACTCTAGGCACAGAGTCAAGCACTGTGTGGTCACAAAGATTCGCTCTCTTTCCTTCTTGACACAAGACCTTACACACTGGGCTGGAACTCAGAAGAGCTTCAGTTCTGTCACTACCTTCTGAGCCCTTCCATTTCTTTCTTTAAGTCTCACCTGAAGGCTGGAGAGATGGCTCAGAGGTTAAGAGCACTGACGGCTCTTCCCCAGCAACCACATGATGGCTGGCAACCAGCTATAATGTGATCTAATGCCCTCTTCTGTTGTGCAGGCTTACATGTAGGCAGAGCACTGTGTACATAATGAATAAAGCTTTAAAAAATATTTTTAAAAAGTCTCACCTGATTGCTCCTAAATGTCAGCAGGTCATATGGATGGCTTTTGTGAGTCAGCCCAGCCCTATTTATGTTTTGTTAGCAGCATCTCCTGAGTGTCTGCTGATGCTCACAAGGGCAGCTGTCTAGCTGTAATGGGCAGGTAATGGTGACATCCATTCAGCCAGCGTCAGTGACCTTCCACCCAATGTACGCAGGGTAGGCACGAAGGCCATGCATTCCTGTATCCAAGGAGCTTGAACCAGAAGCCTGATGATTCACACGGGGTAGACAGACACCAGAAGGCAACTTAGAGCTGTTGTATTAAAACTAACCGTGTGTGTGTGTGTGTGTGTGTGTGTGTGTGTGTGTGTGTGTGTGTGTGTGTTTCCTCACTTGATGATTCTTTCTGCTGGGTTTAAGATTTCCTCTACTGCTCCCAGTTGCACTCAGGAATTTTTCTGCCTTTTAATTATTTAACTGGCAGAGAAAACAAACCGGCTCAAGATCTCTGGATGGGCATGCTTTAATCCCAGCCCTGAGGGAGGCAGAGGCAGGCGATGTCTGTGAGTTCGAGGCCAGCCTAGTCTATGAATTGTGTCCAGGACAGCCAGGTCTACACAGAGAAAGCCTGTTCAAAAACAAACAAGGATCCTTAGATGGTAACAGAAGGAACACAGATTAGACAAACCTCTAGGAGCCAAATAGCATTTTAACTTGGGAATACCCTGGTAGGACCAGAGCCACACAAATATGTGGGGCCTAAATAAGGCCTTCCTCTCTGAAGACCTCAGTTTCCTCATCTGCACGACAGTTGGGACCAAGGAGATGAAGCAGGAAAATCCTTGCCTTGCAAGCATGAGAACCTGAGTTTTGAGTCCAAGCAGAGTTGTGAAAACCCAGAGGCGTTGGTTAGTACCTGTAATCCTAGCGCTGGGGAGCAGAGACAGCTGCTCATCCAGCTTAGGCAAAATGCAGGTTATAGTGAAAGATAACTTCACATCAAAACACACACACACACACACACACACACACATGCGCGCGCGCGCGCACACACGGAATCTCAGTCTCTCCTTGAGGACGAGGGGTTTTAAGAGTCTTTAGGGAGTCCCCTTCCCCTAATTTGGGGTCAGTTTGAGCAAGGATGGGGAGGGTGATAGGCCCTCAACATTTTAGGTACACGTGTCCTGATCCCGCCTAGCACTTAGCGGAGCTGAAGGACCTTTTAAGCTTTTGTGTGTGATAAAAAGTGTGAGGACTAGAACTTGGCCATCTTTGTTACCTACTTACGACCCCTCTGTCTGTCTGTCTGCCTGCCTGTCAGGGATCTGTCCAGCTCCTAGTCCCCCACTTCAGTCATTCCTCCCTCAAGTTCTTTGTCATACCCCACAGCAGAGCTGATGGTTAGGGGTGGCCAGAGCATGAGGTCATCAGAGTTCTCATCCACCAAAAAAACCAATGGGCGTGGTGGCGCACGCCTTTAATCCCAGCACTCGGGAAGCAGAGGCAGGTGGATTGCTATGAGTTCGAGGCCAGCCTGGTCTACAAAGTGAGTGTAGGACAGCCAAGGCTACACAGAGAAACCCTGTCTCAAAAAAACAAAAACAAAACAACAAACAAACAAAAAGCCAGAGTTCCCATCCATGTCCAAACACTCCAGTCCTGAAGAGAAATGGTAGGTGAGGAAGCTGATCCAAGTCTCCCTTCGAATGAAATGTCAGAATTTGCCTTGCTTCTGGGTGGGTTTACCAGCTGCCTCAGAAGAGGGAAGTACAGGTCATTTCCTCTTGCCAGCTTGGCCAACTCACTCCTGAAACTTGCCGCGTGGCCCTGGCTCTTTGGGACTCCCTGCTCACTGTCCGCTCACATGCATGTTGCACCTCTGTAAAAAAGGCCAAGGCTCTCGGCCCTTCTCTCTTCCCCGCTTCTGAATCACCTGGTTACATATTGCCTCACTTCAGCAAGATTTGAATTCTAAAACCAGCGGTGGTGGTGCATGCCTTTAATCCCACCACTTGGAAGGCAGAGGCAGGTGGATCTCTATGAGTTCAAGGCCAGACTGGTCTACAGAGCGGAGTACTAGGGCCGCCAGAGCTACACAGAGAAACCCTGGCTCGAAAAACAAAACCAAACAAAGATTTGAATTCTGTATTGGATTGGTGACCCACATCTGCATAGCTGCTTTTCCTTGTCTGGAGCACACTGACTGGGGACCCTTGTTTGTGCTGGGCTGTATGGCCAGGGCCAGCCTGAGTCTCAGGGCTGAGCAGAGGGATCTCCTAAGCAGCTGCCTTCTGTCCTTCCAGAGACTCAGCTTGTAGTTACTGGGCCTTTTCCTGGTTTTATCCAAAAGACCAAGTCCGTAAAGGTAAAATAATACACACACCCTGAAAAGAGGCCGGAGAAGGGCTGGAGAGGTGGCTCAGAGGTTAAGAGCACTGACTGATCTTCCAAAGGCAATGAGCTCAATTCCCAGCAACCACATGGTGGCACAACCATCTATAATGAGATCTGGTGCCCTCTTCAGGAGTGCAGGCAGCATACTGTATACATAATAAATCTTTAAAAAGAGGCTGGGGAAGGGAACAGACCAAGCAATGTGGAAGTTCTCTTGTAGTCCTAAAACTTGGAAATCACTTGATTAGTAGGTTAGGAAGGATTATGTTCAGAACAAAGGCGGGATTTTCTGGAGGGATTGCAGGCTGTAAAAGCCAGCCCTAGGCAGCCTACTGCAGGCCTGGAGGAATCAGGCTTTGTTCCCTGCACCCAGCTCCTGGGGTTAGGATCTTGGAGTTGAAGAGGCCAAGCTGTAGTGTTGCACGCCCTCGATCTCAGCACTCAGGAGGCCAGAGTATGGATAGTGAACGAAACATTACAGGCCATAGGGCCAGAGCCAGTGCTGTAGCTCTGTCTCGAAAAACCAAAAATAAATAAATAAATAAATAAAAACAGTTAAAAAAATGTTTGTTTTCAACTTACTTTGTAAATGGTAAAATACTATATCAACATTTAAAATACAGGCACAGTGTTCCCAGAATAAGAATTGGTTGTTTGTTTGTTTTCTGGTTTTTTGAAACAAGGTTTCTAAATGTTGCCCTGGCTGTCCTGGACTCACTCTGTAGACAAGACTGGCCTCGAATTCACAGAGATCAAACTGCCTCTACTGGGATTAAGTGTGTACCACCATGTCCAGCTACTTTTTTGGGGGGCGGGTATTTGGAGACAGGGTCACTCTCTAGCCCTGGCTGTCCTGGACTCACTTTGTAGACCAGGCTGGAGAATTGGAATTCTTATTAGCTGCCCCCACCCCTTCCCTATATCCGGTGGCATCTCAGAGCAGCTCTAACAGAGTATAAACAGAGCCAGCTTTGCTCTGGAATATTTAGGGACACTTTGCATATTGAGTCAGTAAACAAACAGCCAAGTGTTGTCTCCTGCAAACTTCTTCGCTCATAATGTACCGTGAAACACGCACAGGGCTAGTGTTTGCCAAGCCCTCGGCAGATTCCAGGAGAGGTGGTTGTTTTGACATACGGAGGGAATTGTTGGTAAGTCCAAGCCTCCCCAGTCTCTTTGGAATATAATTAGCGCCAGGCGGAGGTGAGATTCCACAGGGTTTTTTGGAAGACTTTTTGCTTTCAGGGATCTGCATTGGGAGGAAATGGCAGTTAGTCTGATAGTTTCTTACTACAGTGAACTGGAAGGAACTTCCTCTTTTCATTGTCTTTGTTCAAGAGGAAATTCTCACATGATTCATGAACAACAAAAAGAATAAATTGCTAAGTAGACAGGCACTCTGTGACTTAGCACAGCTGAGCCATCTTATTGAAGACGGTATTTTTCTGAAACTCTGGCTTTTATTCCAGCATATGCTTCAGGCTAATCACTCCTTTGTGGTTTGTGAAAGCTGTAATTCCACAAGGAAGCAAAGTGGGACAAATATCCCTTGGGACATGTTGCTCATGTGACCTTATCATACTTTCTGAATCTTGAGCTTTGGCTGTGGCCTGATAAAATTCCTGGTTTAGGTCAGCTACTTTACATACTTTAGATTTCTTGGTTTTCAAAATTGTGTTTCCTCCTATTTCGTGCTGACAGTAGGGTGGTGACAGGGGTTAAAAGGCTAAAATGTAGGCCAGATTCTGGAAGAACAGGCGGTTGCATTTCCTGTCCAGGGTCTGAGAACATGTGGGGCTAGGAGGGACAGTGCAGCTGGCATGATCTGTGAGGTGGGACTGGAGCAACTGTGGGTAGCTGCTTTGACAGTGTCCTGGATGTAGGCAGTCGGGCAGGATCCTGGAACATACATGTGGGCAGAAGACAAAGTAGGTTAGGGAGAAAATTCCCTTTAGGTGTACATTTGAAACTCTTGGGAGAGCACAGAGAAAAGGCTTGAAAATAAAGAGACAGTGCTTGAAAATTTTGGGAGAGCAAAGAAAAAGGGTTAAACATGGGGAACTTCCTTCTGTTTTACCCAGTTGCTGGTGGTAATTAAAAGTTTGGTTTTGGATCTTGGGATCTAAGTTTGGTTGCAGAGGTGTGTAAGCTTAGCAGCACTTAATGTGGGTGTAGGGATTTGAGATTCTCAGAAGGCATCCCAGAGTAGCCTGGAAAGGTGGCGGGTAGACTGTTTCTCACTGGGGGGTGAAGTCAGTAACCCATCAGGGCATCCCCAGAAATGGATTGTGTCTCAAAAGACAGGTACACAGACTGATCCAGCAACTCGTCATTGCTGGTCAGCAACCAAAAGAGTGCAGCTCCGTGGCTGAGCTGGCCCAGGGACACAGCAACCTAGTGCACTAGGATTTTTTGGAGGCTAAAGGGCAGCAGCAGGGGTGTGGGGGGGTGCGGGGGAGATTGTCAGAAGTCTCACCCAGTGGGAATAGTCCTAGTTGTAGGTCAGCGAGAAGGACCAGCCACAGTGATGTAAATCAGGCTTGGGTACCTCTGTTCCCAGAACCAGAGAGGTGTGGACAGTCTCTCAGACAAAGGGAAGCATTTATGTGGCTAGGAAGGGAAAATTGAGCTGGTGTTGGGTGCAGAAAGGTTGCAATCAGGTAGGTAGGGGGAGGGGAGTCACAAAACCAGTGAAAAGGGGGAGAAATCCCACCCTCAGAGATAGGACATAGATGGGAAACGTAGGCTGTTGATTGACAGTACTTATGTGGATTTCCTGTAACTTGCAAGAATTCTTTTAAATTCGTCAAGGGAGATAAATTTAGCTTCGTCCTTGTTTGACATCTGCAGTGAAATATACATTGTTAGACATGTACACATCATAGGAAAAGGCAGTAGACATACAGCATAGCAGAGGCTTGGGGAAAGAACTTTATGGTAATGCACGAATGCTCTTTGAGGTGAGCTGAGGAAAGGCAGAAGCCTTATGGAACTTTTCTGACATCTGTGGAACAGTAACAAGGGGAGTACAGAAATCTGTAGAGCAGAAGGGAAAAGCTCACTTGATCTTGATTTGCAGCTCAGTATGCATCATGAAAGGGGGGCTTCTTTCCTCTGTTCAGAAGACTGGAAGTACGTACTTTTAGCACAATGAGAGACATTTTAAGAAAAAGATAAACCAAAGGAAATTTAAAACCTTGAGCTTGGAACTATGATAGGATCTTATAGTGGAATGTTTTACCATAGTTAGACTAATAAATCAGAGGTATACTGGTTAGTGTCAACACTCTGAACAGTTAATAGAACAGTAGCATAGCAACAGGAGGAAATAAGATGTCCTTTTAGACATTTTAATCTTCGCAACTGGCATTTACCAACTTAAAACACTTGCTTAGACATTCTTAGACCTTCTAACATGGCAGGGCAGCCAGGCTACTCTGAGTTCAGGCTAGTGCAGCCTGCTGATAAACCCTGCAGAGCCAAGGAGAGCTGTGAGGTGTGTGGCGATCAGTCACGTGGCAGAGTGAATCACCTGCTTACCGAGACCATGGCTGGGTCCCAGGAGAGAGTGGAACAGCAGAAACTTACCTCAGCTTAGAATTGAGGTCTGAAGTCAGGGCTGTGATGGGTTCAGACGGAAGTGAATGCAGATTTAGAGTGAAGTTTGGAACAGAAGGAAACTGTTGTGGGATGTGTGTTAGATAGAACAAGTCTGGTAGAAAGGATTATAGACTTAGGAAATTCTGGGAGAGCCTTCCTGATATGGGCCAATAATTTTATTTAAAAAATAGGAAAATAAGATGCCAGGCAACAGCTACTATATAGAGGGTTATTAAATGAGCGTCGGGAGAGAAGAAAAGGGGAGAGAAGCAGTACCTGAGAGAGACAGACACATACACAGACACGGGGCTAGGGAGAGAGAGGAAGAGAGAGGTAAGCGAGAGCAGTAGGTGAGTCTGTCCTTTTATATAACCTGGAGCAGGGACACGCCCCCGTGGCAGGTAGCCAGTGACATCACAGGTAGGCAGACTGGAGCAGAATCCCAACAGAAACCCTGTCTGAAAAATCCTAAAAACAAAAAAAGTGTTTCCACATGATTGGTAATTTTATTTTTGTTCTTTAATAGTCCTATAATTTGGAGGTAACTTTAGATTTACAGAGAAGTTTCAGTCTTAGTTTCCATAGACACTGCTCACCTGCTTTCCCCAGTCTAGCATCTGAGAGAACCATGGCACGTAACAGGAGCTAAGAAAGCACTGCTGGCACATTCCCACTGAACTTGGGCTTTATTCAGCTTCCTTCAGTTTCCCAGAAGGACAGTCTGAAAGCCTACATTATTTTTAATCCTCTCTTTTTTGATCACGTCTTTTAAAGAAGTCCATAGACTACAGGGATTGCATTTGCACGGACAATATGTGAAGCCTTTGGCTTTTCTTAACACATCTGATTTCTATGCTTTCGTTTCAGAGATCGCCTTACAACAGGTTTCCATGTTCTTCCGATCAGAGCCAAAATGGGAGGTGGTAGAACCACTGAAAGACATAGGTGAGAGTCTGGCATGCCCATCCTGCTAAGATGTCACCCAGCGAAGCTCTTTCCATCTGCTGACGTCATACTCCTGTACCTCCCTACTGCCTGAAGCATTGCCCTTAACTTTAATACCTATTAGCCTTGGTTAGAGCTCTGTCAGAGGAGTGCGGTGCTGGTAACGTTCAGGACCTCCATTCATCCTTCATTAGTCCCTTTCAGTAAGTCAGAGTGAAGTGCCGTTTCTCTAGCTTTTCCATAAATACAGTAATTCCTTTGTTTACTGTTTTCATAGTATAGCCTGTATGAACATTGTTATGTGCTTGGGCCCTACATAGCTATGGCTAAGATTCCTAGATGTAATTTTGATTAACTCCTTAGTCAGTAAACTTTACATCAATTGTTGCAAAAATGCTGAAGCAGTAAGTGCCTTCCTGCTTCTGTGGCAGGTTGGAGGATAAGGAAGAAATATTTCTTGATGAAAATTAAAAACCAACCAAAGGAGCGGCTGGTGTTGAGCTGGGTAAGCTAATTCCTTTGCTTTCGTTTATTCCAGGAGACTTGAGAGTATATGAAAGGATAAGACACTCTAAGAACTGTACTGTGCTCTTACCTAGTGATGTGTGGACTTCTTTAGTCCCACACCGAAGGAGAGTTACTGTAAATCCCCTGGCTATACATAAATGTTCAGAAGGGTATACAGACAGCCTCAATTATGAGTGACAGTTTTGGAGTGACTCTCAAAGAAAGTTATTAGGCATTATCTCATCCTTTTTGCTGTTGTGGTTCTAGCGACACATTTGGCTATGGAGTTGGATGAAACCCCAGTCATACCCTGATGTTCATATGTGCACAGACTACCTCTCCAGAAAAGACTATAGAGTTTCCATTTTGGATTTATAGCTAAGAATTTGGTCAAATAAAGTTAGGGAGGAAGACATAGGGAATTTTCCTTTTGGTGAGCAAAGTGGTACTATGATATTTCTTCCTACATTTCCAGGCTGATCTTGGCCCAGACAAGTACTTGTCAGATAAAGATTTTCAGTGTCTAATCAAGCTTCTGCCTTCCTGTGTGGTAAGTCCTTTTACTGTCCTCATTGCTCATCAGGGTCAGTGTTTTCTTGAGGGTGAACCTGTGTAGAAGAGATGGAAATACCCTGTAGGCCCAAGAGAATGGAAAGGTACAATGGCTTTTAGTTACCAGAAGTGTATAGGCTAGTCCCATAAATGAGATGCCCTTTAAGCCAGTGTTTGTGATATCTTCATAACCCAATAATGATAGTAATTTAAATGTAGTCTTTATATTTTAACCAAATATCAGAGAGGAATGCGCCACTTCTCTGAGCCTCTTGTTCTTGCTGAGTGTTTGATCATTGAGACTCCAAGATCTCTTTCTAGGCCAAGACTAACTGCTCAGGCTGTAGGTAACCTGGGTGAAATGATGACAAAGTAGCCACTTTGCTGCCTGAGTGACCTTTCATAGGCTAACTAGCTGGCCCAGAAGCACGATCAAGGCCTTTATTGGAAGGAAGCACACCGATGACTCAGCATGGGGGGGGAGGCGCGGGTGTGTGTGTGTGCGGGTATGTTTGTGTGTTGACGTTGACACCCATTACCTGTTTCCCGCACTCTAGGATTAGTTGCTTGTGGAGTGAGCACAGTCACATTGACTTGTCCACTTGAGTCAGTTTACCTTTAAAGACATCTTGTTAAAGCAATGAGGCCATGTTTTAATGAGGTGTGATTTATGCACAAGAAAAATGCTATGGCCTTGAGTTTGATTGATTGTATGACAGGCTTTCAGCACCTAGAATTATTTTTATTTTTTGTTTGTTTTTTTGAGACAGAGTTTCTCTTGTAGTCCTGACTATTCCAAACTTGCTTTGTAGACCAGGCTGGCCTCCAACTGACAGCGATCCGCCTGCCTCTGCTTCCAGAGTGCTGGGATTAAAGGCATGCACTACCACACCCGGCCCACCACTCAGATTTTTGTTGCTGTTGTTGCAGTAGTTGAAATTGAACCCAGAGCCTTGCATATACTAGGCAGAGGCTATACCACTGAACTATGCCCCCACTGTAATTTACCTTTTATTTTAAGATAGGGTCTCACTAAGTTTCCCAAGTAGGCCATGAACTCATTCTGTAACCTAGGTCAGTCTTGAACTTGTGATGTTCCTGCCCCTGCTTCTTAAGTCTGGTATTATGGGCCTGAACCACCAGTCCCAGTTAGCACCTATATTTAAATTACTTTTAATGAATATTTAAAAGCAAAACAAAACCAAAGAAGAAGGGACTAGAGAGATGGCTCAGAGGTTGGGAGCACTTGTTCTTGTAGAGTACCTGGGTTTGATTTTGAACTCCCACTTGGTAGTTCATGACAGTCCATAATTTCAGTTTTCATGTATCTGTCACCTTCTTCTGATACAGCTGTGGGAACCAGGCACACATATAGTGCACATACGTACCTGCAAGAAAAACCAAGAGCACTTGCAATGACACTTGCTTTTGTACCAGTATTTGTGAGGCAGAGACAGGAGAGTTACAAGTTCAAGACCAACCTAGGTTACATAGTGAGACTTTGTCTCAAATAACAAAAATAGTCATCCCCACTATAGTGCATATAAGAAATACACATTAGTTGGGCTTAGTGGCTCAGTCCATAGCAACTCCTTCTAGAGTATAGACAGCAGATAGTGGATATCAGCACTAGCCCATTTGAAGGCCAGACCTCAGACGTGTTCTGAATGTACCTTTGTGGTAGTCTAAAGACAGTCTTGGATTAGGACTGTCCATTAGTATAAATAATGCATGTTTTTCTAAAAGTCAGCTAGTTAGATGGTAAAAGGTAACTCAGACAGCAAAGTGACTGTTTTGCCGTTCCTTCCCCCTGGTTACACGGAGCCTGAGCAGTTACTCTTCTTGCCCATGTAACCAAAGTTCCAGGTTATAGGAAGACTTTACGTCTTTAGAGAATTTGTCTCTGTCCAGTGTGCTTGCAGTAGTTGCACGTGTTTAATGTCAACACTCAGGAGGCAGAGGCAGGTGGATCAATGTGAGTTTCAAGCCAGCCTGGTTCACAAAGTGAGTCCAGGACAGCCAGGATATGCAGAGAAACCCTGTCTTGAAAGGAAAGGGAAAAAAGAAAAGAATTTGTATCTTCCTCACCTCGCTTGACTGACGTTAGGGTGCCCATCTGGAGAAGACCGTGAATAGGCACACTGCAAACCTCCGAGGGAAGCCAGGGACGTTCATGCTGCTGACTTCTGCTAAGGGCCGCGATGGGCCGCGATGGGCCGCGATGCCAAAGCGTATTTGTTCGAGCTTGTTTCCGGCTGTGCGTCTGCCTCGCCGTGCAAACAGCGGTGCAGAGTACGTGGCAGAGCTCTGAGCAAGACACACTTGCCCTGCTCTCCCACTTAGCTCTCTGACTGCTGTGCTCTTCTCTTCTCCGCCACCGTGATGTTGCCTGAACTCTGGATACGTGCAGCCAAGCGAGGCCTTCCATGAGGAGCCCCTCACAACAGAGATCTCGCAGGAGGGATTTAGCCAGGCAGGCCTGGGTAGAGCTGAGGGAGGAGGAGCTGGTTGACCATAAATGACTTAAAAGTAGCAAGTGTTCACGAATGCCAGATATATGCAGAACTAAAGCGCCAGCACGGTGCCTGACTCTGGTAGCTTGTGACTCTGAAAGGCCCTGGATGCGGACATGAAGCGACTTGAATTTCGCTTTTGTTTTGGCAGCACCCTTACATATACCGGGTTACCTTTGCCACGGCTAATGAGTCCTCAGCGTTGCTGATTAGAACCTTTAATGAAAAGGGAACTTTGAAGGATTTGATCTACAAGGTACTACTTACAAACCATGTTTATGCTTATAAAGTTCTTCTGTCCTTGAGAACCTGCTATGGGTACTTGATATGTAAAATTCCAGAAGTGAGGCCCCATGAGTTTTTAAAAATAACTTTGCTTGAGATTATAATTACATAATTTCCCCTCTCAGGCCCCATGAATTTTATTGTAAAACTTAAACATAGCATGGTGATGCATACCGATATCCCAGTTTTCAGGAGGCTAGGACAGGATTGCATGTTTCAGTCCAGCCTGGGTTATTTAGATCCCATCTCAAAAACAAACAAAAAATACTGATTTGGAAAAACTGCCATTTGCTTATGAGCATTTCTTTCCCCATGAGCAAAGACGGAGCTGTTTTGATGGTGAGTTCTAAAGTTTGTATTGTGCATTGAACAAAGCAATGCTGGAGAGTTCTAGCAGTAGGCCAGACTTTGGGAATAGCCTAGGGTGAGACCACGTAAGGTGTCTCTCGGAGAAAGAAAAAACAGAGCCCAGATCAGCCTCTCCTCAGCCACAGACTATTGCATTAATATAGCAACAACGACCCTCACTCCCTGTGTGCTGGAGCCCCCGGCTGTTCCTTTTTTATGAAGCCTGGAGTAAAAATTGGCTTCTTTACCTCTTACGTGTTCTTTGTTCTTCTCTAAAGACAAAACCAAAGGACCCCTTCCTAAAGAAATACTGCAATCCCAAGAAAATCCAGGGCCTTGAACTCCAGCAAATAAAAACATATGGACGGCAGATATTAGAGGTAAGAGGCATTTGATTTTGTTTAGGTTGCTGTCTTAGTTCGGGTCTTATTGTTGTGAAATATTGGTGTTTCAAGTCAGGGTTTCTCTGTGTAGCCTTGGCTGTCATGGACTCATTTTGTATACCAGGCTGGCCTGGAACTTCTAGAGATCCACTTGCCTCTGCCTGGTGGATTTCATTTTAAAATGTATTATTTTTTTTCTGAGTACTTAACTCCTGGCCTCCTGCATGTTGAGATAACAAAATGCATTTTTCTTTTCACATTTGTTTGTGTGTGTGTGTGTGTGTGTGTGTGTGTGTGTGTGTGTGTGTGTGCGCGCGCGCGTGTGTGCACGCGTGAGCACACGTGAGTGTGCATGCCATAGCAGTGAGTGGAGGTCAGAGGACTACTTTTGGGAGTTGGTTCTTCTTCCTTCACATCTGTCCTAAGGATTGACCTCAGCTTGCCAGACTCTGTGGTTAGCACCTTTTGCCCTGCCTGAGCCATCTTGTTCTCTCCAAAAATATTTAAAACATGGATTTTACCTGTGTGGTTTGTGAGTGAACTGGGAATAATTACCCTACATGTCTTTTAAAGGTACTAAAGTTTCTCCATGACAAGGGATTCCCTTACGGCCACCTTCATGCGGCCAATGTGATGATGGATGGCAACACTTGCCGGCTGCTCGATCTGGAAAATTCCTTGTTGGGCCTTCCTTCCTTCTACCGGTCCTACTTCACACAGTTCAGGAAAATCAACGTAAGCTGTGACCGTCAACACCTGCTCTGTGCTTAGGTCACCTGAGCATTAAGCAGTGAAAAATACAGTGGGAGTTGCCTTGCTCTTGTTTCTCCCATGGAGTCACTGGGTCTCCAAGAGACAAGGATGAAATGGTGGGTGGGACAAGGAAGTGAACAGAATCATTGACTGAAAGTGACCTACAGCTTAAGTCAGCAGTGCCCTGTGAGCCTTTGAAAAGGGCTTTGGAGTCACAGTGGGAATGGGGCTGCCCTGGCCTTGCTTCTGGTGGGAGCCTACGGCTAAAGGGTGACCGTAGCTCTGCTCTTTTGCCCCCAGACATTGGAAAGTGTAGATGTCCACTGCTTTGGCCACTTACTGTATGAAATGACTTATGGACGACCTCCAGACTCCGTGCCTGTCGACTCCTTTCCTCCTGCACCATCCATGGCTGTGGGTCAGTAGGGGGCCTGGGGGTGGGTCTGCTGGGACCTGGTGGTCAGTAGGGGGCCTGGGGATTGGTCTGCTGGGACCTAGTGGTCTGCAGAGCTACTTAACCTCCTTCCCCAGTCCAAGAAAGACACCCAGAAAAAGGGTGTCATCGTCCACAGCCAGAGCACTCAGTGAATGTTCGGGTGGCTTGTCTGAAGCCTCTGGCAAATCTTCTGTAAACTGCACTATAACTTTGCAAGTAGAGGGCTGTAAGGAGAGCTGTGGCTAGCCTTGGTTTTCATCAGAAGCAAAAGTGAGGGTCAGGCAACTTGAAGCCAGACTTGAGGAGCCAGGCAAGGGCCAGAGTCCTATCCAAATAGGTATGGGCGCTGGAAGGAGCTTGAGAGCTTGGCCAGAGGCTGGAAGATAAGTGTCCAGGTTGTCCAGCTGGGCCTTCAAATTCTCAAGTAAGTGGCATCAAAGAGCTGTTATAGCCTTACTTAAGGAGAGCAAGGAGCACCGAAGGACAGGTGAGACATAAGGACTGATGCAGCCTCATCTACGAGCCTCCCATCATCTTAATGGCCAGCGCAGAGTCAGGGCTGGAGGAAAGAGGAAGGAGAGCCCAAGGTAGCTGTTGGGGCACTGTGCTTGGAGTATGAAAGCAACTCTATCAAGTGTCACTGTATCAAGTGAAGCAGTTCAAGAGAGCAGACCCGGGCCGGGCGTGGTGGAGCACGGCCTTAATCCCAGCGCTTGGGCGGCAGAGGCAGGCAGATCTCTGTGACTTCAGAGCCAGCCTGGTCTACAAAGTGAGTCACAGGACAGCCAGGGCTGTTATATAGAGAAACTCTGTCTCAAAAAACAGAGGCGGGGGCGGGGGGGAGAGAGAGAGAGACCAAGAGACTCTGGGACTGTTTGCTGCTGAGTTTGAACACCTGAAGCTGAGCAGTAACCTGTGGGGAGGAGACTCTGGATGCCTGGTTATAGCATCAAGGTATGGATGCTGAGGGCACTCTGTGTCCTGGATTCCATTAAAAGCAAGGAAGCAGCAAAACCAGGTTCAGAATTTTGCTTCTGTGTAATGTTTGCTTCTCCCTAAAGAGAATACTTACATGAATACTACTTGATGCCTTCCTCCAGTTATCCTGGGAGCATACTTAGCTTTCTGTCAGCATATGGTTTCTGAGGTTTCTTTGGAGTCATTGATAATGCCAACATTTCCCATCCCCCCCCCATGTATGCCATCTGTCTGTATGTAAGAGTTTTGACACTGTCCTGATCAGCCTGCAGACAGTTTGTTGCAAAGAGATGTCAAACTTTTCCTCACCAAGTGGATCTGCGAGAGTGTTCTGTGGAACTAAAATGTGTATCTGTTCATTTCAAGTGGCCGTGTTGGAGTCTACGCTGTCTTGTGAAGCCTGTAAAAATGGCATGCCTACCGTCTCCCGGCTCTTACAGATGCCGTAAGTCAATCATATGCATTGCTTGTAATCCTGATAACTGCGCCCAAAGCCCAGTGCCACGGTAGAGATTCAGTTATGGTCCCTGCATAGTTGAAGTGACCAGCTTGCTCAGTCACTTACAGCATGATACCATGACCCTTTGCTTGTGACCTCTCTGCTTAGTCTAGTTGCTGTCCTAGAAATTCAGTGTGATTTCCACATGTGCCCCATCACCATTAGTGCATATGTGTGTGTGTGTCTGTGTGTGTGTATCTGTGTGTGTATGTGTCTGTGTATGTCTCCTAATTTAGGAAATATAGGAGAGCCCTCGCTAGCACCTCTCTCGCTGCTGGTGGGCCGCAGCTGTGTGAGGTTGGCACCCATCAGGCCGTGGTGGACCTGCCCTCCACAAGGAAGCGGTTTTGTTTATTTCTGTTCAACTGCTAGTATGTACCAAAGCTTCTGCCAAGGGTTTTCTATACAACCTCTCCTGTCAGCAGAGCTGGGGTGCTGCTGCGTCCTTATGGCTTCTCCTCTACACATTCTTCCTTCATGGGCAGGCTATGGTGCTGTAACTGGAGTGAGAGTAGCCTGTGAGTGGGTCTCGGCTTCATTCCTTCTCCCAGGAGGACTTGTACAAGCTTCTTCAGGGTGTGACGAAGTTTCCCTAGCCCTCCCTTGTCTGCACCAGCTTGTTGTGTAGCCAAGATATTTAGGAAATAGTAACAGCAGTTTAACTAAACTTCAGGGCCTTCGCTCCTTCTGCCTATGTGCCTAGAGAAGGCCTCCTGTAGGCCAGGCACGATTTTTCACCCTGGGGAAGCTGATGATCAGAAGAAACAAGCCCCTTTCCATGGATGTAACACTGTAGCATCTGTTTCCAAACCAATAGCCACCAATAACAATGCACCTAGGAAAAAATAGATCCACTTTGAAAACTACATTTACCACACAGGTCCTGGGCCGAAGTGCATGTGGTTAGGGACCAGCCTGTGAGAGGCTGACGTACTTGAGTTTACACTTGCATCCCCTTCCCCAAGCTCTGTGCTTGTCCCAGCATCAAGCCAAATATTCTGTCTTTACCTAAAACTCCCCTCAGCATGGGCTTCTGCTTTGAAAAGAAGGGCTGGAAGAGGTGTGACCTGGGTTTAGTGAAGTCAGTGGATGGATGACAGAGGAGGACCAAGACCCAAGAAGGATGCTGGAAACGGCAACTGTTGTTTCTGCAGTCTTTACAAGAGAATTCTCACATTGAAATCACCTAGCCATTTGGGCACTATCCTAGCAACCTTTCTAGCCAGAGCAAGCAGCTCAAGGTACCTCCTGCTGTTGTTTCTAATAACACACCTTTGAAGAAATAACTGGTACACTCCAGAAACTTCTGCTTTAGAATGAGATATGAAAAATAGAAGAAAACCATTTTTCTCTTAGATTACAATCAGGACAATTCAAAATGTACTAAGTTCTGGAATAAATTACCTTTTCTGAGGCAAGAAAAAAACCTAGTTCTGTTTTAGAAACATCTGCTAAATGTATTTGCAACATTTTGAAAACTGGTGCAAAATTTTTTTGCAAATATTATATTGCCCATAGTGTCAAGTACAACAGACCTGACCCCTCCCAAAAGATACTTCTGAGGGCACCAAGTGACTTGTGAACACCTTCGCCTTTGCTGATAGACTTGGAGTGATGGCTGATGGGCTCTGGGCCTGAGGTGCCTTACCTGCTTTGACCTGTTCTGAGAGTGTGCCTGCTTCTGAGATTAAACCCTGCACCTTACCCATTTGCTTCTTTTCTTACAGATTATTTAGTGATGTTTTACTAACAACTTCGGAAAAGCCACAGTTTAAGGTAAAGAAAATTATATAATTTTGAGGTTTGTGATGTAGTTGGCTTTTAAAATTAATTTTTTAGCTTTGTATGGTGGCACATGTCTTTAATCTCAGCACTTGGGAGGCAGAGGCAGGCAGATCTTTGTCAGTTAGAGGCCAGCCTGGTCTACAGCGCAAGTTGAGAACAGCCAGGACTACAAGAGAAACCTTGTCTTGAAAAACAAAAACAAAACAAAAACAAAAAAAGAAAGAAAAGTCTGGAAGGAAATCTCAAGAAAAGCAGTAGTGTGGGAGTGTTGCACATGGACTTTGGTACTGACAAACCAGAGTCAGGCCTTGCCCTGCTCTGTGGATGCTAGTCGCCATGATAATTGGGGCTGGCTCTCCCCTGCTTGGAAGAAAAACGTCCCATCTCCTCAGCTGTTGTTTTTCAGTTGTTGGTTGTTTTCTTTATTTTTTGTTTAGAAATCTCCATATCTGTTTCCATGATGACTGTATCATCTCACATTCCTACTAACAGTGTACAGGGTTCTAATTTCTCTGCATCCTTGCTAAGACTTGTGTTTTGTCTGCATATATGTCTATGTAGTACACATATTCCTGGTGCCTATAGAAGCCAGAAGAGGCCATGAGCTGCCACGATGGGGCTGGGAACCAAACCCAGATCCTATGCAGGAACTGTTTGTGAAGCCCAGACGTTTCTAAGTCTTTATTCTTCCTCTTTGTCTGTTCTTCGCCACAGGGTCTCACCATGTAATTCAAATTGGTCCAAAACTTGCTATATAGCTTAGGCTAGCATGGAACTCAAATTCTCCTACCTCAACTCAAGTGTTGGGATTAAAGGCATGTGCTAGTGTACCAAACTTAGTTTATTTTTGTTTGTTTGTTTTTCAAGATATGGTTTCTCTGTGTAGCCTTGTCTGTCCTGGACTCTCTTCTTAGACCAGGCTGGCCTTGAACTCACAAAGATCCACCTACCTCTGCCTCCCAAGGCATGCACCACTACACCCTAGCTTACATTTTTTAATAGTGCCCACCATAATGTCTACAAATAGATACAATATCTTAGTGTGGCTTTAATTTGTATTTCCTCAGTGTTGAATATCTTTCTAACTGATGAAAACACCATTTGGTAAGGCAGATTTTTTTTTTTTTTAAAACAATTCTTTTTTGTTTGTTTGTTTTTTAAAACATTTATTTATTATGTATATATACAGTGTTCTGCCTGCATGCATGCCTGCAGGCCAGAAGAGGGAACCAGATCTCATTATAGATGGTTGTGAGCCACCCTGTGGTTGCTGGGAATTGAACTGAGGACCTCTGGAAGTGCAGCCAGTGCTCTTAACCTCTAAGCCATCTCGCCAGCCCGGCAGATTTTTTTTTTTTTTTTTTTTTTTTTATCATTTATACATTATCTTTGAAGAAATTTCTATTTAAGCCCCTTTCCCGTTTGTAAATTGGGTTACTAATTTTTGTTGTTCATTTGCAGAAGTTCCTTTATATCTTCTGATTCTGAGTCTTTATTTTATTTTTTGAGACAAGGTTTCTCTGTGTAGCCCTGGCTGTCCTGGAACTTGCTCTGTTGACCAGGCTGGCGTGGAACTCACAGAAATCCCGCTGCCTCTGCCTCCTGAGTGCTGAGATCAAAGGTGCACGCCACCATTACCTGTTGATATTAAGTCTTTATAAGTCCTGAAATACTTTAAATTTCATTGTCAGCAATGTCCTGTGTTGAACAGTTTTAATTTTGACCAATCCAAGTTACTCATTGTTTTCTTTCATTGTTTATATTTTTGGTGTTATACTTAAGAAATCATTTCCAGCTAGGTAGGATGGTCTTTGCCTGTAATCCCTGAGGTAAGAGGATCTTTAGTTCAAGGCCAGGTGGGGCTACATTAAAGTGCCAGGGCTGTACAGTGACCCAACCTTACCAGAGAGAGGCCCCATCCTGGGGCTGGGTGGTGGCAAACAGCAGCGAGGATGCTGCAGCAGGAGGGTCACAGGTGCATTCAAGGCCAGTCTGAGCAGTTCAGGGAGAAGCTGCACCCCCCAAAAATAAAGACAAATAAGTAGGCTAATTTTTTAAGTAAAAAGAAAATATTGACAAATCTAGTGCCAGGATGGATGGATGCTCCTTCCCTGTGCTTTAGATGTTCTGTGGCTTTAGGTGTTACATTTAGGTCCTGCATCCATGTTGAGTTTTCCAATATGACATAATGATCTAATTTTACTACTTTTTATGTAGATTTTTAATTTTTACCAACAACACTCTTTTGAAGTAGTTGATCTTTCCTCGTTGTGTTCTTGTTGTTGTTGTTTTGTTTTTCGAGATAGTGTTTCTCTACGTGACAGCCCTGGCTGTCCTGTATTCATTTTGTAGACCAGGCTGGCCTCACTTCTGTGGACCAGCATTTGTCTCCCTGCATGAGAACGTGTTTCTCATTCTACTCTGTTATCTGTGTAAGACTTGGCTTTGAAATGAGGGTTTGTGAGACAATGTAATAATTTTGATGCCTTGTTTGTTCTTTTTTGAGATTGCCTTGTCAATTCTCGAACCCCTTGAAATACTTGAAACATAATGTGTTTATGTTTTAAATTTATGCATTTGTTACGCAAAAGTGCTGGCAAGGTGACTGTAGCTTGTGTAGATGGAGTGCACGGCTTTAACTGGGTTTGTTCTAGAGGAGCTCCCATGGGCTAACAGCTGCTGCCGCGTGTGTTCAGGCCGCTTCACTCGGCAGCTCCTGTACTATTTCTCCTTTCAGATTCCCACAAAATTAAAAGAGGCACTAAGGATTGCCAAAGAATGTATAGAGAAAAGGCTCGTTGAGGAACAGAAGCAGGTAAGCCGGCCACAGTCCCTCATTGCCCTGGGGTCATTTAGTTTCCCACTCACAGCCATCGGCTTTCAACTGCTCACTTCATAAACATTTTGTGGGTACTTGCTGTCAACCAGATTTTGGGCTGAGTGCTATGACAGAGCAGAATAGCTCACAGTCCTGCTCAGTCTGCTCAGTCTGTGTGGAATAAGCACACACATGGAGTGATTGTCCTCCGTGGTTGGATCTTGCTGGGCGGGCGGGCAGCAGCCCTCAGGGGCTACATTCTTCTGTAAAGAGGAGTGGCTGGAGGAGTTGGGAAAGTGAGGAGGACCATCGGCACCTAGCAGACCTGAGCCACAAGACAGCAGGCCAGCAAAGACTGTTTGCCTAGCAGTTCAGTGTGGCCAACCACCTAGGAGCCTCCTGCAGGTGGGACTTGCTTTGACTTGCGGGGATTGTGGTCTCTTAAAGATTCACCAGCACCGAAGACTAACGAGAGCTCAGTCACACCACGGGTCTGAGGAAGAAAGGAAAAGGAGAAAGATCTTAGCTCGAAAGGTAAGCCTGTTGTCCCTGTGCTCTTGTTTTAAATCCAAATGACTAGTTTGGGGACACGCGCGCGCGCGCGCACACACGCACGCACGCACGCACGCACACACACAATGGCATATGTAATTAGAGGAAGTGATCAGCTTGGGTAGTTACGTCAGCATTCTTGGTTTTGATTTCCCCTTTGGCTTGTGGCTTATTCACTGCATTAGGTTAGGAAGCTGAATATACCATTCTCTGTAGCTGGTTAAACTGCCTGTCTGGAATTTTGTTTCTAACTCTCAGCATGTAGCTTTGCTTACTGCCCATCCTTCTTTTATTTTTAAAGAAGTCAAAACGATCTGCTGTGGAGGACAGTGAAGAACAGCCAGTGAAGCACAGCAACTCCAACAACTCAGGTGAGTGGCTGCGGGCTGTCCTGGGGCCCAGCCTCAGAGAGCTGACTGAGCAGTGCAGGAATGGAAGAAGAGACTAGAACTCTGTCCCCACTGAAGAACTCTGACGACACTCATCCCTCACGTCTCTACCACTGGCAAGTTCAGTCAGTCAGAGACAGGAGCATTTGACATGGGAGGAAGGCAGGCCCTTCTGTGTACATGGAGATTAGCCTAAACTTTGCTCTCTGCTCTGGAACCCATGCGTACCCTCAGTGGATTAAGGAGTAGACTCGGTGGTGTGTGTGTCTTCGTGTCTGTGTGCATGTATGTGTGTGCGTGTGTGCGTGTGTACGTGCGTGCGTGCGTGCGTGCGTGCGTGCGTGCGTGCATGGCAGCATTGTTCAAGAAAGGCCGGTGTGGTACAGAGGGCCTCTCTTGAGTTGCTCTCTCAGTCACTATAGTGACCGTCCTGACAGCCCTCACAGGCATTCCCAGCTGCCCTCCTCCTTTGGCCATGCTGGCTTTGAGCCTAATGTATGCTCAGCTTTGGACCAGACTAAGGGGCAGCCTGTGTGATCCAAGGCTAGTTTATGAATCTGTGAAATAAAAGAGTTTTTACCTCAAATGAGCATGTTTACTAAATTTCATCCAAGAAAAGGTCTAGAAAATCCACAGACTTTGGGGCTGAGCCTCTTTAACTGACTGTACCTGTTTACAAAGTTGGTCTTCAACAGGTCATGCCTCATTTTCTTCGGTCAGTTTGGATAAGATGTTGGCCTACCTTAGAGGAGATACTAAGAGATACACAGGAGAACTGAGCTGCGTGTGGTCACACACTGCCTGCAATTCCAGGGTCCGGGAGGTTGAGGCCAGATCATGAGATTGAGGCTAGTTTGGGCTCCTCAGTGAGACTTTGCCTCAAACAAATGGATGAATGAGTAAAGCCTGAAATTGGTATGGTGGCACACACCTTTAATCCCAACACTTGGTAGGCAGGGAGCTGATTGTGAGTTTGAGGTCTGCATGCTGAGTTCCAGGACAGTCAGAGCGACAGAGAAAGACCCTGTGTCAGAAGCAGAGTCAGGTGTAGTAGTCTGTGCCCGGGATCGCTGTGCTTGGGAGGCTAACACAGAACAACTGCTGAGGAAGCTACCAGGACCAAATGCATAGAGGAAGGAGAAGAAAGTAAAAGAGTATGTGTGTAAATGCTGCCAGGTGCTCTTGGGTAAGGTTCCTGCAAGGCTGCTGTGACCACAGTCATTGGTTCAGGCAGAGATACAGCAACCAGTGTCTATGCTACCCATGTCCTCATTGGTCAGTAAGCCCTAGTGGCTAGTGAAGGGAATGCACGCTGCACCGGCATGAAAACCCGTCACCACTGGGTCTAATTTCCTTCTTCCATTGTGCACAAGCTCCACACCTTGGCTAAGTACACATTCTCAAACAATGCTGAGTCTCTGCTCACACTAGGCCTCAGATGTCTGCCTTTGCTCCCCTGAGGTTTCTCTGTTTTTCTTAGCAGGATCTGGGGCCAGCTCACCTCTTACATCCCCGTCATCTCCAACTCCACCCTCCACAGCAGGTTGGTAATGTGTAAAGTGGCATGCCCCCTCCCTCTCCTTGCCTTGGCTGTGCATTTCAGGGGTTAGACCCCCCCCTGTCTTCTCCGGAGGGAGACATGCAGATACAAAACACTTGTTATCTGGAGGCTAGGTTCCCAAGCTCAGTGCTGGGGGAAGCACTGCTGTAGCACCCCTGTACTCTCTGGCTCAAGCTTGCTGTTTGCCAAAAAGCCTCATGCAAGGCTCCTTGGGTCAGAGCGTATCTTAGGGCAAAACAAACACACTGTTGTCCTGGCCTTTGTCCTACCACAGCTTTCTCCTCTAGACCCCCCTGTTGTGGGTTTGTCGTAGCAGAGCTGATCGAGCACACAGTAAAACATCCGTACCAGTGAATTTCCTGATAACCATTTGCTCTCTGTCCTGTTCTCTCAAGCACATGATAATCTGGATAATCATCACTAACCTTTGTTCCACTGTGTGAATCAAATCAGATACTGTGAGGGTTTTTTTTAAACAAACAAACAAACAAAACCCACAAAGTATTTGTTTTTGGGAAACCTTAGAAAAGCAACAGTTCTGTGTAATAATGTCTTACCTTTTTGAACTAAGATCTTTTTTCTGACTATTTGCAATCTAGTAAAAACAAGGGGGCAGTATATCTACTTTCCCTTCCAGGTGTCTAAGAAGCTGTCCTTGAAAGAGTTCCTCCGCTGTTTGAAGGGGAATCTTTGGCAGGGTTGGCATATGAGCTGACTGTCCCATACTCTTAAATGCTAATGGCATTGTCCAGGAGCCACCAAGAGTGTTAAAGTGGCTACCTTTAATGACTCTAGCTAAGCCTCCTGGGGGAGAAGTGAATGCAAGAGGGCTAGTTTTATTTGTCCTCTCCTTGATGGCTAAGAGGGCTTCCTGTAGAATTTTCTAGGGTCAGGGTCAGTCTTATGTAGCCAAACGCCAGGTTATGGGAATGATTCTCTTGTCTCTGATTTTCTCAGCAGATTGTAAAGATTTTAACAGGGAACTTCCAGATAGAACTGCCTTGTGGAGATTAACTGTTTGGGCTGACCAGAAATTTCTGGAAAACTACTGTTGAGACTATTTTGAGCCCTTTTCCAGATGACATGGTGTTGATTTCCTATCATTTGTACACACTGAGGAAATGAAGAAGACTCTGAGACTTCTTAGCCATGGTTAACAGGGAGATGTGTATGAGCTGTAGTTCTGGCAGCTTATTCCCTTTCTCACCTTGAGCTGTCTCATTTTGCTCATAGTCTAGTGGCCCTGCTAGGGGTGTGCTGACCTCTGCTTTCAATGGCAGCGATCTCAGAGAATAGCAACTTTACATAAAATGAGTTTGTTTGTTCATTTTGTTTGTTTTTGCTTTTGAGACAGGGTTTCTCTGTGTAGCCTTAGCTATCTTGGACTCCCTTTGTAGACCAGGCTGGCCTTGAACTCACAGGGATCCCCACCTGCCTCTGCCTCCTGAGTGCTGGGATTAAAGGCAGGTGCCACCACACCTGGCCTGTAATTTTCAAAGTAAGAGAAGAAAAAGTGGATTTTTTTGGTAGCACCTGGTGAGTGTGGGGAAAGCTTCATGTAGGACAGTAGGCAGCAGGGGCAGCACTGTAACTGGGGATCACATTTTGAAGTTCAAGCACGGTAGCTGTCAGGAGAAGCTTCTGAGACAAATTAACGGCTCCGTTCCTTTAATGATTTTGTTGATGAAATTACTGACAGTTATTCATCCCAAAGACCATGCTCTGACCTCTACTGGCTGTTATCTGTAATGAATCTCAGAGTTTGCCTAGCAACCTAGCATTTTGGGTGCTAAGCCAGGTACACACTGTACTCCAGATGTAGTCAAGATACCTACAGGAGGCCTGCGGTTCACTGGGAACTCTGTGTAGCCTGGGTTACAGGGAGAAGCAGACAGGCTCCAGATGATACCCAAACTGTCAGGCACAGTTCAAGCAGACAAAATCTTCTCTGTGGGTCTAAAACCTGGTTGGTAAGGTTTTCTACTAGTAGTTCCCTTGAAATAAACAATTTTTATTGTGGTGGTATGTGCCTTTAAGTCTAGCACTTCAGGAGCAGAGGCAGGTGGATCTTTGAACTGGAGGCTCAGTGGTGGTAAAAGTGCTTGCTGCCAAGCCTGGTGACCAGAGTTCTATCCTTGCAAGCCACTTGGTAGGAGAGAACTGTCTTCTGCAAGTTGTTCTCTGACCTCCACACTATGCGATGGCACTTATGTACCACACACACAACCCACCCCACACTCAACACACACAGCACACACACACTCCACCCCACACATAACACACACACACAGCACACACACACTCCACCCCACATATAACACACACACACACACACAGCACACACACACTCCACCCCACACATAACACACACACACACACAGCACACACACACTCCACCCCACACATAACACACACACACACAGCACACACACACTCCACCCCACACATAACACACACATACACACAGCACACACACACTCCACCCCACACATAACACACACATACACACAGCACACACACACTCCACCCCACTCATAACACACACACACACAGCACACACACACTCCACGCCACACTCAACACACACATACACACAGCACACACACACTCCACCCCACACATAACACACACACACACACACAGCACACACACACTCCACCCCACACATAACACACACATACACACACAGCACACACACACTCCACCCCACACATAACACACACACACACACACAGCACACACACACTCCACCCCACACATAACACACACATACACACAGCACACACACACTCCACGCCACACTCAACACACACATACACACACAGCACATACACACTCTACCTCACACATAACACACACACACACACACAGCACACACACACTCCACGCCACACTCAACACACACATACACACACAGCACATACACACTCTACCTCACACATAACACACACACAGCACACACACACATTCCACCCCACACATAACACACACACACTCCACAGCTGGGCGTGGTGGTGTGGTGGGTTGTCTCAAAAAACAGTCACACATAAATAAACTAACAAACCTGTAGGCTCAATTTTCTTAGCAAATATGTTTTATTATGAACTTATTAACCGAAAGCACCTCACTTATAACCCAACTAACCTAAACAATAGGGAAAGGAGATTAAGGAATACAATAATGAAACCATAAGGATATCAGTTCCGATAATGATTTTCCTGGTGTAGTCAGCAGGATTTTTTCTGCTGGAACCTGGAGCAACCAGAACCCAGAACCCAGAACCTCAGCCAGACCCCAGCGCCCTGAAGCCTTCCCTCAAGCGGTTCTCTTTGGGAGTGTCTCAGAATGGAGCAATGAACAGCTAAAACTATCCCAAGTCTCCAAAGGCCTTGCCTCTTGTTTTTGGCTCACATTTATACTTCCTTTCAGAATTTGTTCAAGGATGTTTTTCATCTGGTTAAAAACCAGTCTCCCCCACATGGTGGTTTGACTTCTAAGGGGATAAACATTACCTGCTCTCACAAGTCTTTTTCTCATTCCCCCACTTGTGATCTAAACAAAAACCATGTTTATCTCTCCTTCACAAACCTTTGCCGTTTTAGTTAATATTCATGGCAAGGCTTTTTAAGCAGTAAATTATCATCAGACTTTGGTAAAGCAGTAGTTTTCCCTTTTTTGACCTCACAGAAATTTCTGTGCTTATAACTAAGTAAAAATAGCATCTAGCTGAGTGGTGGTGCACACTTTTATTCCCAGCACTCAGGAGACAGGTAGATTCTGTGAGTTCAATGCCAGTCTGGTCTACAGAATGAGTTCCAGGACAGCCAAGGCTACACAAAGAAACCCTGTCTCCACCTACCCACCCCCAAAGCACCTAACTGGCTTATAAAAGTGTGAAGAAAGTGAGTTGTTCATTTGCTGTACCCTGAAAGATTCATGTTTGTGTCTGTAAACCAAGGCATTTTGTGGCTAACTGTACCCTAGTTTTGCAGTGAAAATACTTTGTACCTCCTGGTTTTTCAAGACAGGCTTTCTCTGTTTCAGAGTCCTGGCTGTCCTGGACTCTCTCTGTAGACCAGGCTGGCCTTGAACTCACAGAGATCTGCCCTCTGCTTCCCCAGGTGGTGGGATAAAAGGCGTGCACCACCATGCTTAGCTGAGAATACTTAACATGCATCTCGGACTAACACTTTACTGTTAACTATTTGATTAAATGACATTAAACTCTGAATAATAATAATGTCTCCCCCATTTATCTCTCTCTCTCTCCCCCTCCCTCTCTCTCTCTCTCTCTCTCCCCCCCCCCCTCTCTCTCTCTCTCTCTCTCTCTCTCTTTCCTGACTTCAGTAGAGCATGCACCACTTTGAACGTGAATTTTCGGTAACGTAAGCTGTCCTGACTTACCCAGCTTTAAAGATGCTGTGTTTCTGTGTGTGAGATTGGACCCAATGCATTTGTGTCACTGATGAACAGACCTGGAGGCAGAAGAGAGCACTCCCTTTCTGGAACATTTCAGTGAAACACAGCATCTTTAAAAGGCCCCAAGTCACTTCATCTGTATTCATTTCATTTCCTTCATGAACCTCTAAAATCTTCATTTTCACTCCAATTTTAGCTTATAAATGTGACTCTAATTGCATCTCAATGGCATCTGAGTGCAAATTTAGAAATTATTACTCTCAAAGTCGTGCTACTGAAATATTGGTTCCTAGTTACTAAGAAGGAAGACATAGTATTAGGCAGTTGGGTTATCAGCATAACTTCCTAGCTTTGTAATATTGACCAAAAAAAAAAAAAAGTTCTTTGTGATACATGCTTCATCTAACTAAGACCAAGGCAAAGGTGCCCAAAAAGCTGAGGACTGCTGTGAATCGGTGTGACTTCTGTCTTCTGGGTCAGGTATGGTCTAGTGGCCAGCTTTCCTACCCATCCAGAGCTATAGAAACCTGGAGAAACTACTAAACTTGGCTTAAGACTAGGTGACTCCAAATGTCGTTTCTATAAGAGTGTACAGATGTGCCTGGCATAGCAACCCTCTAAAGATCTAAACTGCATAATTTTTCTTTGTGTACCAGGGTGCATCCTCTTTCTGGCCCTTGGCTGACTGCCACATCCCTGTTGGGTCTGGTGGAGGGACTTCTGGGAAAGTTAGGTCAGCTAGTATTGGGATTTTTGTCCAAGAGAACATGAGCTAGGAGAATTTGGGATTGACCTGGTTGTCATTGCAGGTGCACTTTGTTGTTATTGTTTTCAGACAGGGATTAAAGATGTGTGCTACCTTGCCCGACCTGTAGGAGCATCCCCCACCCTAGCTGTGACCTCATGTAACTGCCACTCAACATGGACTTTGTCTGGTCTTTCCTCGGATAATTAGCGTTCAGGCACAGAGATAGCACATGCATCAGGCAGTTTCAGGTTTTTCATAGGGCAAATTGTCAGCTTCTTTGTTCTCTGTCCCTTCCCCTTTTTCTTTCCAGACAGTGTTGCTAATGCTTTGATCTTATACTCACTAACCTTTAGAAGCTAAATGACTTAAAATGCCAAAGACAATGAATAGACGGAGCTTATCCTCAGAGACTGAGCTCCCAGTGTGTTCCTGCCTCTCGCAGCTTTGCCCTTCTAGTTCTTAGGGCCTCCCCTCAACTTGTAGTGTCCCCTAGAGGCTGGAGTCTACCCTTCTTTGCCTTAATGTACACACCAAGTCCTGCTATAATTCTGACAGGCCTAATGAGGAAATCGTGCTTCATGGAACATCTGGCCCTTTGGGACTGGTTGGCCCAACTCCCTGTGGGCAGGCATCAGATGTTCACTCTTCCACACTGGAATGAGTAGCTCCCTTTCTTACACAGTCCCCTCTTCTGTTTGTTACACAGGCACAGGCTAGGCCAGTCCCTGTGAGCAGGCATCAGGACCCTTCCCTTCACTATACAGGCATAGTATGTTAGATGGTATATTGATACCACAACCTCTTGAGTTTAAGCGACAGTTTTGGCCTCCACTTAAAAAATAAAGACCCTTTTTACTGAGCCCACCCCAACTCCCAGACTCTGGTAGAGCATGTAAGGTTGTGAGGCCAGACTCAAAGGTTGATTCTCTGTGAAGCCAAGCTGTGGTATGTCAAGATCACCACCCTCACCCAGGAATTCAAGCCCCTGGGCATGTCTCTAGCCAGCTTCCTGAACCCTGGACTGGAGGGCAGCCAGTCTTGGGATGGCCAGTTTCCGGCATGCAGGGTCCCCAGTGCTGCTGCAGCCCAAGCATGTCTTCTGACTCTTAACCCTGCAGTGATTCTTCAACCAGGGGTCTGAGCACAAAGCTGGGAGGGAGGAACCTACAGCTCCTGGTCCAGAGCATCACAATACATTTCTACTGCCCTTCTCTGGCCATTAGGATAGTACCTGGTGTTTGGGGTATTAGTGGCCTTCATGGCAGCCTTGGTACCGCATGCTGTCAAGAGACTCAGTCCCAAGAGCTTCAAGAGAGACCTCCCCCACCTCAGCATCTCACTATTATTACCCAAATGCTCTCAATCCATCTGGGCTTTTCACCCCAGGAGTCACCGTGTGGTAAAGTCCTTTATAGCCCCCAGAGAGCCAGGATGTCTTCCACAATCTACCCTAACATAAAGCCTAACTCACTTCCATTCATTGTTGAGTGAAACCGATGTAGACTGTTGTGTCCGTTTGTCTGTACTTAACCTTTATCTGTATTGTTGTTGCATTATTTGAGAATGCCACGACTGCAGAGCATGAGATGCATTTGTGTGATTCTTTCATTTCAGCTGCCTTAGGTTGAGGTAAAGATATAAAGGAAGGTAAGTGGTTTTTGTGAATCAAGGATTCCAGCCATTTCTTGTTGGTGCTTAGTGAGGACATATTTACTTAACTGTTTTCTTGGTGACTTTGAACCATTCATTTTTTTCATCCACATTTAGTGGACAAAGTATCTTACCTGTTATTCCTGCAGCTCACAGCAGAGTGGGAATCACTTTGCAGAGTATCCCAGGGAGTGGTAGAGGGTAGAGTTAACACATATAAGTAGGGTCTGAGAGAGCCACAGTGTGCGTAACAGCCACAGGCTGAAGTCTATTACAGCAGTGATGTTTCTGTACGTTACTTTGGAGAGAACAGTTGGCCAAGTTAAAAACAACAGCAACAACAAAATGAAATCTGGGGACTGACCAGATGGCTCAGCAAGTAAAGGGGCTCCTAAGCCTTGATTGGCAACATCTAAGAAGGTCACTGTAGTATACAGGTACCTGGAAGCTGAGAGATGTTTTAGATACCCAGTTTCCCTCCTTGTCCAGGATCCCTGATGCTTCAGCACACACACAAGAGACATATATACTCACTCACTCCGTTCTTGGGTTAGGCTATAGTGAAAAGGAATGCTCCAGCGCGCGCTGGAGTGAGTAACGTAGCTAGCGCTGGCTCCTTGTGGAGGATCCTGAGTGGCTTGTCACTCTAACAGGTGTCACTCCTGCTTTTGTCATCAGGTTGTCTCTGCTACTTTCCATGTAGTGACTTACTCTCCATATACTTAACCATGGGCTCTTTACCACTTACACTCTGCTTTTCAAGTGAAGATGCAGTTGTGTGGTGCTGCCAGATTGCTTGGCTATAAAATGCTTGCCATGCACGAGCACCTGAGGTTGGATTCCTAACACCCAGAATGAATGAAATGATATGTAAAACCACAAAGCTGGGGAGGTAGTGACAGGACCCCTGGGGTCTGCTGGCTTACTCTAGCCAACCACATCCTTTAAGTATTTCGTGAAGAAACAGATTGTCCATCCCTGTGGGCCAACTCTGCATGTAGAAATGTGAGCTCAGTAAGCAGATCTGACCTGAACCTAAGCTATACATCTGGAAATAGTCAGAGCTACTCCAGGGAGAGATGTCACTGTGGTTTCACATAACCTCCGATACTTGATTCGATTCGATTCTCACATGACTGTCATTTAAAGGAAATAACCTTTAAGCCCCTTCGTTGCTTCTAATTCTTATGTTTAATCAGTGTTTGAGGACATCTTGAATACTGGGTTCTTGGCCCCTCTGAGAACATTTAGTCTCCCCAGATTGCACTCTGCTGTGGCCTGAACAGCCGCAGCATGGAACACTGACCCTCTCCCCTTTCCTCTGCAGGGCTGTCTTCTGCATTGCCTCCACCTCCTCCACCACCTCTGCCTCCACCAGCAGGTCCCTTGCCAACAGGCACAGAGACACCTGCTCCGCTCCTGCCCCAGGCTGTGAACGGGGAGAGCCGTGGGGCCTTGCTCAGCTCTATCCAGAATTTCCAAAAGGGAACTTTGAGGAAAGCCAAAACTTGTGATCACAGTGCTCCTAAGATTGGCTGATGCTTCTTGTTTACACTGGGAGGGCAGGCTCTTCTGTGGCACTCCCACCTGTAGCCCCTCTTCCTAGGTGAGTCCTTGCACAGCCTCCCTCAAGTCCCTTCCTGTGTGAGTCCTTGCAGAGCCAGCACAGCCAGTCTTGCAGACACATGCCAGTTAAGAGGCTTTTCAAGAGGGAAATGCTCCCCAAGTAGAATAAAGTGGGGCCAGCCTCATTGCTGCCTTAATGAGTGTTTTGTTCCTTTGTGACTCTAATGGGCTTCCTTTAGGGGCAGCAGCATATAAGGGAGTCATTACTTTCACCAGCTAAAGGAAAAATGATAAAAAAACAAAACAAAACAAAGCAATGACAGTATTTTGTCACAGCAGCGAATGACCTTTGTTACTATCCCTCCTACTCTATCTGAAGTATTCTCATAGCTCATTTCCTCCGAAGCATAGTTTGGTTATTTCTTAGGTAGTTCCCATTTGTGCCGTCCTTCCTTCCTTCTCCCATGCTAACACTTGTCATCGTAGCAGTGACCTGCTGAGGCAGAGGAGCAGCTCTCACTCCCTCACGCAGGACATAGAGTGTTCCTCAGCCTCAGGTTCAGTGGGATCTTACTGTGCTGGCTGCCACTCTGGATTCACAGTCCTCAGCTACATTGTACTGGAACAACATAAACCATGGAGAGAGCCCTTGCCAGTTAGAGGATTGTCTTCATCCTCAGCAACTGCGTCGTTTGGGGGAGAGGGAGGGCCAGCAGTGCAGGTGCATCAGCATCTATAGCAATCTCTTCTGATTTCATTTATTCAGCTTCAGCACCTTTTTGATGTTACTTAGTTACTAGTAATCCTTTATCCTATGATTTGCTTAAAACTTTAAATAAATTGCACTTTAAAGGATTATAAGAAATCCATTTTAAAATTCAAATACATCAGTGTTGGTTACTATGCAGAAAGAATGTCATTGTGTATAGTTTCATGTAATGTGATACATGTTCAGCTGTATTTTTTATTAAAATAAATCATGTCAAGAAAGTATGTTGTGACTTTGCTAGGTATTTCAGATGAGAGCAAATTGTAGTCAAAGTATGCTCAAATTTCCTCCCTCTACCCTGTCTCCTTATGTATGCTTCCATGACTTGTTTAAACTACTCTTTGCCATCAAGTTCTGAAGAGACTCATATAAACAGAATGTCTGGTTTTGGCAATGTGGAGGAATGCCTGGTATAAAGTCTCCTTCCATTTTAAAAATAACCCTGTTAGAATTAGGGGTGACGAGTCTACAGACAGGGCTGGCAGAGTGCTTGTCTAGCACTGAGGAAGCCCTGGGTCTGTCTCCAGCATGATGTCTGTAGCATTGTCTACTCCATAATTAGTTTGAGGCCAATTTGGGCTGCATAAGACCCTGCCTCAAAAAGACGCTGTGGATTCACGAAATGTGACTAGTGGGCAGCCCCTGGTAGAAATCTGGGCCTGAGTGCTTCTGCTTTCAGTTCTGCATAGTTTCAAGTATATGAATAAAAGCAAATAGTAGGGTCTGGGGATGTAGTTGAGTAGTAGAGCACTTGGCTAACAGGCACATGGCCCTGGAAATAAAAAGCTTCAATCAGGGCCAGGCGTGGTATCTTGGGCATCTGTGAGATCCGAGTCTACAGATAGTTCTGGCCCAGCTAGGAACACAGTCAAAGTCTCTCCAATTTGTTTCTTTTTTTGAGTTTTCAAGATAAGGTTTCTCTGGCTTTGGCTGTCCTGGAAATCTGTGTAGACCAGGCTGGCCTCAAACTCAGATATCCACCTTTGCCTCCTGGAGTGCTGGGATTAAGAGGGTACACCACCACTGTCCAGCTTGACAGTAATAATACTCCAAGACTTCCACACATTATTTTATGAATAGAAATACAATTACTCATAGGTAGGAATCCCCTTTATTCCTTATCAAAACACATTAACATCAAATGTAGATAATATACTTTTTAGACATATAAGTTATCTTCTGGGGTATATCAGGACTCTGGCGTTCTTATCTTGGCCCTTCTAGTGAAAGAGGGCACATTTTCATATTAATCTTATTTAAAGATTTAGACAACAGTAACAGACAAAGAAAGCACAGCATCTAGGGCGGGGAGTGGAGAGTATTCCCCTCAGAAACACATTTAAACTTCTTACCTTACAGAGACACCTGCTGCTGCTTTACACTAACTTTATGACTGGTTAAGTCTTGCAGTACACATCAGGTAAAGTCCCAACAAGTATCAACAAGTATTTTAAATAAATTTCAATGACTTGACATTCAAAGTCCAAATTAGACATTCAGAGTCTTCTTTACTGCAAATATGATGTCTTTGACCTGAGGTATGGCGCTGTCTTCTAGGATCTTTGCATAAGGCATCGGGACATCAGCCCCAGTGACACGAACAGCAGGAGCATCAAGGAAATTGAATGCAGGGCCTAGGGAAGAAAGGAGGCTCGCCTGAGAGGCAGACTTGGGATTCAGGAAGAGAAAAGAAAGTACTAGCCGGGCGTGGTGGTGCACGCCTTTAATCCCAACACTCAGGAGGCAGAGGCACGTGGATCACTGTGAGCTCAAGGCCAGCCTGGTCTACAAAGTGAGTCCGGGACAGTCAAGGCTAGGAAGAGAAACCCTGTCTGGAAAAACCAACACTTTTACAACACTTACCCTAAGGACAGAAACCCTAACTGACAAGTTGAAGCTTTAGCTCTCTTCCCAGTGTTCACTACAGTCTGACTGCATCTAGAACCAAGTTTTTGTTTTTGTTTTTGTTTTTCTTAAATACCTTCCATGATTCTGGCACAAATCTCAGCTCCTACTCCAAATTGTGGCCAGCCTCCTTCCACAGTTATGAGATGGTTTGTCTTCATGACACTGGCTTCTATAGTTTCAATGTCCATTGGCCTGATGGTACGCAGATTTATTACCTAAAGACAACGCAAGAAATAGGCTTTATAGAATCTGAGAGACAAATACAGCTGTGACCCCCCCCCAAACACCACTTCTTTTTTTTTGTTAATCTCTGGATCTGAGAAAACTGAATCTGCCTTTCAATAGGTGCACAAACATGGAGACTAAAAGGAAAACCAGAGCGAGCCTGTAACCTCACCACTTGGGAGGCTGAGGCAGGATGACCCAAGTTTGCAGACAGTGTGGGCTACACAGTGAGACCGTGTCTCAAACAAGCAAAAAGTAAAATGAGAATTTGTAAGTAAAGATCCCAGCCCAGAAAGATTCCTTACCTACAGGATTCACTCACCCTCTTGGCTTCAACATCCCTCTTACCAAAATAAATAGCCAAGTGGCAATGCGCACGGGTCCCTATACCATGACACCCAATTAGTCAGTTACTTCTGAAGTCCAGCTCCCAGGCTGGATCTTGGGTGTGTGCTTGTATGTGCACATATGTGAAGAATCAGCGATGACCTCAGGTTTCTTCCTCAATTGCTTTCTGCCTTTTTTTTTTTTTTTTTTAAAGAAATGGTATCACTGAATCTGGAGCTAACTGGCTGGTTGGACTGCCTGGCCAGGTTACCAAGCCCAAGGAATCCTCCTAGCACTATGTCCCCAGTGCTGGGGTAGCAAGCTAAGGCTGTCACAGTTGGCTTGTTCTGTTGTTGTTTTAAGATTTATTTATTATTATGTATACAGTGCTTTGCCTGCATGCATTCACAGCTTCTGGAGAGAGAGAGAGAGAGAGAGAGAGAGAGAGAGAGAGAGAGAGAGAGAGAGAGAACATGCATGCATGCACACAATACCACGTAGAAGCTTGCTGTGCCGTACATGTAGAATTCAGCAGTAGTTGGTTCCCCAACTACTAAGTGGCTCCTAGGGATCAAGCTTCGACCGTCAGGTTTGGCAGCACCTTCCCCTGCTAAGCCGACTCACCAGCCTTGGGCCTTGTGTTCGTTTTTGTTTTTTGAGACAGGGTTTCTCTGTGTAGCTCTAGCTGTCCTGGACTCCCTTTGTAAACTAGGCTGTCCTTGAACTCACAGAGATTTGCCTACCTTTACCTCCCTGAGTGCTAGGATTAAAGGCATGCACCACCACTCCCAGTTCAGCCCTGGGTCTTAAAAGGAGATTTTTCGGTCTCAAACCCTGCCCCCCCCCCCCCCCCCGCACACTACCTCACATTCGATTCCCTCCTTAGACAACACAGCTGCAGCTTCTAGGCAGTGGCCCACTGGTCTTGAATGGGCAACTACAGTGATGTGGGTTCCTGAAATAAAGTGGTCACAGACTACAGGTCAGAGGAACTAATGCAGCACGCTGAAGCCAGCTATAGCTTAATCTTATCAAACCTTCAGCTTATTTCATTACGCTATGCAATGAAATTGTATTTATGGACACAAAATACAACCTACCAGACGGATTAAGAAAAGCCTAACTTTTTAAGTCAAACTGCGTAGCAGTAACTTCTGACCTGTATAAACAAACAAAATGGCTACAGTAAATGTTCACGTGTACCAGGGTGTTCCTACCTTGCCTTTCGATCTTGGCTTTTCCGATGGGAATCAGGAAGTCTTTCGACTGAGCTTCTGCAGGAAGTTCAAATGCTACGCCATACATCAGTTCGTTCTCCAGCATCACCACTGCAAGACAGCTTCAGCTCTCAGACAGCGGCCAGACCCGCGGCCCAAACGCACACACACTGAAATCACCCTGGGAGCAAGAAGCTGCCTTCTATCACATCTAGAAGCTTCAGGCTGGCTCACATGCTGACACCTGCACTCTGGGCAAACAGGGCAAACCTATGGTTTGGGTATGCAGTGAATAACAAGCCCCCCAGAGTGAAAAAAAACCCCACTTTTTGGGGGTAGGGGTCTGAGACAGGGCTTCTCTGTGTATTCTTGGCTGTCCTGGACTCGCTTTGCAGGCCAGGATGATCTTGAACTCACAGTGATCTGCCTGGCTCTGCTTCCGAGTGCTGGGACTAAGGGCTTGAGCCACCATGCCAGGCCTAAAAAAACATATTTTTACTATCTTTATTATCTATAAATCATTACCTATATTATATCTAAGGCTCCCAAGATGCCCTTGATGGCTCCTTATATGCAGAGAGTTCGTGTCAGTTTTTTAATGTTCAAAAGAAACCCAGGGTTACTATGCTGACCTGGATTATTATCACGAATGGCTGATTTAATAAGTCCTTTTGCATCCTCAGAATTCCAGGGGCTGACCACTTTTAAAGCCTGGGCAGTGCCCATACCACGCAGCAAAGCATTGTGAGTGCTGAGCAGCTACACCTGCTGAGGCTCCGTTAGGCCCTCTGAAGACTATGGGCACAGGCTGAAAGCCAGCAGACATGTAGTAGGTCTTGGCTGCTGAGTTTATAACGTGGTCAATGGCTTGCATAGAGAAATTGAAGGTCATAAATTCACAGATGGGCCGCAGTCCAGCCTGTCAAGTGGAAAACATCAACGTTAAAAAGACTAAATAGAACAAGGAAGAGTGGTAAATAACTACTCCATTCTTTCAACATATAAATAGTTTTTGTTTTGTTTTGTTTTTGGAAACAGGGCTTCTCTGTGTGGCCCTGGCTATCCTGGAACTCACTTTGTGAATCAGGATAGCCCTGAAATCAGAGATCCACCTGCCTCTTTTTTTTCTTTTTTTTTTTTTTAAAAAGATTTATGTATTTATGTCTCTGAGTACTCTATTTGCAAGTATGCTGCATGACAGAAGAGGGCAGATCCCATTTTAGATGGTTCTGAGCCACCATGTGGTTGCTAGTAATTGAAATTAGGACCTCTGGAAGAACAGCCAGTGCTCTTAACCACTGAGGCATCTCTCCTCTGCCTCCCCTGTCCCCCACCCCCATCTTGCGTGCTAGGATTAAAGGCGAACACCACAATGCCCATGCAAACAACATTTACAAAAATATTAAAGGAAATCTCTTTGGATAACTTCATAAATAATATTACATACCATAGCTGCACCAACCGCAATTCCAGCAAAGCCCATCTGTAAAGCAAACACCAGCCTAAGAAAAAGTCCATAGAAATTAAAACTGTGCCTACTCAACTAGCCTCTCAAAGCTTGTCTGGAAGGCTTACCTCTGATATGGGAGTATCTATGATCCTCTTGTCACCGTATTTCTTCCATAAGCCTCTGCTAACCTACAATTAAGATTCAACCCCATGACTTTCAAGTGTTTGTCAGGGTAAATGGATGCTTTTCAACTTTACATAAGTTTATTTACTTCACTTACCTTGTAAGCACCGTCATACTGGGCAACTTCTTCCCCAAGCAGAAATACCTTTTCGTCTCTTTCTAGTTCTTCATCCATACCTTGATTAATAGCTTCACGAACTGTCAGCTGGCACAGGTATATAAAGAGAAACCACGCCACAGGATTAGTTAGGATACTATGGAGGCTCCCTTCTTTATACTTACCTAGGCTGCCCAGAAATTTAGCATTTAGGCTAATAGTTCCAAGAATCTGAGGAGGCAAGACAGCAAGTCTGATGGCTTTTTTTTTTTTTCTCCAGACAGGGTTTCTCTGTGTAGCCTTGACTGTCCTGGACTGGCCTTGTAGACCAGGCTGGCCTTGAACTCACAGAGATCCGCCTGCCTCTGCCTCTGGAGTGCTGGAATTAAAGGTGTGTGCCATCACCACGTGGTGGATGGAGGAAACTGATTTTTTGGAAGTTGACCTCAAATGCACATACGCATGCTCACACACATCCACAAAGCAGATAAATGCATATCATACAAATTAAAATCCCAAGAACTTAAAAAGTAACACTTATGTCAAATAACCTTCACCAGATGTTAATGACAAGCGTCCAGAACACCCGTACTGCTTGATGTACAGGCAGGCAAGAAAACTGATGGACTGCTAAAGCAGCTCACAGGCAGTTTCCTCGTAGAAAACACGCTGGGTTGTTTTATCACTACCCGTGGAGTACAAAGAGGCCGAGAACTAGCATGGAAGTCTGATGCTGACTATTAAGCACTCACTAGTGCACAACACTTGACATCCACCATGCAGGAGCTGCTACTTCAGTATGTATCCAAAACGTGGGAACGAGCCAAATACCCGTCTTTGAAGGAATGTATAAATAAAACGTATAAAGCATATGATTCAAGCTGTCAAAGGACCAAATTCTGATGTATGTATTCTACAACATGGATGAACTTTAAAGCTACTGTGACAAGTTAAATAAGCCAGACACCAGTGGGCAAAAAATTCAACTTACATAACATTCTAGAACAAGCAAACGCATAGAGCTGGAAAAGTACAGTATGGGATATAACAACGGTTGTAGTAGTGTGAGCTACTACCCTGTAACAGTTCCTATTTCGGATGACCAAAAAAGTTCTGGAAATGAACAGCATATACAGTGAATTCATTCGACGCCAATGAACGCTGCATTTTAGCACACAAGGTTTTAAAGTTATATTTTACCACAATTCGGGCTGGGAATAAAAAAAAAAAAAAAAGTCAAGGAAGCAGCTGGTGGCTTATTAGACTGCCACCGGCCTGGCCATCAGTGCGACAAAGGCAGCGCGAATCTTCGGCAGGACGCGGCCGCCGCCAGGGCCCGCGATGCCACCCGGCGTCGGGGCAGACGCCACCCCCGGCTCTCAGGCCAGCTCTCGGGACAGAGGACTCCCTCCCGGCCTGGCCCAGCGTCGGGGGCAGATTACCTGCAGCGCTGCGGGCGCCGAGCGGTGAAAACGCCTCTTCAGCAGCCCGGAAACCTGGCGAGGAGAGAGAAGGAGGTTCATAGAAGGTACAGGCCGCCCGAGGGCGCGCCGGGGGCTGCTACCTACTTGCCGCAAGGGTCCCCGCAACAGGACAGCCACAGCCGCCATCTTGCCCGTGTCCTCTACTCGTCGCCTAATGACAACACAGAAGCGCCGCACACCCAGCCACAGCCTCCGCTTTGTGGAACCAATAGAGACTGAAGACTGCGGGGCCTGCCTTCCTGAGAGAGCCAATAGGAGGGCGCTATTCCAGAGGCCCCGCCCCCTTGGCTTTGGTAGGGCGGCTACCTATGGGCCGCTACTCTGCGAGCGTAGCCAACGGCCCGTTGCGACGTCAGCAAGCCCGACCTGGCCAGCCACGGGCCTGCCGCGGTGGTGAGCAGCTGCAGTTCCTCTCTGGCCTGGAGCACTGGAGATAACTTGGCTAACCGCCTCTCAAACAGCTAGCACGCCCTGCACACACCCGTAACTGCTGCCTGCCCTCGTGCTTGGCCTGAATCAGTGCGGCCTGATTGACCGATGCTGGAGGGACCTTAAAGCAACCCCTTTACTGGCACTTCCTCTGCCTCCTGAGTGCTGGGGTTAAAGGCGTGCTCTACCACGCCTGGCTTGGACTCTGAGATACTGGATAAAAGTGTTATATGCAAGCCGGACGTCGAGGCGCACGCCTTTAATCCCAGCACTCTGGAGGTAGAGGTGTTATGTTTAATATAAAATAAGATAGTAATGTACCAGGCAGCAGATAATTATGTTACAGAGGAGTTTATTAAATGAGCATGGGGAGAGAAGGAAAGGAGAGAGGGGTACCGCAGAGACAGACAGACAGACAGACAGAGGAAGAGAAGGGAAAGAAAGGAAGAGGAAGAGGTAAGGGTGAGGTAGGACTGTCCTTTTATATAGCCCTGGGCAGGGCCACGCCCCCATGGCAGATAGGCAGGTAGGCAGACTGAAGCAGAATCCTAAGGCGAATCTCTGAGTCCCAGCCAGCCTGGTCTACAAAGAGATTTCCAGGACAGCCAGGGCTATTACACAGAGAAACCCTGTCTCGGAAAACAATAACAAAAACAACAAACAAACAAAAGTTATTCCCTCAGTATGATGGTATGTCACATGTGCCTGTGTTTCATTCCTGTATACTATCTGCTGTATGTTTCTAGCACATTTTGTTTGCCTTACTCATCCCTTTGAGTATTTGGATTTTGTGATCGGTGCCGTGAACACTGGGATACAAATGCTACTTGAAGCACGGCTTTCAGTTTGTGTTGCTGGGGATTGAACTCTGTCACTGAGCTACACTCTAGCACTTTGGTTTTAATTCTTTCAACTATCTGGACTCAGAGGTGAAATGACTATACCGTGGGTGATTATATGGGTTTGTTTCTTGTTGTTAGTACTTGCCCACACAAAATTCCACAGCAGTTACATAGTCCACCCAAAATACACGTTTTCTTGCTATTATGAGTTTTAGATTTTAATGTGACTTTAAAGGCTGGATGTGGTGATGTATATCCCAGCTGTCAAGAGACTGAGAACCTGGAATCCTAGGCTACAGAGCAAGACCTCATCTCAACACACACACATACAGTCTCCCCCACCAATCACAAACTATGCTAAGTTAACTAAGTGAAATGTTTTTGAGTGAGAAACCTGTCCCATTGTAGGAAAACAGTTACAGGTCGTGCAGAAACTATCAGGTAAGCATCTGTCTCGCTGGAAGTCTCCAGAGAAGCAGTAATAATACGCACAGGTTAAGAAACTTAGAGGTAGCTACAGATACAGTTGTGTGAAGATTATGAAGGCTGAGAGGCCACTTATAAGCTACAGGCCAGTGGAAGAGCCAGACACCTTGATACTGTGCTGGCTCAGTGCTGGTCTGCAGGCCTGAGAACGAGAGTGTGCAAGCCTGCATTTCCGATGATGGCTGAGGACCGAAGCATGGTGTTTCTTTCCCAGGAGATAGGGAAAGAACGTGCCTTGCCTCTCCCTTTTCATCCATCTGGGCCACTAGCTGTGGATGTGGATGCACAGCAAGCTCTCCATGCAGAGAGAGCGAGAGTTTGTTCTGACTCAAAGATGAGTGAGCATGGCCTCGGAACACAGATTCAGGTTCCATGTGGAAGCATTTCATGAACTTTTATGGTCATAGGACAAAAGCAGTACAACCCCAAGCATTCAGCCTGCTTTCTTACAGAACCCAGCACCACCAGCCCGGGGATAGCACCATCCACAATCGCTAATTAAGAAAGTACTCTACAGACTTGCCTACAGCCGGATGTTTGGAGGCAGCTTCTCAATTGAGATCTCTCAGATGATTAAGGCTTGTACAGAGCTGACATAAATCTAGTCACTGCAATAGAAATGTGGGTGGCCGTACATTTTAATATCTCTAGGGTGTAGAATTGGGGATTGCTGGTCCCCAGAATAAGAGTTTTTTGTTTCTTGTTGTTATCTTTGTTGCTTTTCTGTTGAGATGATAAAGTACTCTGACCAAAGCAAGGTAAGGGAGTGTTTATTTTGACTCACAGTTCAAAGATACAGTGTATCACGCAGCAAGACAAAGTGGCAAAAACTTGAGGAAGCTGGTTGTTATGAAATAATAAGTACCTTTGGCAGGCCAGAGGCAAGGCGTGACCCTGGGAAACGACACCATGCAACAGATCTGGTACAAAAGAGGTTTAATGGGGGAGAGGAGAGAAGTGAGGACCTGGGGAAGGGGTAGAGGCAGCCAGAGAGCCTTGAGGGCAGAAAGAGAGGGCATAGAGAGAGAGAGGAGGTGGAGGCAGACACATTGGAACTCCAAGGACAGAGAGAGCTAGGGTGGTGAGCAGGTCCATTTATTTATTTTTTATTTATTATTTATTTATTTTGGTTTTTCGAGACAGGGTTTCTCTTGTAGTCCTGGCTGCCTCCAGAGTGCTGGGATTACATGTGTGCACCACCACGCTTGGCTTGAGCAGGTCCTTTTATAAGCAACACACACCTGGTGTACCTGGCTTTGGTGGGTGATGGCAGCAGGTGATGACATAGCAGTTGCTAGGTCCCTGAGAGTAGGCTAATGGAATTGCCTGTAATCTAACATTCCTTTCTTCTTGTTTAATTAAAAATGAGGAGCTAGGGCTGGGTGTGGTGACGTTTAACCCCAGCATTCGAGAGGCAGAGGCAGGTGGATATCTGTGAACCCCAGGCCAGCCTGGTCTACAGAGTGAGTCCAGGACAGACAGGGCTGTTACACAGAGAAACCCTGTCTCAAAAAACAAAACAAAAAGTGAGGAGCTAGGAAAAGGTGTTGATGAGGCAGGAATGAGGACCATGTGTTCTCTAGACTGTTTTCTGCTGTCTGGGGTGACAACATTTTGGGGGGAACCTAAGATCAAGGTGCTGATCAGGTCCTGTTTCATTCTCTGTCCAGGCTGTGGAACCATCTGGGCCTTGGAAGGTGCAGGTCTAGTTGAAGCAGTTTGTGAGGTTGGACCACCTGGGGCTAGCCACTTCAGTGTTGTCCTGGGTGCAGATTTTGAGGAAACACTTCGACTATGCTGAAATTGTGTGTGTGTGTGTGTGTGTGTGTGTGAAAGAAGATAAAGTTAGGTAGGTTAGGAAGAAACTTGTACATTTGAAACTTTAGGCTCAAGGTCTTGGCGGTTGAGGGAGAGGAGTCCCAAAACCAAGGATGGGGAAGGAATTCCCCTCCCTGCCCCTCTGGAATAGGCCAAAGGCTGTAGATGACAGGGGCACTTATCTGGAGTCCATTTGATCCATGAGAGGCCGATTACCTGACGCTTACACGAATCTTTTTAACTTTACAGAAGAGGTGAGGTTCAGGCATGCTAGCATCACCATTGTTTGTAATCTGCCCTGAAACTCACATTGCAAAGAAGGCAGTAGAGCACAGCTTTGTGTCACAGTAGAAGCGTGGGAGACGAACACTTTAATGTGAGCTCGGGGAAGACAGACAGACGCCTTCCGTGGTCTTGATTTTTAGTATGACTATAGACCATGAAAGAGGGCTCCTTCCCTCTGCCCAGAAGACCGGTGTATATAACTTAGCACAGTGACAAGTCCCTTTTAAGTCTTTACCTAGAAGAGAACCAGGGCAAATTTAAAGTGACAATAGTGGGCTGTGTGTGGGAGGCTTCACCAGAGTAGACTAACAAGTCGCCAGAACTCCACTGATGAGTGTTAACGCTCTGAACTCTGAAGTCTTAATACAACAGTAGCATAGTGAGGGGAAGGAATCAGAGTCGTTTTTCATTCCTTTTATATATCTTAAATCATTTTCTTATTACCATTTAACCTTTCATGTCCTCCAACCTTCAAAGTTTGCATTTAACAACCTTAAAACATATTCTTAGGGGACTGGAGAGATGGCTCAGAGGTTAAGAACACTGGCTGCTCTTCCAAAGGTCCTGAGTTCAAGTCCAGTAACCACCTGGTGGCTCACAACCATCTCTAATGTGATTTGATGCCCTCTTCTGACCTCCAAGTGTTGCGTGCAGGCAGAACACCGTATAAATAAGTAAATAAATAAACAAATCTTTTTAAAAAGGTCTTTTTACACTCTAAAACACTTTCTTAGGTCCTCACTTAAGCTTCTGTGTATGCTCATACCCTTCATAAACTTTGTATTTTTTTTCCTATCCAATTGTTTATCATGAGACACAACTGATTGATTGCAGGGAGCAGTTACTATATAGTGAGTTTCTTTAGATAAAGAGATAGTTTAGAAAGTTACTTTGAAATCTGTTTTCTGAGTCTGGTAACAAGGCAGACTGCATCTAGACCTAGTAGTAGTGGCGGCTCTCGGAGAATTAGGCTTGAGGCCTGATTTTTACACTCAAGAAGAATAAGAAGAGAGCTGAAACCTTGGTTTCTGCTGTTAAACTGATAAATCTTTCACTAGTCTAGTCTTCAAATTCATGAGAGACCTGAGAAGGATAAATTTTACCCAAGTAAGCAGGGAAACACAGCTTCCAGAATTTTAAAAAATGACTGAGACTTACCATTTACCTGGACAGTCACCCAAGGTTCCTCTGTGGTTCGTGTGGGCATCCATCTTTGGTCACCAGGCCCATAAGATTTGACAGGCTTTCACGTGAAGCAGAATTTTTGAAGGACTGTCATACCTTTGTCCAGACAAAGTGAATCAGTCAACTTCCCAATGTCCTGACTGTCCGCAGTGGGGACAGTGTGCTGTTTGCAGTGGAGGCAAAGGGCAGTCTACAGACCAATGGCCAGCTTTCCCACATTTAAAGCAGACCAATGGCCAGCTTTCCCACATTTAAAGCAAACTTCCTGTTACAGAAGTTTTGATTTCTCACTTATGGGATGTAAACATGTGGAATATGGGCTTGTCCACAGCAGCACACTATTTTCCTCCTGTGACTCTGAGAAGGGCATGGTCTTTGCCTGCTGTAGTTAGTTTAATTCTGGGACTCTGGAGAGGGGATAAATTCCAGAGCCCAGAGAGATGGGGGTGGGGGGGGGTATGACTCAAGAAAGAGGGAAGGCTGCTGGTGCTTCCCCCTGCTGCTGCTCCTGGTTGCTCTTGATGCAGTTTGATGAGAAGAAGTTGAAGATCTCCTGAAAGGAGGACTGGACTTGCCCCAAGGAACCCGACAGCCCTAAACAGCAGGAAGTAGCTAAAGAAAACTAGGCCCCTTCTCCCCACTAACCTTTCTCTCCTCCCTGGTGTTGGGGTGTTGGAAGGGGTTGGGGTGGAGAAGGGAAAAAGAGATAAGGAAACCAAAATAAAAATACATTTTAAAAGTATGCCTACACTTCGGGTGAAAGTTCTCCGGTGCCCATCATCTTTGGAGGAGATTAGAGGTACTGTCAGGAGGTAGTGTGGGTGCCTATCATGAAAAGCTTTTCTATTAAACATTTTAAATGCCGTATTCTGCAGATCTCTGAAGTGTTTGAGGCCCATCTGTCTATTTAAAGTCTACCTAAATGGACAAACTTTGCTTGCTTCTAATTACTTAGTTTGAAAATGTATGCAGGAGGCTTAATAAGTCTTATTCCTTTGAAATTAAGTCTTTTGCCCTTTTTACTGGTGGAGCTGGGAATCAACGTGGCCTTACACATGCAAAGCAAGTGCTGCTCCCCTGAACTTCCCTGCATCTGCTGCCCACTCCCCAATGAGTCATTTGTCTCATATACCTTCTTGCAATGCACATTTATTTATCACTCCCCGGTCCTATATTGAGTCTATAACTTGTAAGTATTTTCACCCACGTGAGAGGATCTTTTCATTCTCTTAATACTATGATATATATATATATATATATATATATATATATATGTATATATATATATATGTATATATATATATATATATATCTCACACATGCACACACACATGGATTTACCTGTAAGCCAAGTGTTCAGTAAATGGAGGCAGGAGAGTCAACATGAACTCAAGGCTGACATGGACTACCAGGGAGATTCTGTCACAAAACAAAGCCAACTAAAACACCCACAAGAACACTGTCTTTTACGGGAGCACCATGGCACGTGGCTAAAAGTACTTGGGAGACAGAGGCAAGAGGAGCTCTCTGAGTCTGAGGCCAGGTAGGATTACATCATTAGACACTGCCCCATCCCACCCCCGCACCCCCAAAATGAACCTGGGTGGTGATGGCAGACTTCAGTCCCAGCACTGCAGAGGCTGAGGCGGGTAGATCTCAAGAGTTCAAGGCTAGCCTGGTCTACAGAGCAAATTCCAGGACAGCCAGGACTAACCAGAGAAACTCATGTCTCAAAACAGAACAAAAATAAACAAAATATAATACATATCTGCACAGAAGAAATTCAAATTTTGTTAACATTAAATTTTCTTTTATGAAATTATGTTTTTGTATCACATCTATGAATGCTTTGCCAACACTAGGATGTAAAGTTTTTCTTTGAAAATTTTAAAATTAGATATATGATCCAGTTTTTAAAATATAGGGTTTAGGTCCAAGATTTTTGTGTAAAAAAAAAAAAATTTTTTTTTCAACATCATTTTTGAAAATTCCATTTTTACTCAATTGCTTTTAAGGGTTTGTCAATCAGTTGGCCCTTTTCTTTTCTTTTTTGATTTTTGGGACAGGGTTTCTCTGTGTAGTCCAGCCTGTCCTGGACTCACTTTATAGACCAGGCTGGTCTTGAACTCACAGAGATCCATCTGCCTCTGGCTTCCAAGTACTGGGGTTACAGGCATGCACCATCATGCCCAGCTTCAGTTGGCCTTTTCAGTGGGCCTATTGGGGACTCTTCCAGGGAGCTGTGGGTGTGGATAGCTGTAGAGTAACTTTCACATCATTTATCTTTGTTTACTTCTCTTCGATATAGCTTACGCTTGGATTCAAACTCTCTGCATACTTGAGGATGACTTGGAACACCCCTATCCTGCTCTTCCTCCCGTAGGCTGGGATTACTTGCATGTGCCACTATGCCTGCCCTGTACAGTGATTTTTGTTTTTACATCAAGTAGTATGACTTCTCTAACCTTGCCCGTCTTTTTCAAAATTGTTTTAGAATCAGCACTGCATAAAAAGGAAACAAACCCCTGACAGAATTTCAGCTGGAACAGAGTTAAGGCTGTATGACATTTAAGAGGAATTTTGACATCTACCAGGAACACACAATGTCTTCATTTTTTCGTGTCCTCTCTAATTTCTTTTATAAGCATTTTGTAGGCTTCAGGATACAGGTCTTCCATACATTTGTGCCTTTGTGGGTTTTTTTGTTTTTGTTTTTTGTTTTTTGTTTGTTTTGAGACAGGGTTTCTCTGTGTAGCTTTGGCCATCCTGGACTCACTCTGTAGACCAGGCTGGCCTTGAACTCACAGCGATCCGCCTGCCTCTGCCGCCCGGCTCGTGTTTTTGTTTTATAACAAAATATGCTATTTTTTGGTTACCATCAGTTCCCGCCAGTATGTAAATATATAATTACTTTTCATGGGTCAGTCCTGAGTCCTGCATAGGTCAGTCCTGAGTCCTGCGTAGGTCGGTCCTGAGTCCTGCGTAGGTCGGTCCTGAGTCCTGCGTAGGTCGGTCCTGAGTCCTGCGTAGGTCGGTCCTGAGTCCTGCGTAGGTCGGTCCTGAGTCCTGCGTAGGTCGGTCCTGAGTCCTGCGTAGGTCGGTCCTGAGTCCTGCGTAGGTCGGTCCTGAGTCCTGCGTAGGTCAGTCCTGAGTCCTGCAACCTCAGTAAACTCATGTACTATTCCCAGCAGCTTTTTTGCCATTGGTTGGGGGTATCTGCAAAACAATAATTTTGTCTGTGAAAGAGATCTATTTTTTTCCTTTGCAATATGTGTGTCTTGTGCGTCCTTGCGTTACCTAATTGCTGGCCTTGTCAACAGTGCTTGCATCTCATCTTGGAGGGAACGCCTTCAGCCAGCCTTTTTCTGGCAAGAGCAATGCTTGTTTCAGATCTTTATGAAAATGCTCTTACTTTAGAGTAGGCAGTTGTATGACCGCAGCTCAGTAGAAAAAGCCTCCCTAGCATAGTAGGTCTAGAAAGGTCCCTTACAGTCCTCATTTGCCGAGTCCTTTTATTATCATGAATGTCCGAGAAATTTGGTCAGCTGACTTGTCAGCATCGATGTATTTGGTCATGTGATTTCCTCCCCCCCACTTCTTTTGTCTGCTAACTTGTTGTATCACACTGATGTTGATGATGATACTGATGATGATTTGGAGACAAGGTCTCACCCTGTATGCCCTGGAACTCAGTATGTAGACCAGGCCGGCTTCTGCTTCCTGAGTGCATCAAGGACATTGAATTTGAAATGTTGAATTGTTGTTGAATTTGGGGGTAAAACTTAATACAGTTAGCCCGGAGGTGGTGGTGCATACCTTTAATCCTAGTTCTTGAGAGGTCCAGGCAGGTGGATCTCAGTTCAAGGTCAGCCTGCTCTACAGAGTTAGTTCCAGGACAGCCAGAGCTACACAGAGAAACCCTGTCCAAACAAAGCAAAACAGATCAAAAGCTGTACACAGTCCTAGTGAGATACTATGTGTACACATGCTTGTAAGTTTCATGCACACACAAACACATACACACACATTCCTGGATTTGAGTTGTTACTGTTGTTGTGATGATGATGATGATTTTCTTTGTTTGTTTGTTTTTCAAGACAGGGTTTCTTTTGTAGTCCTGGCTGTCCTGGACTGACTTTGTAGACCAGGCTGGCCTCGAACTCACAGAGATCTGCCTGCCTCTGTTTTCTCGGTGCTGGGATTAAAGGTGTGTACCACCATGCCTGGCTGATTACTATTATCATTATTTTGAGACAGGGTCTTTTTATGTAGGCTTGGGTGGCCTGGAACTTTCTCTGTAGACCAGGCTGGCTTCAGACTCACAGAGACCTACCTACATCTGCCTTTCAAGTACTGGGGTTAAAGGCGTACACCACCACACCTGATTTTGTTAACAATTTAAAAATAGATTTAATTTTTACTTTTATTTTATTTTATGTATATAGGTATTTTGTCTGTGTGCTCTGTGCATGCCTGGTGCCTGGGGAGGCCAGAAGTGGGAATTAGATCGCTTGAAACTGGAGTGACAGATGGTCGTGAACCACCAGGAGTCACACCCAGGTCCTCAGGAAGAACAGCCAGTGCTCGAGACAGCTGAGTCATCTCTCTAGCCCTATCATTTGTATCTTTAAAGCAATTGGCCCAGGTTTTAGTATGTTGGTTTGCTTTTAAGATTCACTTAAAAAGCCGGGTGTGGAGGCGTCTGCCTTTAATCCCAGCACTCGGGAGGCAGAGGCAGAGGCAGGCGGATCTCTGTAAATTTGAGGCCAGCCTGGTCTACAAAGTGAGTCCAGGACAGCCAAGGCTACACAGAGAAACCCTGTCTTGAAACACCAAAAAACCAAAAAACCAAAAAAAAAAAAAAAAAATTTCACTTAAAAAGCCGGAATTAGGGCTGGAAAGATGGCTCAGTAATTAAGAGCACTTGCTCTTCCAGAGGACCTGGATTCTGTTCCCAGCATGCACATGGCAGCTCATAACCATCTGTAACTCCAGTTTCAGGGCATCCAACTCCCTCTTCTGCCACCCTGGGCACTAGGGACAAATGTGGTGCACAGACATACATGCAGACAGAACACCCATACATATAAAACAAAAATAAATCTTTCAGCCGGGCGTGGTGGTGTACACCTTTAATCCCAGCACTCCAGAGACAGAGGCAGGCGGATCACTGTGAGTTCGAGGCCAGCCTGGTCTACATAGTGAGTCCAGGACAGCCAAGGCTACACAGAGAAACAAAAAACAAAACAAAAACAAAAAACCAAACCAAAACAAAAAAATCTTTATAGTCCAAGTCTGAAGGGAGATCCTTGCATCCCTCAATTGAGCAACTGGTTGTTGCCGTGACAGAGTTGCTCAGGGAAGGGAGGCTTTATTTTGCCTCACAGTTTGAGAGAACGGTCCATCCTGCTGAGGAAGTCATGGCAGCGGGTCACAGCGCACCTATGGTCAGGAAGCAGAGAGTGATGCATGCTGGTAATCAGCTCACGTTCTCCTTTTTGTTCACTCCAGGACCCCATAGAATGGTGCTACCACACTTAAGTGGGACCCACCTCACTCAACCCTCACAGGCGTGTGCCACGGCTGGTCTCCTAAGTGATCCTGGACCCTGTCAAGCTGACAATGAATAGTAACATCATCATAGCTACGTCCTTCTCTCTTTTGTAGTCAGTCTCGCTGGAGAATATTAATGTTTTTATTTGAGCAGGCTCTCCAGAGAGCGAGCTCTATGTCTGGTACCACAGTCCACCTTTAGTAACAGTAATGGTGAATGCTTTGGTAGTGTTTTCTTCATACTGGCCCCACTGTCTGTGAACCCACTAGTAATCAGTTAGGGACCCAATGAGAGGGCCTCTTGCCTGCTCAGGTCACAAACCCTGGGTATGCTGCTCGGGGTGAACAAGGAGTTCATACATAACTTCCTGGGATATCTCACTTCATCTCCATCTTCTTGATCACCCCCGTACTTTCTGATCATCCCGAACACACATACAAAAGTCTTTCAGAAAGCACGTGGCAGCCCTCTTAGGATCCCGAGGATCCTGAGAAGCAGTTGGTGGCAGGAGGATTAGGGTGCAGAGATGAGAACCCAAAGACCCATCAAAATACTGGGGAATTTACCATTTCTCCTCTTTTGTATCCCCCAGCCTGGACACACACACACACACACACACACACACACACACACACACACACACACACACACACACACATGGGTGGGCTGGCCTTGTGGAGATGTAGTAAGAGCATCTCCCCCTGACGTCCCCGTCCTCTCCTCTCCAGCCTGCGTGCAGTTAGGTACTTCCTCAGTGTTGGTGGCAGCAGCAGGTGAGTGGGCACTTGGAGTTGAGGAGAGCTCCTAATCTGTAGCTGTGTTTCCGAGATCATGAAGAGAATCCACGCTACCTTCCCTCTCTGCCTTGCTTGGGCCCTGATGCAGATTCAGGCTTTGACAAGAGCGCACTGAAGCAGGGAAAGCACAGTGCTGTTGTTAGGTAGGATTTGTCTCCTCCAAGCCTGACATCACCCAATGCATACAGTGATAGGTAGGGGGCGTGAGTGTGTTTCCTCTGGAGTCTGAGCCGGGTTTTCAGCTACTAGCTTTCTTACAACTGCCCTGAGGCACATCTCCAGTACCAGCAAGCCTCCCTCGTTCCTCTTGCCCGTTAGCAGGGTCGGATCCAGTAGCCTTCTGGTGGTGACAAAGGCACTTTGTGACTTTTAGAGACCGGCTCTCGCTGGTGTGGGTGTGGCGGCAACAGAACCTGGACAGATGTAAGACTGAGCCGTAGGCGGCTTCCTCTCTTCCCTCTCCCACAGACTGGAGTAAGTCTGGATGTGTGAGCGAAGAGGAGAAAACGCCAGGCCTCAGACTCCAGTGAGATGTGGTGGGGTTAGCAGGTAGGAAATCAACTGGTTTGCTGAGAAAATAAGAGAGGAAGACTCTGAAGGGCAAAGGCTTAGTCTGACCAAATAGAGTACGATGCTGTAAGCCCATGGAGCGGTTATCATCAGTTCAGCTCCAGGGCGGGGTCCCAGGGCATGATTACCAGGGTACCCAGGTCCACTTCTCCCTCTTAGAGAGTACAGAAGGTGAAAGGGAGGTAGGGGGAGCAGTTCCGATCATTCCAGGAAATGTCTCTTCTACCTTGTCTTAAATTGTGACTCAAAATGTGGGGCAAAGGGATTCGAATAGCTGCTGTCCACAGAGACATCGCCCCTTGTCTGGGTTGCAGTTCTGGTGGTTCTGCCAGCCTTTCCTGACCTGCTTCTGGCTCGGGAAGTAAGTGTCCAAAGGGGCAGTCTTTCAGTTCTTATTTCGGTCTTGATGTCTTTTACAAGGATGCTGACTCCTGAAAACGCATCCAAAGCACACATCTGTTACGGTTTGGATGTAGAACATTCTCACAGATGCCTGTGTTTAAATGCTCGTCAGTCCCGGCTGCTGACACTGCTTGGGGAGGTTGCAGAATCTTTATGAGGTGGGGCCCAACTGGAAGAAGGGTCACTGGGGAGAAGGTTTTATGTGGGCACAGCCCCACTGCACACTGAGATCTGAGTTCTGTGCTTCTGTTCTTGAGAGATGAGCATTAGCTGCATGCCCCGCCACCAGGAAGCCCGCAGGCTTGCAGCCATGCCTTCCCCTGGCACAGTGGATTGCTCAGGTTCAAGCCACAGGTTAAAATGGATTCTTTCTACCTTGTTTCTGTCAGGTGTTCAGTTGCAGCAAGGAGAAAAGTAACAAATATAGCTTGTTTGTTTGTTTTTTTTCCAGACAGGGTTTCTCTGTGTAGCCCTGGCTGTCCTAGACTTGCTTTGGAGACCAGGCTGGCCTCGAACTCACAGTGATCTGCCTGCCTCTGCCTCCTGAGTGCTGAGATTAAAGGCATGTGCCACCACGCCCGGCTCATCCGGCTCTTTAGGAAGCCCACTGAGGTGAATTCCTACATGCCTTTTCTCAAAGGTGACTATAGGCTTTTGCTCTGGGCTTGAGGTGTGTGGGTTTGAATGAGAATAGCTCCCACAGGCTCATGTGTTTAAATACTGGGCCCCCAGTTGCAGGAACTGTTTGGGAAGGCTTAGGAGGTGTGGTCCTGTTGGAGGGGGTTTGTCATGTGGGAGGGAGGGTGAGCTTTGAGGTTTCAAAAGCCCATGCCAGGCCCAGTTAGCTCTCTCTGCTTCACAGCTGAGTCTCAGGATGACCTCTCTTAGCTCCAGGTCCAGTGTCTTCCCGTCCTACCTGCTTCCATGCTTCCTGCCATGATGGTCTTGGGCCCTCAGAAGCTGCGAGCCTCAAGTAAACACTTCCCTCTATAAATTGGTCATGGTCTTATTATAGCACTGGAAAAGTAACTATGACAATGTGTTTCGGACTTTGAATGTTTTCCAGAGTTTGGAATATTTACATATTACATAATGTCACATTATGTATATTACATATTTACATATTACATAATGATAAATCTTTGTGATGGGACCTAAGTCCAAACCAGAAATTAATTCATGTTTCATAAACCTACATTATGGTATTTTATGGAGTATTTTTAGAGCATTTGTGTTTTGACTGTGACAGTCAGTTCTCCATTTATATCTAGAAATGAAACACTGTATTCATTTACCAGTGGTCGAAAAAACAAAAAAAAAAGTGGTCAAAATTTAGGGGTTTGGAGCATTTGGGACCTCCATGTTACTGCTGTTGCTGCTCAGACTTGCCTATAGAGGGCGCTCTCTCGGCCTGACTGGCTGATACCACAGAAAGTGGGAAGACCTGTTAAGAGGCACTGCTCTGTGACTAAGACGATGTGTGGCCTTCCAAAATATTAACACTTATGTTCTCTGGCCTTAACCACGTTTTTTGTGGGTTGCAAAGCTCAGACACAGAGCCCACATTTTGACTTTGCGGCAGCAAAGGCTGAAAGAGGAAAAAGTTGTCCAGAAAGCTTCGCCCACACACTGCCCCACTTCCAGGCACAAAAGAGACACTTCTTAGCACCCCAAACATTCTGATACTGATTACTTTACTAGATAAAATAAAGCACATTTTATCTGGTACTGAATGGAAAATCGTTTGCTTGGTATTTTAGAGCTGGTTTTGTGTTTCTGGAGTGGAAAGAAATCTATGAATTAACTAATGCTAACTCTTTCCTGTGTGTAGTTGACAGACTAAGGGAAATAACATTTTACTTCATTATCTCTGGGTCTATGTAAAAGTAAATGGCATTAAACAGTGAGAAAGTTTCTTTAAAACATTTTTATAGGACCCACAGTAAAAAAAAAAAAAAAAAAAAAAAAAAAAAAAGAAAGAAAGAAAGAAAAAATATATTTATATTCAATGCTGATAGGTAAACGACTAGCTTACATTACCCAACTAGAAATACTGTTTTATTACTGTTAACTATCTACAGTAACTTGAAGTAAACTAACTTTTTTGCCAAAGAGACTATGCATATGAACATATTCTTTTAAGAAATTTATACATTAGTTTAAAACATAGTGTAAATACCAGAACTTTTAGGAAAACCAGTGTTACCACCTTAATAAATTTGTACCGAAGACACATATATGTGTGTGTGTGTGTGTGTGTGTGTGTGTGTGTGTGTGTGTATAAACAAACAATGGGGGAAGTGAATTATGTATCTGGTGATTCATGACTATTTCTAATAACTTTTTTTTTTTTTGGCATTTTGGGACAGAGGATTTCTCTTTGTAGCCTTGGCTGTCCTGGACTCACTTTGTAGACCAGGCTTTCTAATAACATTTACAGTAGCAAACATGAAGATAATGTAAATATCCATAGGTAATGTTTGCATTAAAAATATGCATGCTGCGCTTATAAAATGGAATCACATGGCAATGAAGAAGGAACATGGAACAGCACTCTTTGTACTCCACCAGAATCTCCGCGCAATGGTGCACATGATACTTTCAACTACAATTTTGTTGATTAAAAGTCTATATTGAAATAGTTATTCACAGAGGCTGCCAAGATAGAGAAGCCTTCTGGTGTCTGATACCCAGCTCCCCCAATGGTGACAGTTCATATAACTATGGCATAGACCTCAAACACTGACACTGGTACCATGGTGGTTTGAATAATGGTCCTTATAGCGGGGCGTGGTGGCACACACTTTTAATCCCAGCACTTGGGAGACAGAGGCAGGTAGATTGCTGTGAGTTCGAGGCCAGCCTGATTTACAAAGGGAGTCCAGGACAGCCAAGGCTACACAGAGAAATTCTGTCTCAAAAAACAACAAAACAACAAAAAAATAATGGTCTCTATAAGCTCATGTATTTGAATGTTTAGTTATCAGGGAGTGGCACTGCTTGAGAAGGGTTGGGAGGTGTGGCCTCATTGGAAGATGTGTGTCATTGGGGGTGGGCTTTGAGGTTTCAAAAGTCCAAGCCAGGCCCTGTCTCTCTCTCTCTCTTCCTGCTGCCTGCAGATCCAGATGTAGAACTCTCAGCTACTTCTCCAGAATCATGTCTTCCTGCATGCTGCCGTGATTCCTGCCCTGATAATAATGAATTAAACCTTTGAAACTATAAGCAAACCCCAAATTTAAGTATTTTCTTTTCTAAGAATTGCTGTGGTCATGGTGTCTCTTCATAGCAATAGAACACTGACCAAGACAGTTGCTATGTGTTTTTTGTGCTATTGTGTTGCATTTGTGGCACTGGATTTGAGTAACTACTACCACAAAGAAGACACAGAACAAGTAGAGCCACAGCAAAGTGGGTAGAGACACTTGTCATGCAAGCCTGATAACCTTAGTTCAGTCCCTGGAACCCACATGTGGACAGAAAGAACTGATCTCCACACATTTTCCTTGGTCTCGTATGGACCATGCACACACACATGCCATAAAATCAATTGGAAACACAAGGAGGAGGAGGAGGTAAAGGAGGAGGAAGAGAAGAAGAAGAAGAAGAAGAAGAAGAAGAAGAAGAAGAAGAAGAAGAAGATGATGATGATGATGATGATGAGATGATGAAGAAGAAGAAATGTAAGTATTCAGTTACTACAGCATCTCCCTCATGCTGCCCCAACATAGTGATACTGGCTTTTCCTCTGCTTTTCTTGACCCTGGGACCCGTCAATCAGTTATCCAACTCTGCCATTTTGTTATTTTGAGAATGTTGTGTAAGTGCTATATGGTATGAGGCTGGTTTTACCCACAGAGGACAACGCTGTTGGCTTCTAGGGCATCAGTTTGTTCCTTGTCATTGTTGGATGCTACATGTCCTCTCGTGTGGTTACACTGTGGCTTAATCACATACCTGAGGCAGAATTCTTGGATTGTTTGCAGTTTAGAGCTGGTACAAAAAAAAAAGCTGCTACCAACAGTCTTGTACAGGCTTCTGTGTGAACAAAAGTCTCTGTTTCTCTGGGATAAATGCCCAAGCACGCTTGCTAGGCTGTAGGATGAGTGTACGCTTGGTTGCTTGAGAAACTGCCAAATTTTGTTCCAGAGTCTGTACCATTTTCATTCCCAACCACAGCTTTCTTTTTATACAAAATGTTATTGACTACTGTGAGCAGTGGCGCTGGGCCAGGGGCACATGGGAGCTGAGACACTTCATTCTCTTAAGAAACTCAGTTTGATATTCCTTAGAGAAGAAGAGGAAGGGAGAAAGGCAAAGATGAGCCTTTTTGCTTGCCTCTAAGGTCTCGCACTTGGCTCTTAGCTTATCAAAATGATCATCTCACCGTCACACTAAGCTTCTGTTGGATAGCCTAGACAAACAACACACTGCACAGGTCACCTGGCTACATCCTTAACCTCTGACCCAGGCTTGCAGTCTGTTCCAAGGTGCCTTTTGAAGCTCTGGCTGACTTGGGAATATTATGCCCCAAATTCCCAGTAATAAAATCATATAAGAACTGTAGCCATTTCAGAACCAGCCCACCGAGAGATGCCTGCTTCTACACATCCCGCTGCTAGTTCCCCAACACTGGGGCTCACATCCAAATGGTCTTTGAGTTCTCCTGGTCAGTCATCCTCCTCTGTGGACGCAGCATGCTTACCTGTGTCAGGAATCTGGACTCCAGGCCACGCTTCCTTTCCTGGTGTTCATGAGGCTCCTAAGCCTCTTTCTTCACCTGGACATTTGAGGTGATGGACAACAACACTACCTAACAGGATTATTCATTCATTCTGCAAAAGCCATCTATTGTGGATAAGGTAGAAAATAAAGAGAAGACCTTGTCTTGAAGAATCCTTTTTCTGAGGTGCTGGAGATTGGCCCCAGGGTCTTGTGTAAGTACCCTGTCACTAGGCTACACCCTTAGCCCATGTAATCTTTTGTAATCTTCTCTATTGTAATCACCTGTCAGTTGCAATTAATTGCTAGGAGCTGAGTTTTCTTGTCCCATTACTAAAGTCAAATCAGATGCTCACCAAAGGCACCCATTTGTACGTGAAACCTGAGATTAATACCTAAATTTTACATATTAAACATAAGATCCAGGGAGAGTGACTTCTGTAAATATGCATCTTTGAAGAAAAAGCTTTTTCATATACTTGCAAAAGAGTCATCATGGTGTGTTTGAAGGTAGGCTCAATAGACTCTCACAACAATAAACAATGATTTCATTCTTTTTTTGTTTGTTTTTGTTTTTTGAGACAGGGTTTCTTTGTGTAGCCTTGGCTGTCCTAGACTTGCTTTGTAGACCAGGCTGGCCTCGAACTCACAACGATCCGCCTGCCTCTGCCTCCCAATTGCTGGAAATGATTTTATTCTTTATAAAAGACAGTGCATTGCATAAATACTTAATCAGAAACATAACATTTAGCAGGAAAAAACGTAGATTATATTAAATTTTAAATCCTTAAAAATGCAAAAACAAAACACACAAACAAAAAAAGGGGCCAGTGAATCGAAAACAAAATAACAAGGAAGATAATAGGTCAGGTCAAATATGGTGGCATTCTTGTGTAATCTAAATGCTTAGGAGTCAGAGGTAGGAAGGTCACAACTTTGAGACCACATCCTGGTCTCTGTCTTAAAACAACAAGAAGAACCAAGCAACCTAATAAGCAAAAGCCCAGGGGTAGAACACACAAACGGAGAAAGCTGAATTTGAAGTGAACTTCTCCATGCAAACCCATCAGGAGCAGACTGGTCAGCAGGCAGCCTGATCATTAGGACACAACTCTGGTCAGAATCATGTACTCCTGGCAGAACCAATATGGTAGCCAGGGACAGATTGGGCACATAAGGAAGAAAAGAACGCCCTCCTTCCCCAAGTTTCCCTAAATTCTTGTTGGATGAAACCCCTGAAACAAAAGAAAAATTAACAAGAGAAAATCAACTACAAGTTTATTAACTTATAAGTAAGTGCCTTTGAATTCTAGCTTATTCATTATTATCCTGCAGGGAATGGCAGCATTGGGAAGATCAAGACACTGGGGTAAAAGTCTCTACAGGGCTAGTACAACGTAGAAAAGATTTATTAGGGAAAATACACTGCAGAGACTCAGAGACCACTCCTGCACACGCTTGAGGATCTGAGTTCAGGTCTCCACTAGCTAAGTTAAAGCTGGGCCTGTGTGTCTGCATCCCCAGGACTGGAGGGGAGAGTTGGCTGGATTCCCAGAGATCACTGGCCTCCAGGCTATGCAAATCCAATGAGCTTCCCGTTCAGGGAGAGATTGGGTCTCAAACAATGAAGAGAATGAGGCTAGAGAGATGCCTACATGGTCAAGAGTGCTTCCTACTCTTGCAGAGGACTGGAATTAGGCTCCCAGCATCCAAACTGAGCAACTCACAACCACCTGTAACTACAAATCCAAAACCCTCTTCTGACATCCATGGGCATCTGCACACACCTGTACTTATACACACATAATTGAAAAATTTAAATAAATCTTTAGAGAATAATGTGGAGAGCAATGTTGTTCAGTGTTTCCTGGGAGGCATGGATGCCCCCTGCCTCGAAGTGTGTGTTTCTCCCCAGGGAAGTCCTGAGTGCTGTCAGCTTCCAGGCAGAAAAGGGTGAAACATGGGGTCAAAAGTTTGGCCTCTCCTAAGAACACTAGGGTAGAACATGGAGCCCAGATCTGGTCCAGAAGATCTCCAGTTCAGCCAAAGGTGTGGGAGAAAAGATTTCTCTGCCAATAAATGCTGCTCTTCTTTTGCTGGGCTACCAGCATCAGGCCAGTTGGCAGTGAGGAGCTCAGGGCTCTGAACCCTGAGCCAGGCTGCAGCAAAGGTCCTGCCTGACCCTGGCGAGCAGGTGGCTGCTTCCAGAGAGCTGGTAACGGAGGTCAGGGCTCTGAAACCAAGAGGCAGTGGAGCCCAGTTTGGTTTGGGAGGGCAGAGTGGCTGCTTCAGGAACAGCTGGATGCTCGCCTTCGCAGAAGAACACGGTGTGGTAGACAGAGCTTTGAGAGAAAGATGTCTGCAGTAATCCACACTGACATGCAGAGGAATGGCAGAGGCTCTCAGAGGCCAGCAGCACTTGACTGCCTGATTGGCAGACAAGCCTGGATGTCCAGCAGTGAGTTCTTCATGGAGAAGGGGAGCTCCCCACCCCCCGGAATAAATGACGAGTCTCAGCCGATCTTTGACATAGATGGTGGTGTCCTCCACCCTTTATTTAATGTAAAACAAGGGCTTTATAACTCTTGGGCAGTGGGGAAGGGTTTTGAGGGTGAATGTGTTTAATTCAATGGGGCTAGGAGTGCCAGGGAGACTTGATTTACATGCAGCAACACAGTCCTATGATAAGAAGGGGAGCACAGTACTTAATTATCCTATGGGGGGCAGGGGAGAGCTCCAGGTACAGTTAAAGGTATGGAAAAAAGTCATTGGTTAAAAGCTAAGGTACCAAGACATCTCATTAGCATGGGGAAGGTATTTCCAGGAATCCCCAAGTGCACACTGAAGGGGTTTCTTTTTGGGAGAGGGTTGGGCCTGTTACCTCCCTGAGGGCTATGTGACAGTCCTTAGAGGGTTTTCCCAGATCTACTGAGAGAGGAGGGAGTCTGTCATCTTTGTTTGGAGCTCAAGGGCTTTTTGGTAATGCCAGACTTGGACCCTAACAGGAGAGTTCACAAAAGAAGACACCTGATACTAACAGCTGGCCTCCACTCACATGTACATGAATCCATACCCACATATGCACACACACACACACACACACACACACACGCACGCACGCACGCACACACACACACACACACACACACACACACACACACACAGAGAGAGAGAGAGAGAGAGAGAGAGAGAGAGAGAGAGAGAGAGAGAGAGAGAGAAATAAAGCAGCAGGCACATTCTCAGAGAGAGTGTGAATTCTTTCATAACAGTCACGGGAAATTACTTGGTCTTATCTCATGCACATTCGTGCAGGGTCCATATCTGGACAGATAAGCACCTTCTTATTGTGTGTGGAAGATTTTACAGCACCAGCTGTCATTAGGAGTGAGGCTTTCAATATTTGTAGAAAATATAAGTACCGGAATTAGGCTCTAAGCAGTCAGGCTCTGATTGTTAAAGGGTAGAAATCTCTGCTTTCACTTTTGGCAAAAGCAAGCAAACAAACAACAAACAAAACTGCACAGAACATTTTCTACAACTGTAAACTTGTAGGGAAGTGACAGGACTAATGAAGGAGGCTTTGACTCTCTGGATGTGGTGACTCGTGGGAAGGAAAATCTGGCAAATAAAGACTAGCTTGTCCACATAGATTCTTTGGTGCCATTGCCAGGCCAGGAAGGATCTAAAGTTGCTTTGAGTGCTGCCTTTGATCTCCCTGGTAGGAAAACGGGGTGGGCTACCTTCCCCCTCCCCCTCTAGACAGGGTTTCTCTGTGTAGTCTTAGCTATCCTGGACATGCTTTGTAGACCAGGCTGTCCTCGAACTCACAGCCATCCTCTGTCTCCCTGAGTGCTGGGATTACAGGCGTGCGCCACCTGGGTGGGCTATCATTTGCCTTTGTAAACCTGCTTTGGGGGAAGCAGAAGAAAAAGCTCTCCTACATATGTTGCTTGTCATGTGCCTCCAGCACCACTGTCCTTATGCTAAAGACTCACGTTTGGAGTGATGTGTTCTGGTCTCCCACAAATATTACCGTAGGGCTTGATGGGCATGTCCCACTGACTCAGAGCGCATCACAGCCCTGCTTCGAGGTGGTGGTGAGAAGTCCTTTGGAGGATGTTACAACCTGTCATGACCTACAGGACCACAGTGGTCTCCAAACAACAGTCAAGAGATGGTTGTTTTAGTGAATGAACGGACCCGTCGGCTCACTGGCCACTCTACAATGCGACTTGTTTGGCTGGAGTTTCCTAACCCCCTCAGCCTGAGGTCACTGACATAAGGTGCCACAGTGGCCCCTGCAAGCCCTGACACTGTCCTTGCTGCAAGAGCTTTTCCCCCTGCTCTGAATGTTTGACCTTTCAGCTAGGCTCACAACTAGGCTGCGGATAAGGGTGCCATTTTGTTTCTGGTATTTGAGCGTTGGCCTGGTTTTGCTCTACAAAAAAGGTCTGTCATCTCCAAGCCCTAGTTCCCTGGGCTCCCAGAACATAAATGTCATGAACACGCTGCTGTCTAGGTCCTTGTTGCTCACCCCTCATCCTGAAGCACCAGAGCACAGGGGCTCCTCTGGGGCTCGAGCCTTCATAAACTGGGGCTTAAAGGCTGTTAGAACTGCTTTAAAGAGATTTGCTTTATTCCCTTTGCTTCTGGGAAGGAACTGACATTCACAGCAGGCTTGGGGGTTAATGGTGAAACCGGAGCACGCCACCCCCGTGTTCTCAGATGGAGTCAGATGTTTACCCAGAAGGCTGTGATGTTAGATCCACAGCTTCACAGCCCGTCTGCCTTCTTCGCTTTAAACAGAGAAGGTGTGTAGCTGCCTAACAGTTTTAATTGCTAAACCCGAGCTGCTACCCCGGATCTCTGCATTTAATAAGGTTTGAGTGTGAACTGCAGAACTGGCAGTAGACTTCTTTGTTCTTCCTCGCCCTCACTTGGTTCCTTGTTTGCGCTCAAGCCCACACCAGAAGCCCCTTGGACCAGGCTGCTAGAGTGCTCTCCTAGTGAGGAACTTCACTTTCTTTGCAACTTCTTGCTGCGATCTGTCACCCATCCTGTCTTAGAGAACAAGCAACTTGGAATTCTTCATCCTCGTAGAAACCAGTCTGAAACCCCAGTCCACAACTCCAGTGGGTAAGAAACGACGTTTGCTTTTCTAGCGCTAAACTCTGAGCAGGCCTCCACCATGCTAGTTGGCCTGAGGTAAAAAGTCTCACTGACAGCTTTCCTGTGTACACACGTGGGTTTCACATAGTCCTGAGACTGAGACGAGGCCAAGGAAAGGGGCAAGAGAGCATTCTCTTTGGGTCATTAGTCTATGTAGCTGGTTGAAGGGTCTCTTGATCCTTCAGTGGGCCTCCTGAGGCTGGCCAGATGCTGCTTGCAACACCTTTTACAGGCTTCCAAGTCTAGACAGTGTACTAAAGCCAGTTCCCTTCTTTGCTTTTCTATCTTGGCACTTCCCCACACCCCCTCACCCTCCCACCCCCTATCTTTCATCGCCCTACCCCCACCCTCCACTCCCTACCCCGGCTATGGAGCCAAGGATAGTCTGTAACTCAGTATGTAGCCTAGGAAATAGCCTTGAATTGTCCTCGATTCTTCTGCCTCAGCTTTCCACATGCCGTGAAATTTAGGTGTGGGCTGCCATGACTGGCACAGCTTTCCTCTTCACTGGAATGAGGAAAGCAAACACAGAAAGAAGCAGCAGTGTGGATCAGCACCATGATCCAGGGCTGGTGCCAGCGCTGTGTTTCTAGATGGGACATTATAGAAATCTACTTTTTTTTTGGTAATGGTAATTTTGTTTAAGTGGCTGATAGCTCAGTTGATGAAACACTTACTGTGCAACCACAAGGACCCAAGTTTGATTTTGTGATTGGCAGACAGACAGACAGACAGACAGACAGACAGACAGACAGACACACGCACGCAGGCACGCGCACACCAGAAGTGATAGTGTGCACTGTGTTTCTAGGGCTGGTAAGGCAGGACTAGGTGGGCTCTTGTGGGTTGCAGCCAGCCAGTTTAGCATAGCTAGTGAACTCCAGGCCTATAGAGATCCTCCTTCCAAAAACAAAGGTGGATGGTGCCTAAGGAACCACTTCCATGGCAGTCTTGAATGTGTGCAGGTAGGCTCAGCTGTGCGTGTACACCTACACATGTGCACAAAGATAAAAAGAAATATTTTATAATATCTTCTGAGTCCAAACTGGACCTGGAGCTGTAGCCTTTTGAATGAAATATTATTTCCAATTTATAGAACAGAAAATTGGTGCTCAGTAGGATAAGGAACTCAATCAATGTCATATGGCAAGGGGTGTGAACTTGGGTTTGAACCCAGGCTTTCTGAGCCCAGAGTCCAAGTCCTATTTATAAGCAGTGCTGTTATATCTTTAAGTCTTTAAAATGCTGGGGCTGTTGGCCTGCTGTGGGGCTTTAAAATCCCATTTTGATGGCTGTTCTCATCTTGTGCTGCGGTTTATACTATAGCCCTGTTGTTTGCTCAGCAGACAATAAAACACACCACCCAGCAATTCTCCCTGTTGCTGGGCCAGTGCTGCAAGCCCAATAAATACTGTTGATTGATTAATTGATTATAAATCTCAGGCAACTTCACATTTTCATTTTATTTTAAAATGTGTGTGTGTGTGTGTGTGTGTGTGTATGTGTGTATGAAAGTAGAGGTCTGAGACAACTTTTGAGAGTCTGTTTTCTCCTTTATCATGTGTCTAGGGGTTGAATTGAGATTGTCAGGCTTGCATCGCCATCTCACTGGTCCCATGTAAGAATACATATGTATTTGTGGATGTGTGCACTGTGTATGTATGCACATATGTCAGTTTGGGTTGTTTGCCCTTGAGCATGTGTATGCAGAGACCAGAAGAGGTCATTAAGTGTTCCCTTCACTTTCCATCTATTCTTTTGAGACAAGTTCTCTCCCAGAAAGTGGGGCTTGTGTTTTCTTAGCTAGGTTAGAGGTCAGCAAGATCCCGTGACCCTCCTACGTTTGCCCTCCTAAGAGGCAAGGGTTAGAAGTGTTCACGGGATGTCTGTCTTGTCACATAGATGCTGGGATCTGAGCTCTGGTCCTCAGGACTTCACAGCGAGCAGCCATAATACCAGAATCATCCTCACAGCCCCAGTTTTGCATTTTCAGATAGTTCTGTGGGTTGTTTTGTTTTTGTTTTTGTTTGAGACAATGTCTCCCTGCCCTGGCTGTCCTGAAACTTTTCTAAATAATGACCTGGCTGGCCTTAGACTCACAGAGATCCACCTGCCTCTGCTTCTCGAGTGCTGGGATGAAGTTTTGTGTGCACATCAAATATTTCAGAAAAAAATTAAGAGGAAGCTGGTGTTATTATCTTCCCTAATGAGGAAGAGGAAGGAGAAGAGGAAGATGCTGGGTGTGGTAGCCCACTCCCTTAATTCCAGTACTTGGACAGTGGGTTAGTTTGTGACCCAAGCAGGTCAGAGACAGTTGGCACAGAATTTCATGCCCAGAATAGCAGCGATTTAAGATTTATGAGTTTTTCATTTCTGGAGTTTTCCATTGAGTATTTTTGGACGTGGTTGCCTGGGCGCAATGCAACCTCAGCTAAGAGGGCTACACAGAGGCAGAATCTTTTATGTCTCACTTGCTCCCCTCCCAAGACCCTGAAAATCATTCCCAGAAGCCTCCCATCAGATTGCACTAACATTTGAGAAAACTGAGTCATGTGCTACAGTCTGATGGGATCAGTGGCATGGAATTAGAACAATTAAGACTTATCTCTGAGCCAGGATGGGAGAGGACCATTTCCCAGGTCACACCGGGGAGGACAGCTTCTTGAACAAAATCCAACCTCTGTTAGCACAGAAAAGTTGGATTGTTTTGGTTCTGTCTTCTACCCTTTGAGTGAGAAGATTTCTGTTTAGAGCAATAGAATGACCAAACGCATCATTCCTGACACTGACAGATGGAATCGGTAAGAATTTTTTAGTCATACATGCTCAGGGGACAAGGTACCACATGCCACATGGGAATTATATTTGGGAATGGAGTGAGCGCAAAGCAGGCTTTAGAATACCAACAGGATGAGGTGCCCCTTAGCTCTTGTAGAAGGAAGTGATCAGTTTGGAATATGTTAGGCCTTCTTACACCATAGGAATGGATCTCCCTGTTTTCCAATATCTATCTAGCTGTCCATCAATCTATCCTTTTATGGAAGTAGGTTAAGTATCAATGCTGCCTCTCTCACTGTCCCATTCTTTGTTGTTGTTGAGACGGGCTGCCTTTGAACTTGAGATCTTCCCACTTGAGCCTCTCCAGTGCTGGAATTAGAAATGAGTGCCGGTGCCCCCCAGTCATCTTGATTTTTATGGTGTCCAATACATAATGCATAGTTGTTGGTGGCTATTCAAGACTGATGCCAGTCCTTCTGATCTTGCCACCAACTCTTCACCCTTTACCAATCGGCACTAGCCAGTAGGTCAATGAGTGACTCTGGAAGATGCAGCTCTCCTGTGTGCGTCTGATTCTGCTGAGCTGTCATCCCTTCCACTCTACATGCCAAAACTGTATCTCACTCTTGGGCCAAACCCGTCATTAGGCAAATCTACTTTCCTTCATGTCCCTACACTATGGTTCCTCTTGTTAGTCTTTGTGGCAGTGGCTCTTGAGTATGTGTGACCATGTTCTACTGTGTGTGACCGCATGCTCTGGGGACTGCTCCTCAGGCTTTACTTACTATTACTGATCTTTTTTATTTGTACCACGTCTCAATAACTGCATCACTCTCTGATGGCTAGGGTCTGTCTCCTGGGTGTTTCTTCACCACTTTCAGGGCCTGGGTTAGGGACCAGCGCTTGGTCATGTTCCTGAGGCTTCAGTGACATCTGTTCAATTCTTATTTCCCATTTTTAATCGTGTGTGTGTGTGTGTGTGTGTGTGCGTGTGTGTTGTCCATGTGCGTGTATGTGTTTTTGTGTGAGTGTAGGCACACATGTGTGCATGTAGAAGTCTATGTTGGTATCAGGAAACACTCTCTATAGATCTTCCAGTTTATTCACCAAGGCAGGGTTTCTCGGCTTGATGATGCTGCGAATCTTGCTAGGCAGCTAGTTTCCCAGATCTCTGTCTTTGCCTTTTGAGACTGGAATTACAGGTGGGCCTGTACACATGCACCTGGTGTGTGGGCTTGGGGATCTGAACTCTAGTCCTTAGACATGTGTGGCAAGTGCTACAGCCACTTAACAATCTTTCTACCTACCCCTCGACTCCCCCACAGGCTTTTAAAAAAGACAATATAGTCTCCTGCCTCAATCTCCTGAGTACTAAGATTATAGACACTAGCTACCATGCTAAGCTTCATAGTTCATTTGCACCACTAATTTACTTTAAGAACTATTTATAATATACATATTAAAAAGACGTTTAAGTAGACGTTCTAAGTGGACATTTATCTAACATCTAGAACATAAAAGGCACTCAGTGAAAAAAATGTCAAAATACCTCAGTAGACATAAAGTTTGGATTAGTTTTTAAAGCTATCTATTGATGAATGCACAATTCCAGGACTCATAGAAACCATCTCTCTTGCTAAATGTAAGCCTTCTGCTCTGCTGGCACCAGTCACTTGCCGAACAGTTTATATTTCATTTTCTATCTGTGTTATTATCCGCCATGTTCCTTTCTTTCTTTCTTTCTTTCTTTCTTTCTTTTTTAGACAAGGTTTCTCTGTGTAGCTTTGGCTGTCCTAGAACCATCTCTGTAGACTAGGCTGGCCTCAAACTTACAGAGATCTGCCTGCCTCTCCCTCCCCAGTGCTGGGATTAAAGGTGTGCATCACCACGCCTGACCATCATGGCTTTTTTTCATATACATTTATTTTATTGCACATGCATAAAACAAATTACATACAGCAGGGAGAACCATGTGACAATCACGAGTTCTGTAAATGTTGCATTCATAGTGATTTGCTGTTTGTATTTGCCAAACTTGAAGTAAACATCTTTCCTGTCTTGTTGGTTCTAAATTTCTGAATGAAATTCAATATCTGTCATATCTCATCTCTATTAACTTAACTCCTTTATCTTGATCTAAAAAGATCTTATCCCCTAACCAACTAAACTTGATTGTAGAACTAAACTATCTGGTCTTCAGCACCCCTCAGAGACTTGAGAAGGAATATGATTTAAATTTCTGAGTGAACCAGCAGTACAGGTTAGCAGCTTCCAAAATGAACAAAATGACCGAGACAGTTAACTGCCTGTACAGTCACCCAACACCCTCTATAACGTTGGAGCCTCATGTTCGGCCTTCTGGCCTAATGTCTCTGCCAGACTTACTTGCAAGGCAGGAAATATTGAGGACTTGTTTACCCTGTCTTGGCAGAGTTTGGCCATCGACTCTGCCTGCATCTAAGCTGCCCATTTTTAGGCAGAATTCTGTTTGTGACAGGAACGAGGACATTTTGCCCAGTGGCTTGTTTGTCACAGTTGAAGCCATCTCCATAAGGAGGTTCTTTGATGCTCATCATCTTCTTTGAGGTAGGCTGCGTTTGTCAGGAGTTAACCTGTCTTGTTGTCAAAGAAGCTTTAGAATAATAAAAACATCTTTAAATGCCCTACTCTATGTGTCTCTGAGGCTTTTTGAAGACCTTATTTAACTATTTTACCTCATATATCTGTAGAGTCATATCTATCTGTTAGACCTAGGATATATATTCTTGTGCAAGAATCTGATAAGTATTTGACATGCCCATGTTTTGTATCAATATACTAAATTCTATACCAATGACTTAGGCATAACCTTCATTATGAATAACAATTAAGGCCTTGAGTTAAGGAGTAGGTTCAATCTAACCTCCTTCTATATTTCTATATCTCTTTTTCTTCCTTTTCAGCTCTTATCTCCTTACCTACTGATGAAAGATAAAGGAAAAGAGAGATGTTCCTGAATTCCACCTGGTTTTTTCTCTGTATAACCACCTCTTAGTGAAAATAAGCATTTGTAAACCAAGAGAGCAAACAGAAACCTACCTGACTCCCCTTAGAGGGAATGGGACTCTGTTCTCTTGAGGTTTCTTCAGGCTGAATTGGGGTGAATAATACCTTAGAAGGGGCCCCTCAAAAATGGGGGAAATGGTTAAGCAAGTCAGAGATTGCATTTGTGGTCCAGTTGCTAAATGTTGAGAGATTCCAGGCTTAATAGGAGATCGAAATGCTGGTCCAAAATGGATCAGAGGCTTTCTGCAATGCTGTCTGGGAAGCTGTCCAAATTTGATGGGTAACAGCAACAGATGCATCTGGGGATGGAGCTAGGAGGATGCAGGATGTCAGCATCCAGCACGCTGAGAGGAACGGACATCATGTTTTTTACGTTAATATTTAAACATAGTCCAAATTTAACAGTACTCTCTGTGACACAGTGGGCTCCATCTACTAGTTAGTTCAGGTATCTTATTAGAAACACTTAGCCAACTAGTTTCCCTTTAGACTTTATAAAAATGTCCCCTTTTACTTACTAAGCACACACATCAGGCTGTCACACAGTCGTCTGTGTGCCATCTGAAGTTATGTCATATGCCATGTTTGGGAAATGCTGATCGATAGACTTTGTGATGAGAAAGCCAGTTACCACACAGAAGGCTATGCTAGTGTTCTCCTATTGACACGAGAATTTTAGTAATGGCAAAACCCTCGAGAGAGAAAGCACATTAGTGCTTGCCCAGGGCTGACGCTTCAGCACAGAGGACTGTGAACCAGGGAACGCTTTAGGGTGACAGAAAAGCTCCAAAACTGTGTAGTAGCAGTGGCTGCACAACTGTAGGCATTTAGGATGAAGTCAAGCTGGGAGTGGTGGCGCACGCCTTTAATCCTAGCACTCGGGGGGGGGGGGGGGGGGGGGGGCAGAGGCAAGTGGATCTCTGTGAGTTTCGAGGCCAGCCTGGTCTACAGAGCAAGGCCACGACACAGAGAAATCCTATCTTGAAAACGAGACAAACAACAAAACAAAACAAAAACAAAAGAAGAAAGAAAAAAGAGGAAAAAAGAATAATACCATGCCGGGCATAGTGGTGCACACTTTTAATCCCAGCACTTGGCAGGCAGAGGCAGGTGGATTGCTGTGAGTTCGAGGCCAGCCTGGTCTACCAAGCGAGTCCAGGACAGCCAAGGCTAATACAGAGAGACACAAAACACAAAACAAAAACAAACAAACAAACAAACAAATAAACAAAAAGAATGGAACCAAACGATATTGTACTAATTAGCTTTCTATCATTAGAATAATTGTCCGAGAGTGCCGATTTCTAGAGGGAAAAGTTATTTCTGCTCATGGCTTTGGGGGTTTGAGTCTGGTGGATTGACTGTGTTGCCTTGGAGCATAACATGGTGGGGGCAAAACTGCTCTTTTCGTGGCCAGGAAGCAAAAGAGAAAAAGAAGAAAAGCCTTGGGGGTGGGCGGCTGGGGGACACTGCGTCCCAGTGCGGGGGGGGGTAGCTTACCTGGGGGAGGGAGGACACACCTCCTGACTGAAAGCCCTCCTGCCAAGCTGCACTTCTTAAAGGTGGCAGTGATGACAAACTTGGATCCACCAAGTCTTTAACGTAGCTCTAGCGGACAGGTTTCCTATGTAACTACAGCATGTGTGTTTTCAGTGGGTGCAGTTCACGGCTTCTCAATTGTGTCTCAGGAAGGAAGGAAGAGGAGAGAAAAAGGGAAAGAAGAGATGGGGAAGCTGAGTATGGCGGTAAAGGCCTGCAACCCTAGCTCTTTAGAGATGGAGGCAGGGGGATGAAGAGTTTATAGATGCATATAGATCGGTGAGCCAGCCTGGGCTGCAGGAGACTTTTCTCATAAACTATGGAAAGGAGTAGGATAGAAGCAAGAGGGGCTCCTGGAATACAGTGATGTTTCATTTTTTGACTGTGTGGTTACACAGGGATGCTCGCTTGATGAAAGGCTATTAAAGTGTTGCTTTGTGTCTTGTGCCTATTTCTCTCTCAAATCTACTTCCATTACAAAAATTTTCTAAGAAACATTCAGCCAAATGAGGATGTCTGTCCTCCCAGCCGTTGCGTCTTAAGTAGCTAATGAAACTGAATTATGACTTTCTTCTAATTGCGTTGTGTAATTACATCTGTCTGCCAACCTTGTTTCACGATGTTAAGAGTTCAGGTTTTGTGTGGCTCACTACAGAAAGAGTTATAAAAAGATACATTTCTCTAACCACAGAAGGGCCTCAAGAATGTCAGTGGAAGCCACTGTCCCTTAATTATTCAGAGCAATTACCAACACGGACAACGTTCAACGCGCAAAATAAATGGCTGCTTCAAGAGGTCTGGTTGGAACAGTCATCAGTCCCCTCTCTCAGCCCGGTTCCCCTGCTGCCTGCCAAAGTTTCAATTCTATATTTATCTTTTCAAATCAGCAGTGCAGCAATTAGTTATTATAATAAGAGCTACCAATTTGTTGTGCCACCGACTTCATGCCAGGCCCTGCGTTATCAAAGTTTTCCATACCTTAGTTGTCCTATCTGACTGTCACAGCAATCCTGAAAAGGAGTTGTTTATTCCACTCCATAGTTGAGGAAACTGAGGCTGACAGGCTCCTAAGTGGGCCCAAGTCTGAGGTGTTGATGACAGAGGCAGAGAACAAGCTGTGATCTCATCTAGTCATCTCAGACTTGATGTCAATACCGGGAAGAAAGCGACATGTGTGAGATGACTCGGAAACCCGAATCATGGCTCTCCATACCGTTAGTTACTACAGTTACTGTACTTCATGATGCTCTTGTTGCTTGCCGGGATGACAATGGATCCACTGTTAGCCATTGAGGAGCTAAACCCCCATCACTATCAAGAATCCCCAGGGACATTTTAATACATGTAAAATAGCCTTCTTGCCTTGCCGTCGTACCTTTCATTTCAGGAGCTCCTAAGGCACTGACAGAGTGCGTGCTATGGCAGCTTCACAAACATTGTCTAGAGCACATCAGGGAAAACATAGGTGGCTGTAGGGAAGGAAATTTTTCCTTCCTTCTGCCTTTTGTGGCAAAAGACAGACTGGCAGGAGAAAAGCACACATTGTATTTCTGTATAAGCTTTCTGTGATGAGGAAGCCTCTGAGAAATGAAGACCTGAAGGAGTGGTTAAACCTGAATTTCAGTGTAATGCTTGGTGTGTGTGTGTGTGTGTGTGTGTGTGTGTGTGTGTGTGTGTGTCGGTGTCTGTGTCTGTGTGTGTAGAGATAATGTTCAATGTCTTTCTGAAAGGCCGTTTGTTTCCCCACCGTTTTTTGTTCTGTTTGTAATAAATTTAAAAAGCTATTCTTTGACAATTTCATGCTAGGCGGTGGTGGCTCACACCTTTAATCTCAGCACTTGGGAAGCAGAGGCAGGCAGATTGCTGTGAGTTCCAGGCCAGCCTGGTCTCCAAAGCGAGTCCAGGACAGCCAAGGCTACACAGAGAAACCTTGTCTCGAAAAACAAACAAACAAGACAATTCCATACGTGTTTACAATATATTTTGATCAGAATCACCTCATCTGGTCTCTTATCTGCCGTTGCCCCCCACCCCATTGCATTCCCTCTGGCATTCTTCCTAATACATCCCCCTCCTATTTGCATGCTTTTATAAAACAAAACAAAACAAAACAAAACAACAAAAAGCAACCTGCTGAGTTTAATTTCCATCCCTCAAATACACAGGGGTGTGGGGTTATTTATTGACGCACAGCAGCTTGCCAGTGGCTGTACCCTTGAAGCAGCCACCATCAACTACCAATAGCTCCTCAGCCAGGGGGCGGAGCCTCATGGGTCCCTTCCTCATCCATTTTGGAAATTTCACTGGTTTGATCAATACCATTACCCACAGCTGTTGTGAGTTCATGAGTGAAAAATCCATGTAGTGTCCAGAACAGTCTACAGTACCCCCCATGCTCTGGCGCTTACATGCATTTTGCGCCCTTTCCCTTGGTGTTCAGAACTTTGAGGGTGGGGTTTACGATAGACGTCCTGTTTAGAGCTGAAGTTCAACAGTCTCATTTCTCAGCAATTTCACTTGTTTTGAATCCCCCCTTTAATCTCTGCCCACAAGGCTAAGAACAGCACTGTGTAATGAACATTAGAAGGCAGTTTCGCAACATTTAGCAAAACAGTAGCAGATTCCCCCGCTACTGCTTATGACCTATGACCTTCCTAGCCCTGGGGTTTCCAACCCTGTATGGCAGCACCAGGCATGACCTTCCCATTTACCCTCAGGTCCAATGGGGGGAAAAAAATGGGTGGTTAACCCTATAATTTTCAAACTACTACTTTACTCATTGGCACACTTTGCTGGCAGGTCTGTGTTGGAAAATGCAGGGTCCATGGCTAATAAAAGCATTGAGAATTTCACCTCCAGTGGCCTATACAGGACTTTCCAGTACTATGAAACCTAGCCAACAGGACAGTTTTCAGATTAGTTACACGGTGATTTCTGGTGGGCAACCAAAGAAAACAACCTGTATTGTTTAGGGAGTCATATCGATGTGTTCCCGTGCCTGGCGCTATTTCATTGTTTTTGTTGTTGTTTTTCTTTTTAAAATAATAATGTCTAGCTTGTGGGAGAGTATGGTCTACCCATGATTATCTCCATCTAAGCTCCTTTATTGAATTCTTTTTAAATCAGTTTGCAAAGTAGCGGGGTTTTCTTAGGAGTCTTCACACGTCCTTAGTTGGGTTAACCCTTCCCTTACCCCCACCCCGTCCTTCACCCATCTCCGAGTAAACCTTCCTAACCTCAATATTTTGCCCAGCTTCATCCTTTCTCCACTCCTCCACCCCCATCCTATTTCTATTCCTTTCCCCACATAAGGCCTCTTTCTCCTTCTACCCTCCTGAGCCTTTCCTAGCTTCTTGCCCTCAGCAGACAACCCCCCCCCCCCAGATTAAGCAAACAAATCTAAAAATTCGAAACCAAGATCTGTATATGAGAAAGAACACAGGTACTTGTCTTTCTGAGTTGAGGTTACCTCACTTAGTCCAGCATTTTCCAGATCCGTCTGTCTATTTTCCTGTGAATTTCATAATGTCATGCTTCTGCAGTGCAGCCTAGTTAAAATCCCACTGCGTATCTGTTCATCAACTGATAGACATATAGGCGGATTCCATTCGGGAGCTATTGTGAAACGGCATCAGTGAGTATAGAGCAGGTGTCCATCTCTATAGTCGGACACAGAGTCATTCGGGTATACATGCTCAGGATGGTGTGCCTACCTCAGGGAGTGGTTCCTGCATTTAGCTTGTTGAGAGACTTCCACAGTGACTTCCACAGTGGGTGCCCCATCCACTCCCATCATGGGTAAGTAAGGGCTTCCTTTTCTTTACATCCTTGTTAGAAATGTCTCGTCCTGTCCTTTGTTTTCTTGATGATGGACACACCACTGTTGTGAGATGATACCTTGAGGTAGTTTTAATTTGTGTTTTACTGAAGGTTGGCGATGTTGAACATGTAAAGAAAATGTTTAGTAGCCATTTGTGTTTCTTTTTAAAAAAAGACTTTTAAATTGTATGTGTATGAGTGTTTGCCTGCATGTATTATGTGCTCCATGTACATGCCTGGTGCCCATGGAGACCAGAAAATGCTGCTAGATACTCTGGATCAGAGTTAAAGATGGTTGTATGCCATTGTAGGGGTACTAGAAACCAGACTTGGGTTCTCTGCAAGAACAGCAAGGCTCTTAACTGAACCATCTCCCGGTATTTCTCCATTTGAGAAATCTCCGTTCAGTTCTAGCCTGTTTTTCCACTAGATTGTTAGTTTCTTGATTTTTTAAAAAATATTTTTTGTACATTTCTAGATACTAATCCTCTGTCAAATGTATAGCTGGTAAAGATTTTCTTCCATTCTGTAATCTGCCTCTCTACTCAGGTGACGATGTCACTTGCTGTACACAAATCTTTTCACTTCATGAGGTCCCGTTTGTTGATTACTGGCCATGTTCCCCAAATGGACTCCTATTCAGAAAGCCCGTCCCTGTGCCTATTTGTTGAAGTATACTCCCTACTTTTCCCTCTAGTGCTCTCAGAGTTTCAGGTTGGATTTTAAGAACCTTGATCCATTTAGAGTTATACAGACTGAGAGCTCTATTTTCATTCTCCGACATTCAGTTTTCTTGGTTTCATTTATTGAAGATGCTGTCTTTCCTCCAATATGTATTTTTGTGGCTGTAGTTGTGTGGACTTATAGCTGACTCCTCTATTCTAACCCATATATATATATATATATATATATATATATATATATATATATATATATATATATATATATATATATATATATATATATGCCTTAGTGCCAATAGCATGCTGTTTTTATTACTATTGCTCTATAGTATAACTCAATTAGGTATGGCAGTTCCTCCCCCAGCCCTATTCCCTTTGCTTGGGATTGGTTTGGCTTTCTGAGGTTGTTCATATGAATTATAAGGTCTTATTTTATTATCATTTTTATTTCTTCAAAGAATGGCTCTGGTTAGAATGACACTGAATCTGTAGGTTACTTTTGGCAGAATAGCCATTTTGACAAATGGCTATAAGTATGTGTTTGCTTCAATTTCTTTCTTCAGTGGTTTTGTTTTGTTTTTGTTTTTGAGTCGAGGGTGGTGGCTGGAGAGACAGCATGGGTGCTGAGAACTGAACTCTTTTCTTTCTTTCTTTTTTTAGTTTGGTTTTTCTTCTTTCTTTCTTTCTTTTTTTGTTTTCAAGACAGAGTTTCTCTGTGCAGCCTTGGCTGTCCTAGACTTGCTTTGTAGACCAGGCTGGCCTCAAACTCACAGCGATCTATCTGCCTCTGCCTCACGAGTGCTGGGATTACAGGCGTGTACCACCACACCCAGCTTGATTTGGTTTTTCGAGACAGGGTTTCTCTGTGTAACAGCCCTGGCTGTCCTATACTCACCTTGTATACTAGACTGGCCTCTAACTCAGAGATCCACCTGCCTCTGCCTCCCAAGTGCTGGGATTACAGGCGTGTGGCACCACTGCCCGGCAGGAATCAAACTCTTATATTTTTGGTTGTGAGCCTTTCACAGCGGAGCCATCTCTCCAGCCTTCCTTCAGTGTTTTAAACTTCTCCCTTTAGAGGTCTTTCATTTCCTTAGGCAGGCTTATTTCAAGATATTTTGTTAGAGAATACGGTGGGTGGACTTGCTCCCCTGCTTTCCTTCTCTGCATGGTGGTTTGTAGGAAAGCCACTGTTTTTTGTATGTTAACATTGTATCCTGCACATTCCTGACACCGTTTACCCCTTCTAAGAGTTGGTGTCTGGTGGAATGCTTAGGTCTCTTATGTATAGAATCATATCATGTGCAAACAAAGACACTTCAGTGTCTTCCTATTTGTATTCTTTTTATTTGCTTCTCTTGCTGTAGTTGATATTTCCAGTAGTATATTGAACAACAGCTGGAAAAGTAAATCTGATTTTAGCGAACATTATATGAGTTTTCTTTATTTAATATGATGTTAGGTATAGGTTTGTTGTTCGTAGCCACTATATTATGTTGAGATATTTTTCTTTTATTCTGCGTTTCTTCAAGATTTTAACTAGAAGGGATGTTGGATTTTGTCAAAAGTCTTTTTTTACGTCTATTTAAATGACCATTTGATTTCTGCTCTTGGGTGCATTCATGTAATTTGTAACATTAATTGATTTACATATATTGACCCATCTCTGCATCTCTAGAATAGAGTCATCTTGAGCATGGTGAATAATTTTATTCTTTTTTAGATAGAGTTTCTCTGTGTAGTCCTGGCTGTCCTAGAGCTTGCTCTCTATTTTTGTTTGTTTGCTGTTGTTTTTCAGAGACTGGGGTTCTCTGCGTAACTCTGGCTGTCCTGGAACTCAGGCTGGCTCTGACTCACAGAAATCTGCCTGCCTCTGCCTCCCAAGTGCTAGGATTAAAAGCATGTGCCACTACTGCCCAGCATGGCACATGATCTTTTTGATGTGTTTCCATTTATTTTTTGAGACAGGTTCTCTCACAGAACCTGAAGCTCATCAGTTTGGCTAGACTGGCTGACCAGTGAGCTTCAGGGGGTTTATCTGCCTCAGTCTCCCTCCTCATCAGTGCTGGGTTTACAAGCACACATAGACACACTCAGCTTTTCATATGGGCCCTGAAGATCCAAACTCAGGTCCTCATGCTCCCTAGCCATGAGCGCTTACAGAATAAAGAGTAGGGGGCTGGAGAGACAGCTCAGTGATATAGAGCACTGACTGTTCTTCCAGAGACCTGGGTTCAATTCTCACCAACCACACAGCAGTTCCTAACTCTCTGTAACTCCAAGATCTGACATCTTCACACAGACATAGATGCAGGCAAAACACCAATGCACATAAAATAAAAATAAATAAATTATTTTAAAGAAGAATAAAGAGTAGACGGTTTGGAAAGTGTGTGCTAGGACAGAAGGGCACGAGCTACAGGTAATAAAGTGAGAGAACCTACCAAAACTTGCTCTTCAGATTCCTTGTGTTTGGTGATACAGAGGAGCTGTTCCTTGGGGCAAAGAGAATAACTCTTTTCCTCTACCTGGTGCACTCTCTCTCTCTCTCTCTCTCTCTCTCTCTCTTACCTGCTTAAACTCTATAGCACCTCTGTTGAGACCTACAGTAACTGTGGCTCCTCTGTTAACACCTGCTGTTGCCTTTAACATATCAGAAGGCATTTTTGCCTCCTGTTTTTCATTTTGATCATAAGGTGAAATTAAGTTCAAGGTCTCAGGCCCTACATGCCTGGGACCAAGTTAGTTTAGTACTTGCTGCTGAGAATAAAACAATAGATGACACACGCATGTTCTGCTTGAGTTAAAGATAAATGTATGTTCTGTTAGAGTTAAGACTGCAGCATTCTGTTATGTTCCTTTCCCTGGGACCGGTGAGGAACTGGAAAGTCCCTAGGCCTATATCTTAGCCAATCAGCATAGAATGTTCTGTCTAAGCAGGGCGGTGGTGGCACATGACACTAATCCCAGCACTTGGGAGTCAGAGGCAGGCAGATCTCTGTGAGTTTGAGGCCAGCCTAGTCTACAACGGGAGTTACAGGACAGCCAGGGGCTACACATACAGAAATCCTGACTTGAAAAACAAAAACAAAACACAAACAAACGACCCCCCCCCCAAAAAAACCCCTCTTTTGTCTAGTTACCTGGCTACATTGTGCTCAGAACAAAATTGATTCTTCTTGTGTTTAGCTAATCAACACGATGTAATGCTGCCCTCCCCTTGCTTCTCACCTGGCTACCTGGTTGTTACCTGGTTCTGGTTTTCCTTATAAAAATCTTGCCTTAGAAGCAGACCAACATCACAGTTTGGCTCCCTAGTCTGCTGTGTTCCTGGCCATGGTCAGTCTTGAGTTGTAGAGTTTAATAAACCATCAATATCTCACCGAGATTGGTGCTCGGGTGGTTTGTGTGGCAGTTCTTGTACTACAATCCCCCTCCCCCAACACACACACCTTGATTTCTTGGTATAGGGTTTCTCTGTGTAGCCTTGGCTATCCTGGAATTCTCTCTGCAGACCAGGTTGGCCTTGAACTCAGAGATCCACCACCCTCCTGTCTCTTGAGTGCTAGAATTAAAGGCCTGCGCCATCCCTACAGTCTGGATCCTGCCTCTTTCTTAAATGCCTTCATCTTGAAAGCTGGGTATAATAGTGCACATTTGTGATCCCAGCACTCAGAAAGCACAGAAGGATCAGTACATCAAGGCTAGTCTCAATCACACAGTGAGTTTGAAGCCAGCTGGACTGCATGAAACCTTAGCTCAAAACCATAACAACATGAATTCCTTCAGGTGAGGTGTGGTACCCTGAACTCCACCATAACAACTGTGTTTTGACACTGTCACCAGAACTCATGCGTTTGAGGTGATGAGTGGGGTTTGGGTGGCCCTTGATGGTTGAGAGAGGGCATAGGCATACAGGCAGGAAGGGCAAACTTCAGGCCAGGAGAGACGAAGCCTGAGAGGAAAAACAGGCTAGGGCAGGACTTTGCAAGTGGACTTGTTCTTGCTAAACTAACCGAGACATGCAAAAGCATTTGGGTTAGGAGGGGGCAAGAAGGCAAAGCAAGGCTGAAAATGTGGGACTGACATGTGTGTGGGTCCTGGAGCAGCCACGGAGGAGACTCAGGATCCAGAGTTCTCACAAGCCTTCTGCAGGCTAACTGGTGATGCTGGGACCAGGCAGCTTTAGTGGCTGGCTGACATGGAAAGCCTGTCATGACCACAAGGCACATGGAGACACTCTTGGAGCTAAAGACACAAGAGTCTTCTGAGTCCTGGGCGTTCTCTATAATTATGGGAAATCATAATGGGCAAGAGGATGATGACATCCAAGGGCAGCCACAGGCCTTGCTCTCATATTGGTGAGAACCAGACTCCTTTCTCTGGTTCTGTAGCCCCCAGCAGGGTTCTGGACGCTGATTAAAGAGAAGGCCGGGGACAGCAGGTAATTAGAAATCTTATAAAAAGGAAAAACACTCTTGTCAAACTCACCTAAGTGGCTCTGGGGCTGGAAGTGGGGGAGGGGTTGGAAACTGGGGCCTGCCAGGTAGCATCTGCAAGCGGGTGCCCCTGCAGGTTGGGACCAGCAACCAGGCATGGGGTGGAGGTAGGGGTAGGGGTAGGGGTGGGTGGGGGGCTGCTTAGGAATGTGTTACTGAGTTGGAACAGCTAGAAGAGGTCATTTACTAACCGTAGCTGGTGAAACCACACCACCAGGAGCTGAGAGACTGGGAAGAAGGGGTGGAGGTTGGGTTGATGGAGGGCAGGGGGAGGGAAGGGAAGAGTTAGGGAGGGAAGGAGGGGGGTGGGGGGGGGAGAGTTGCAGAGTGGACCTGATTTTCCTGTTGGCTGATGGATAGACGGAGCTACCCAGCCAATCTTGCGTCCAGAGAATCCATGCAATCAGCTACCTTAGTGGGGCTTCTACCACCTGGGGTCCCCAGGGACACCGTCAAGTCTGAGGGGCTATGGGAGGTGATGGGAGTTGCCATGAGTGTGTTGTTTGAGCCATCAGGTTATAATAGCGTCTTGGCTTTCCACAGCAGCTTGACCCTACATGGTCACCTCTGGCGTGCCTCCCCATGGCGGCATCTTTAAGGCCTGTGGGGCCTCATGTGGCTGACTCGGAAAACTGAAGGGAACCAGACACTTTCTTTTTGTGTCAACTCTGCTTCCCAGGGATCTTGATGCTCTGAAGTGGAGGGTGGTGGGATTAAGAGACAGCCGCACAGCCAGGAGAGGAGCTCTCAACTGCAAGCAGCTATCTAGAACATTCTGCCTGCTTTGTGCCCTCCTGGTGGCATTTCATCTGTGGGCTCTTTCTCTTTGTTGCTCTTTTATGCTTCTCCTCTGCAGACCAGACCACCTCCTGGGCACCCAGGTTGTCCTGGATGAAAGAGGCTCCTAATGAAGACTAAGGCCGAATCCAGGCTATCAGATCTCACTGGCAACAGATGATGTCAATGCACAGGCAGAGTTTGTGCTTGGCAGGGCAAGCGGGGCTAGGGTTGGAGGGCTGGGGGGCTGAGGGGTTGGGGTGGGGGATGGGGTTAGTTTGGGAGTCCAGGGTGGGGGAAGAGGGTGAGCAGAGGAGGAGGCATCTTTTCTTCTTCCTTTTCATCTCTAACACCATTATGTTAGCCTAGCTGTCAGTTTGGAGGCCTGAAGAGGGAAGCAGTGGTGCTGATCACTAATGTGGCTGCCAGCCAAAAGACAAGATGTATTTAGTACAGTGGGTAGGCATGCCTGGTGGTGGTGGTGGAGGGGTGGGGGGGATGGGTAGTGATGGGGTGGTGGGGATGAGTGTGGAGATGGTGGTAGTGGTGGTGATGGCAGTGGTGGTGACAGATGTGGTGGTAGTGGTGATAGGGGGGTGGTGGAGGGGTGGGGGGATGGGTAGTGATGGGGTGGTAGGGATGAGTGTGGTGATGGTGGTGATGATGGTGGGGGCGGGGGTGGGTAGTGATGAGGTGGTGGTGGTGGTGGTGGTGGCTGTGGTGGGGATGGTGGTGGTGGTGGTGGCTGTGGTGGGTGTCCCAGGCTTCATCTAATGAAACGAACCCTGTTTACTCTATTAGAGTGTGAGGCATCTGGGAGAAAAGAGCAATGCAGAGAATGCCCCAAATTGTCATGTGACTGTTGAGTATGTGCTAAGTACCGCCGGGTGTACTAAGCACTTGTGTGGCTTAGTCTTTTTGTATGGTACTGTTCTGTTCTAAGTTACGCAGTTGCTGCCTTTACGGAGTTCACAGTCTAACTGAAAAGCAGGGAGGCAAAGAATGGGAAGGCAGCCCACGACTCCCACCCCCGTAACTTATAGTTGAAGGACCTGAGACCTTCGGGCGAGATCTGAAAGTGACAGTAAGCTGAAGTTCAGCATACTGAACTGTGAGAGAGGCAAGGGTCTGAGCAGAAGAAAGAAGATCAGGGGAGAAGGCTGGGCAAGTGAGGGGGACCAGATGACCCTGCAGGGGGCTAGGTCTGGGGAACCACTGTGCTTGCTCCAGGAGTATAAAACAGGCAGGGTAACGCAGCCAGCTTTGTGTGGGTAAGTCACACCGAAGAGAGAAGAACAGATGGAGGTGTGAGGCAGAGAAAACAAAGGAGACCAGAGAGAGCACTTCTGCAGATGCCCATAATGGAACCATTGGTGGCCTGGCCTGGCGCAACCGATGGTGCATAGGAAGGAGGAGGAGGAGAGAGATGGAATCTGGCTGTGCTTAGGGGGAGACTTGGCAGGCCTGAGCAGCCTGGCACTGGGGAGTGAGGGGGAGGGAAGAGCAGGCATGACTCAAAGCTGCTGGTTTTGGCAGATGGCAGGACAGTGGTGCCATTGGCTGAGCTGAGTGGGGGCTGAGGAGGCTGGAGGTGGTGGGAGGGTCTGGTTTGGTTCAGTTATCAAGGATGAAGTTGGGGATGGACTGGCAAATGGTGGGCTGTGGGGGAGGAGAAACCTTGTGAAGCCAAGCAGGTCTGGGTGTAAAGTTCCCTCCGAATACCTAGCCCCAGTGGCTTTCACTGCTCCCATGAAGTTTTCTTGTGTGGATGGTGGGTGGTAGGAAGGGGAGCCCAGTCCTCAGAGCAGTTGTGGCACCCTGTGGAGTAGGCCTTAATGACCTTTGCTTCCTGCTGTTCACACCTCCCACATCGAAAAACCACCGTTTGGTCTTGAGACCAAAACCATATGGGCATGCCACTTTTGAGGTTGGCTGACATGGCTACTGTCTTGTTTTCTGTCAGAGCCCTTATGCTGAGAATGTTGACTGCCAGCAGAGGCTCCTGTGACAAGGAGCTTTGTACTAACAGTCACATGAGTAAGGGGGTGAATTTTCTGGTCTTCTGATGACTGTAGCCCCTGGTGACCGTCGGATTGCCAGGTCTTGACCCTGAAACTATGGGTGATAAATAGTGCTGTAAGCCCCTATGGTTTGAAATGATTTGTTAGCGGGCAAGAAATAACTAACTGTTGCAGAGGACAAGAGCACTTCCCACGGTGTCTGGCACATTGTCGGGGCTGTAATTCACGCAGGATCTTCCACTCTGGAGGTTAGGAGGGGACAGCCTGGAGGTATGGACCTGGGAATGCTTGGTTTAGACACAGCCACGGACTTCATGGAAGTGGCTGAGCTAGCCTGGGAGTGAGAGGAGGCTGTCGCTGAAACTCAGCCACGAGGGATGGAAAAAGCTAGAGAAGTCTCTCCGAGTTTGAGATGAGGAGATATAGAAAGAAGAAAGCAGAGAGCACGGCATCCTGAGGCACTAGGTACCTGCACCTCTGTAGAGGCCTGTGACATGGCGGTTCAGTACCAAGGAAGCACTTAGTAGTTTTTAGCAAGATCCATTTAAGTAGCGGGGGTGGGTCCTGGGACCAGATTGAATTTGTGGGTTATTGACTTGCAACAGGGAGATGTACAGTGAAGGAATCAAAGGAGGGGACACTAGGTCAGAGGAGAGGTCTGTTGTGTCAGGTGGAGTCGGGAGGCTGTCTATCTGGAGAGGGTAAGCAGAGGCCAAGTGGAAGAGCTCAGGCTGGAGAAGCTAAAGGCCTGCATACAGGGATGGATCCTAGTTAGGAAGGCGGCATGAGGCACATAAATCCAGAGCAGGGAGAGAACAAATCCTGGGAGCTGAACTGAAGATGCCACATCTGGGGAGGGGGGCAGGGATGAGGCCCACCAAGTAGCAGTGGGACAAGCCAGGACGGCAGCCTGAATTCCACCAGTCGGGTTTGTCAGCTGTTGTTTTCTTTTCCCCTTTGTCTTCTCAGCACCTTGTTGGTCTGGATTCCCTCCTGTAGCATCTGTAGCTGCCATAGTAACAGCCTCTTGCAGGCTAGCCCAGTGGAGGCAGGAAGGACCATCCCGACTGTCTTCCCCCACAGGAGCCCTGAGACCTAGAGGCTTCTAGGAAAACAGAGGCTGAGGAGGACTCCTCAAGTGATGCATGGGTAAGGATTTACCAGCCCGAAGCTGGTGTTCCCCTACAGGCTGGCAACCCTGAGCTGTCCAGAGTAAAATAGTTTCCAGGGTAACCTTCCACCCTCAGTCCCCCCAAACCAAGTGCTCTGGATGGTTTGCGGGAGAAGAAAGCTACAGAAACCCCCAGCCTTAGAGAAGCCGCTCAGCTGCACACAACCATTTCTTAATTTTAGAGTCTCAGTTTACTTGGATAGGCAAACCACATAAGGATAAAATAATATATAGAAACAGGCCTATCTCTTTCATAACTATAGAAGCAAAAATCCTAGATAAAATATTGCCCAACAGAGTCTGGCAGTGTATTGAAGAAATAACACACCATGAAGAATTCATGGATGGCTTAACAGCAATTCAAGACCAGAACTCATTGCTTAGCATCCAGAGAGCAAAGCAAATGCCTCCTAACTCTACAAAGATTTCTCTGCCAGAACTGACAGCCACCACCATACTTACTGGTGACATGTTAGAAGCAAAAGAACAAGATAGTGGTGCCTGCTGTCATGGATGGTACTCAGCTTAGCATGGGTGACTTTGATCAGCATAAAAAGGAAAGCAATCAGATGTAAAAGGTTGGTTGGGAGCTCTGGCCGGCCATTACTTTTGGACTCTGGTTATTTATACAGAACAGCTAAACACACCTCTAGTCTTACTAAAAAAAAAGAGTTAAGCTTGCTGAACAAAACGTTACTATACAAAAATCAAAGTCACTTCACTAAATTATAAAATTGAAAATGCAATTTATAATATCTATATAACCTTTAGGACAAGAATTATCAGACCTACCCAGGTGTAGTGGTACACGCCTTTAATCCCAGCACTCAGGGGCAGGAAGATCTCTGTGAGTCTGAAGCCAGCCTGGTTTACTTGGTGATAACCTTGTCCTTAAACAAAACAAAACAAAACAAAACAAAAAACCCAGGCCAGCCATGGTGGTGCACACTTGTAATCCCAGCACTTGGGAGGCAGAGGCAGGTAGATCTCTGTGAGTTCAAGGCCAGCCTGGTCTATAAGGTGAGTCTAGGTCAGCCAGAGCTATACAGAGAAACCCTGTCTCAGGAAAAAAAAGTTTGTATGGTCCTGATACCTTAGTACTAATCCTTAGTACCTTAGTGCTAATGCTTAGTACCACAATGACAAACATCCATACTCATTGTATTTTTCTGACTGTAAATCCAATATCTACATGTTTTAGAAAAGAAATAAAATTCAGAAGAATATTAAGAAGTAATAAGCAGGGACTGGAGAGGTGGCTCAACAGTTATGAGCACTGGCTCCTCTTCCAGGGGACCAGGGTTCTATTCATAGCACCCACATGGTAGCTAACCACACTGTCTATAAGGCCCATTCCAGGGGATGCAGCACCCTCTTATGGCCTCCTTCAGCATTGGGGGTATCACAGCTTAGTACCGTTACATACGTGACAAGCAAAACAGCCATAGGCATATAACATTTGGGAAAAATGGGGGGGGGGGCGGGCTGGAGAGATGGCTCAGTGGTTAAGAGCACTGGCTGCTCATCCAAAGGTCCTGAGTTCAGTTCCCAGCTCACAACCATCTGTAATGAGATCTGATGCCCTCTTCTATCTGATGCTCTCTTCTGTCATGCAGTCATACGTGCAATAGGATGCTTATATACATAAATAAATACATCTTAAAAAAAAAAAAAGAGGCTGAAAAAAGAGGCCAGACGTGGTAGTGCACACTTTTAATGCCAGGATTCAGGAGGCAGAGGCAGGTGGATTGCTGTGAGTTTGAGGCCAGCCTGGTCTACAGAGCAAGTCAAGGATAGCCAGGGTTACACAAGAAATCCTGTTTCGAAAAACCAAAATAAATAAATAAATAAAATAAACAAACAAAAAGAATAAGTCACTGACATTTGTATTTTATTACCTTGGAACACCATGTTCAATGGTTTATGCTTCAAATTTTTGTCTATGTATACACATTTAAGAAAACATTAGAGGGGGTGGAGGTGTGGGGTGTGTGTGTGTGTGTGTGTGTGTGTGTGTGTGTGTGTGTGTGTAGGTGGTGGCACACATCTTTAATCCCAGCACTTGGGAGGCAGAAGCAATGGGATCTCTGAGTTTGAGGGCAGCCTGGTCTACAGAGTGAATTCCAGGACAGCCAGGGCTACACACAGAGAAACAAACCCTGTCTTGAAAAACCAAAACAAAAACAAAAAACTACAAAAAGAAAGAAAAAAACCAACATTAGTATATTGCATATATTATTTTGTGTAATGCTCTGCAGAGGCATTTCCCTTAGTTTGTATGCTCACTTAGTGCACATGTTAGTGTAGCCCTCCACTATGCTGAAATCCGCGTTACTTATTTAACCTATCAATTTGGTTTTGGGAGAAAAATAGATTAAATGACGATTATATTTATAAAACCTAGATTGCAGAACCATCTTACAAACATTTAGATGTGCAAACCAGGTAACTTTCTGTTTTGTTCTTTTGAGACAGAGTCTCATTATGCAACCGCAGCTGGCCTAGAGCTCAGCTATGTAGGCCAGAGTAACCTAGAGCTCACAAGAGACCTGCCTGCCTCTGCCTTTAAGTGCTGGGATTAGGGATTTGTACCGTAATCGCGATCCAGCTAGCTAAATGTATATGGCTCTTGAACTCATCTATCCCTGGAAGTCAATTACCTCTGCAGCCTTGGCCTCCTTCCTGAAGTGGGGACAGGACCCTTGCTCCTCAGAGGTTCTACACAGGATGTTAGCTCTGCCCTTCTGACTGGCTGCTCTTCGCTGCCCAAAAGGCCGTGAAGGTGGTCCCTCAAAGCCATTAATTACAGAACGGCCTCCCTATCATATAAGGCCAGGAGGGGCTCTGGCCATTGACAGATGACTCGCTCGGTCTGAGTAGCTGATGTGCTCCCCAAACCCAGCACTCGATGAGGGCTATCAACTGAGCGAAAACAGCCAAGAAGAAACAGCAGCCCTGAGTACCACAGCCCGGGTGAAGGGGCGGGGTTAGGGCGGGGCTGTGCGGGGCGTGGTTAGGGACGCGTCCAGGGGCGGGGCTTCGGGACTGCAGCAGAGCCCGCCTGACCACGCCGTCCCGGCAGCGCCCAGAGTGCCCGCCGCCGTCCGGCTCCCCGGCCCCTGCCACGCGCCGCCGATAGGAGGCGTCCGCGCTCTCGGCGCCGCGACTCTGCTGAGAAGGCGCCGCCCGCGCCGGGCAGCTGGAGCCGCAACTCCGGGCGCCGGCTCAGTCGTCCCTGCCGCCACCGCCACCTCCACCGCCGCTGCCGCCGCCGGGCGCGGGCTCGCTCGTCCCCGCGCTCGCGCTCTCGGGCCGCCGGCGTCTCCGGCCCGGTGGACTCCGCGCTCGCGTAGTGAGTGGGGCGGGAGCGGGGCCTGCGGGGCCGGGGCTGCGGGAAGTCGGGCTGAGGAGAACGGCGGGAGGCGGCCGCGCGTCCGGGGTCTGGCACTAGCCCGCGCCGGGGCCTGGGCGGGGAGGGGGGACTCCGGGCACGCGCGGCCGCCGCGGGCTTCGGGTGCGGGGCTCGGTGCGCGTGGCCGGCGGGGCTCGGCTTGCAGGGAAGCGCGGAGTGCGCGGCCCGGCCCGGGACCCGCGGGCTCTGCGGGGAAAGGGCTGCTTTTGGGGGAATGGCGCTTGTTAGCCGCCACTGCCCTAGTTTAAAGCTCTGCCTTGGAGGTTTTCTGCACAGATTGCAGCTTTCTGTTGGGATTTTTTGGAATGTCACGGCGTTTTAGTGCTGGGTGTCAGAGGTGATCCCTTGGTGAGGTCGTGGGGAGCCCCTGCAGCACTTGCTGGGCGATGGCAGTGGAGGCTGTGTCTCGGGGGTGGGACGGGAAAACGAAACGTGACTGAGATCCTGTTTGGATATTCTGCTGAAGTTGTCATGTTTCTGTTCAGTACACCAGTTCCACACAGCAAGTTGATAAACCTGGTTGTGGGATTTCGTGATACAAGAGAGATATAGACCTGGGGTGACCTGGTTTGCCTAAGACTGTTTGGGATAGCACAAGCATCTGTTTCCAAGGTACGCCCCTTGGTGGGCTCATCTTTTTTGCTGTAGCAAATATTCTAGTACTGGGAGTAGTGCTGGGGGCAGCAGAGGCCTAAACCCAGAAGTGTTTTCAAAAGAGCAGAGGTCTAGGTGGGCAGGTAGGGTGGAAGAGTGACCCTTTAGATGAAAACCAGGAGCCCCACGGATTCTTGGTTCTTTGTAATGCCATATATGGAAAGATAGCCGTAGATGATGCCATCCATAAGTTTTGTGCTTCGAAATTTCTAAAAGCACATTTTAGGTGAAACAGTGTCACATAAAGCCATCTTATGGTCACTCCTATGAATCCATCGTTGTATCTTGGATTTTAATAGTTGGGGTCTGTTTTAAATGGAACTGCGTATGCTTGTGTTTTGCTTTATTTTGGAGGAGACAACCTGAGTCATGCTTTCTAGAAGTTCCGAGAGCTCACGGGTCCGTTGTGTCTGTGAGCTCTGGACCCCTTTTACCTTTAGTGTTTCCAAACCCCGTTGCTGTGGAAAGTCCTGGAAAGGGAGAGTCCGGGCGGATTGAGAGTACAGACTGGCTGGCCTTCACCACCATGTTTGCCCACTGTGTCTGACTTCATACTCAGATTTTGTTTATGCTGTCAGGAGTAAAGAGCGATTTACTCAGGTTCTTTGCTGGGAGGCTGCATGTGAGTTCAGAGCTCCCTTCCTCATCACGGGCCCTGTCAGCCAGTTTTACCTCTAGGGTGTTTAAATGGTGTGATAACTTTTGACAAGGTCACGATACCACAAATTAGTGGAAACTGAAGGGAAGTGGAATTTTACGGTCTTTACTCTGACAGCACTTTAGTTGGAGTGTGTATTCTTCTGATTCGATACTTTAGAAGATTCATAATTTCTTGTGAGACTTCTACTTTTTGCTTACAATTCCTTTCTTCTAGCCCACATGGTTGAGAGAAGGAGAGAGAGAAAAAAAACTCTCTGGCTTAGTTAGCGGTATTTTAGCTTTATAGTCCTATTATCCTTGTGCACGCTTGGCTTTTACTTGTGCTGGCCTGTATGTGGATGTTACTCAGAAGATGCCTGTAGATGCCACCGAACCAATTACTATAAAAAGGATTTCACTTTCAAACTCCCACGTTCCCAAGAACAGAGAGACTCAGTACAAAGGCGGTTTGGAAGGTAAGTATAGGAGGAGAGAGGATCCCTGGCAAGGAAGGGACTACCGTTGTGTTTACACCACAGCATCTTGGCTGTGATGTGGGAGGAGGACCTTTGCTCTGCCGGGGCTTCTGAGTCTCTAGCAGAAATAAGTCTGGAATATTTGTGCTGTTTAATGCGGCTTTGCCGTGGTAAGGAAGGTTCTCACATATTAAGTTGTTAACTTACTGGATTGTGCATTCTTCAGGTTTAGTAGGTCAGTAAATCTGTCCTTGCCTTCCAGGCCTCTGGAAATTCTTCAGGATATGTTTTTCTTAACTACCTGCTAGCATATTGTCAGAGATTTTTTTTGTTTTGTTTTGTTTTTGTTTTTCAAGACAGCGTCTCTCTGTGTTAGCCTTGGCTGTGCTGGACTCCCTTTGTAGACCACGCTAGCGTCGCACTCACAGCAGTCTACCTGCCTCTGCTTCCAGAGTGCTGGGATTAAAGGCGTGCGCCACCACGGCTGGTTGTCACAGTTTATATCAGTTCCAATGACCTTTGAAACTCAACATTAGGGTGGAGGGACTTCAGGGTTTCCTGACAGCCCTCTTTGTTTTGTTTTGTTTTTCGAGATAGGGTTTCACTGTGTAGCCCTGGCTGTCCTGGACCAGCTTTGTATACCAGGTTGACCTCGAACTCACACAGATCCACCTACTGCTGCTTCCCATGTGCTGGGACTAAAGGGTGTGCGCTACCATGCCCAGCTACCTTACAGTCTTTAGGACGGTAATTTTATTTGTATCAAAAGTCAGATATTTTCAGGTGAACCGATTTTACAAAGTCAGAAAGCTTTCTTTGAACTTTATAATCATTGTTTGGATGTAGTCACTGCCGTAAGAATGATCTTTAGCAAGAGAAGGTCACATATAGGGATATCCCGTTAGAGGAATTTTTATGAGCAATGTCTCACAGGTTTTATGAAATATTACATGTTTCTTTGCCTTCCCTTCAAGTGAAATAGTCCTGTTTGATGCCCACTTGAGGGCCGTCTGTTGCCTGGCTTGTGGTTGTTCGAACTTCTCATTAGGCCCTCCACTGGAGATTGTGCCGGATGGGAGAGAAGATGAAAAGGAAATGAATTGTGAGCACCCTTGGGAAAGAGTTCAGAGACTAAAGCTATTCTGGAAATTCTTTTTGTTTTATTGCATCCATCTCTGAGATGTCAGTGATGGTTATCAGTTCAGAATTCCCTGCTGTTGGATGACCAAGAATCTTGCCCCCTCCCTTACTCTAGATTTGTGTAGAGACACTTCTCTGCAGATGTTTATAAGCAGTGTGCACTGATCAACTTTAAATCATCAAGGCTACTTTTTCCCTTTTTGATTTTTATTAGTGAACAATTTATTACTATTTGTAGATGGTTTAGTTAGTGACTAGTTTTTTATTTTGATATAGCTAACATAACTATAAGGCCTTGAGGCACTTTTTAAGAAACCTGGACTTGCCTGACCGTGCTGATGGTGCCTTTAGTCCCAACACTCGGAAGGCAGAGGCAAACTATCTCTTGAGTGCTGAGATTGAGGCCAGCCTGGTGTACAAAGCGAGTTCCAGGACAGCTAATGCTACACAGAGAAACCCTATATCGAAAAACAAAACAAACAAGAAAGAAACCTGGGCTTGGATCGTGGAGCTAATGTGATAGTTAATGTGCACATCATGGCATGTATGCCCCCAGCCCCCAAACCTACACACAAATAAATAAACAATTGAAAAAAATGTGCATTCTCATGACTGCTTTCCTAAATTAAGCTTGAGGTTATATGTTCATAGCCAGACCTTGGCTTTTGCTGTGAAAGAGATTCAGAAACATCTAAATTTTTTGTTGTTGTTGTTGTTTTAATGATTATACAAGAAGTTATGTTGTTTTGATTTAGACATGAAGACATAAACATGAAAGGCTAATACTGGCATTAGAGAGCGACACTGGTGTCTGATTTGTGTGTGTGTGTGTGTGTGTGTGTGTGTGTGTGTGTTTTGGGCTTCCATTCTTCATTAGCCATTTGAAGTTCATGAACTAGAGTAATTTCTGTCACTTAAGGTGGTCCAGCAGAGCCGGGCATGGTGGCGCACGCCTTTAACCCCAGCACTCAGGAGGCAGAGGCAGTTCAAGGCCAGCCTGGTCTACAAAGTGAGTCTAGGACAACCAAGGCTACACAGAGAAACCCTGTCTTGAAAAACTAAGAGAGAGAGAGAGAGAGAGAGAGAGAGAGAGAGAGAGAAGAGAGAGAGAGAGAAGCGAGAGAGAGAGAGAGAGAGAGAGAGAGAAGAGAGAGAGAAGAGAGAGAGAGAGAAGAGAGAGAGAAGAGAGAGAGAGAAGAGAGAGGAGAGAGAGAGAGAGAGAGAGAGAGAGAGAGAGAAGAGAGAAGAGAGAGGAGAGAGAGAGAGAGAGAGAGAGAGAGAGAGAGAGAGAGAGAGAGAGACAGACAGCACCGTTATTCACACTACTGAGTAGGTCCCTGCCTTTTTTATTTAGTGGTAGAGATTGTACAGACTCATGACTAGTTTTGGTCAAATTGTAAATAAAAAGTGCTATGTGCATAGGGTTAATAGTTGGCTACGGGGAGTCTAAAGTTGAGAAATCTAGACTAGCAATCAGCAAACACAAAGTTCTTGTTAGGTGCCCCCCAGATGTCTTGTGGTCCACTCTGCCTCCTGATTTTGTAACTCTAAATGGTGGTGGGGGTGTGCTTACCAGCAGACAAGCGGTCCCGCCCCCGCCTGTTTAAAATTGTTGCTTGAGTCTACAGCCCCTTCCCTGGTTGTCTGTGTTTCCTTTCAGTATTGCACTGAGTGAGCTCCTCCCTGAAGTTCTCTCCGTTTTCCCATGTGGAGTCTTGGTCTCTTCCTCCTGAGGGCCCCACCAGTCCTCAGCACTTAGCACTGTTTGGACTTGAGTTGTTGTGTGTTGCCTTCCTTTGTAGACTGTAGCTCCCCGAGGGTCAGGGCTGCACTTGCACATTCCTGTGTATCTGTGTTTTGCATAGATCACTGTCATTGGCCGGTGATAGTGAACCGAACATAAATTTTGGTTGAATGATTATTGGGAAAGAATACTTTGAGTATAGGGAAATGCCTTTTAACTGCCCCCATCAATGATTTGTTGTTACCAGTAATGGGACCTACAAATTGGTAAAGCTCATTTCTTCCATTTGCATCAGATGGGGTTTGTGGAGGAAGTCAGAGGAGTGAGAAGGTACCCCAACAGCTCTGTTCTCACGTTTGTTCCGTCTCACTGTAGTATGGAGGCCTGTCCGTCCGCACCCAGCTGCCTGCGAGGAAAGAATGACAGCTGACTCTGTCTTCTTGGGTCCACACTTTAGCTTGCTTGCTTTGAAGAATCTGTAAAGGTGGAGAAATAGCTGCTGCAGGCTCTGATTTCAGCCCCTGCTGGGCTATGCAAATGTTCTCTACATGCCTGAGTGACCTTTTGAGAAAGAGCCTTTGTGATCTTCTGTAGCCAGGGCTTGTCCTTGTTCTGGAAATGGGGGCCAGATGCCTCTAAAAGTGGGGAAAATGGGTCTTCAAAGACCACACACGGAGCTGGTGGTTCTCCTGGGTGAGCACCGACAGGTCTGTGCTTCTCAGCTTCTGTGCTAGCGGTTTTGAAATCTGCTCTGCCGTTTGCTTTGCAAGTTGATTGGGGAACAGAGTGTGTGAGAGGGAACTAATGAAGGCAGGTCATCGGCTGGGCATCTGCTGGCGTGCCCTCGAATTGTAGATAAACACAGATTGAAGCCTGCATCATCAGTGCACGGGCATTTGCCAGTGGCCTGGAACTGGCTCTCCATGGTGCTGGCTGAGTGACCCTAAGCCCCGTAAGGCTCTTTTTGTCCCAAATTGTGCCTTAGCAGTTTGCCACTTGAATTAGTTTATGTTTGTTTTGATTAATGGACAAAGAGAAATACTTCATTATTAAACGCCTGATTTTTTTTTTAATAAGATAATAATATTCTGGTGTGTTTCTCCTGGAAAGTGACTTACCTTTGAAGCTCATGGTTTTAAATGCTTATACTGAGATGCTTTGTTTATACAGCTGGCTTGCTGACCCAAAAGAATTTCTCCCCTTTCCCTTAAGTGACCTTTTTGGTAAAGACAAAAAATTGATTATGAAGGTTGTAGACCTAATCATACTGCTCTCTGAAAATGTAAAAATTACATCTCCAGAGAAGAGTGGCAAACTTGTAATTTTTTAAAAATAACATTTATTCTGTTTGTGTGGGTGCATGTGACTGAGTGTGGAGGTAACAGGACAACGTGTGGAAGTCAGTTTTCTCTTTCCACCATGAGGGTCCCAGGGATCAGGCCCAGGCTGTCAGGCAAGCGGCTCTGCCCACTGAACCATCTTGCCAGCCTAGAGTCATAGAACCTGGATGATCTCTTGCTCTTGCTTTCAGTATAGGCTAGCTCTGTGCCTGGTGGGCTCCCGAGGTGAGGACAGCATGGCATGGCTTTCTTCCCACGTCTGCTCCCCTTGGCCACGTATGAACAGTTTTTGTGAGATTTGACCTACTATGTTGGGCAGAACAGCCTTTATTCTCCTTTGTCATGGTTCTGTGTTTGTTTTTCTTCTTTCAGAGGTCTCCTGGCTCCTGGGCTCCTGAAGACGCAGTGCTGGAGCAGATGGATAATGGAGACTGGGGCTATATGGTGAGTGGTCCCGCAGCACTTTGAAGGCTGGCTCAGGTAGTTTTGATGTCTTTCTCTTCTCGCGTTCATAGGCTTATCTTACAATGATGGAAACTGTGAATTAGGGTTAGATGTACTCAAGGTACCTTTTTTTTTTTTTAACTTGACACTTTTGTGGAAGACTAATGCATATTCTCCCCCAAAATTTTTTTTTTAAAAAATTGTGTTGGGGAAGCAGTGAGTGCAGTGCTCTTGGAGGCCAGAAGAGGGCATTTGATCCCCTGGAGCCACCCAAATGGAGCTCAGGCCCACTGCACTCTCCTGGCCCCCCTAATAACTATTTATAATCACTAACTTCAGGTACACCATGATGGCTTTGGTCTTTGGTATATGTTGTTTTTTAAATTCTCTGATCACGGAGTGGTGATGTGTAAAGGGCTTATAGACTGTTGTAGTAAAGGGCTTAGTGATTTGAAAGCATTTCTTCTCACATGCGGTTTTCTTTTTCTTTCTTTCTTTTTTTTTTAAAATTGTTTTTTGAGAGAGGGTCTCTCTGTGTAGCCTTGGCTGTCCTAGACTTGCCTTGTAGACCAGGCTGGCCTCAAACTCTCAGTGATCCGCCTGCCTCTGCCTGCCGAGTGCTGGATTACAGGCGTGTGCCACCACGCCCAGCTACATGCAGTTTTCTTTTCTTTTTCTTTTTTTGTTTTGTTTTGTTTTGGGGTTTCGAGATAGGATGTGTGTGTGTGTGTGTGTGTGTGTGTGTGTGTGTGTGTGTGTGTGTGTTTGTGTGTGTTTTGGTTTTTCAAGACAGGGTTTCTCTGTAATCTTGACTGTGATGGACTTGCTCTGTAGAGCAGGCTGACCACGAACTCACAGAGAGCCACCTGACTCTGCCTCCCTGAGTGCTGGGATTACCGGTATGCGCCACCATGCCAGGCTCATATGAAATTTTCATATTCTTCTTTATCTGGTAAATATTTTGCTTTCTTAGTACCTGAAGACCATTTTTGTTGTTGTTGTTGTTGTTTTTCCTTAGTAGGATTTCGAAAGCCAAAGGTGTGTTATTTTGAGAAGTTTGCTTCTCAGAATAAAAGTTAGATTGCGATATTAATGTTATGAAAGTGAATACACAAGCAGATTATGCCATTCGAAGCTGCTACCAGCCCTTTTGTATGTGGTAGTTTGGGGCTACAGGTGAGCTAGACTGTTCACCAAACCACATATTTTAATTTAGTCTTTAGAACTTACCTTCTGGGCACGCTGGCATGGGCTTGTAATGTCTGCCCTTGAGAGGGAAAGGCAGGAGGTATGTGAGTTTCTGGGCTGCCTTATCTGCATAGTAAGATGCTGTCTCAACAACAACTATAAAAACTGGGGTAGAGGGGGGAGGGGACTCTTGATTCCATGAAAAAAATTACTAAGATTGATTATAAACACATTTTCTTTTTTAAAAAATATTTTTTTGGGCCTGGAGAGATGGCTCAGCAGGTAAGAGCGCATATGCTCTGGCAGAAGACCAGGGTTTGGTTCCCAGCACCTACCCGCTGGCTTACAACCATTGCAACTCCCAATTCCTAGATCCATACCTTTGGCCTGCATGAGGTACACCTACATACATGCAGGCAAAACACTCACACATAAAGTGAATAGATGAATATTATATATACACAATATACATATATGTGTATGTACATCTCACAGTTGGGTGATGGTGCACACCTGTGGTCTTAGCACTGTCTGCACAGACGAGCAGAGGGCCAGGAGGGTCAGGAATTCTGGACTGTCCTTTGCTATACAGTGAGTGTGAGGCCAGCCTAAGAAATAGGACAAAGTGAAATACTGTCTCCCCTTAAAAAAAAAAAGAGATCTAATGACTATTTCTTTGAGGAGAAAACCCCAAAGAAAATCCCAAAATTAATTGTTGTTACATTATCAGATTTTTTCTAGTTTATGTTAAATTAAAAAAAAAAAAACAAAACCTGACCTGAGTGAGGTGATGCACACCTTTGGTTCCAGCACTCTGGGAGGCAGAGGCAGGCGGATCTCTGTGAGTTTGAGGCCAGCCTGCTCTACAGAGTGAGTCCAGGACAGCCAGGGCTACACAGAGAAACACTGTTTTGAAAAACAAAACAAGTAAACCACAACAAAAAAACAAAAACAAAAACTGAAGGTCTTTCCAGGTGTGGCAGCACACACCTTTAATCCCTACACAAGGGAAGTAGCAGCAGGCAGATCTCACCCAAAACCTCTTCAGATTCTGGACTTGATTGTACGACACTAGAAGTCACACCTGGCAGGCTTAAAGTAAACTTTTAAAGGACTGGATTTAATCTATTTGAAATCAAATGCCAAACCTCTTCTCATGGGTGAGTTTTACCATGGAAAGTAAAGCCATTTTGCACCCTGAAGCTGCCAAATATATTAGCTTGAAGGAGTCTTAGGTTTTGCTTGTTAGTATTGATTTCTTAGTTGTTGAAGTTAAGATTTTAAACTTTTGAGTGACTGATTTTTTTTTTTTAAATTTCAGATGACTGACCCAGTCACATTAAATGTAGGTGGACACTTGTACACAACGTCTCTTACCACATTGACACGCTACCCAGATTCCATGCTTGGAGCTATGTTTGGGGGGGACTTCCCCACAGCCCGAGACCCTCAAGGCAATTACTTCATTGATCGAGATGGACCCCTTTTCCGCTATGTCCTCAACTTCTTACGAACTTCAGAATTGACCCTCCCCCTGGATTTTAAGGAATTTGACCTGCTTCGGAAAGAAGCTGATTTTTATCAGATTGAACCCTTGATTCAGTGTCTCAATGACCCTAAGCCTTTGTATCCTATGGATACTTTTGAAGAAGTTGTAGAGCTGTCTAGTACTCGGAAGCTTTCTAAATATTCCAATCCTGTGGCCGTCATCATAACCCAATTAACCATCACCACCAAGGTCCATTCCTTATTAGAAGGCATCTCAAATTATTTCACCAAGTGGAATAAGCACATGATGGACACCAGAGACTGCCAGGTGTCCTTCACCTTTGGACCGTGCGATTATCACCAGGAAGTCTCCCTCCGGGTCCACCTGATGGAATACATTACAAAGCAAGGTTTCACAATCCGAAACACTCGGGTGCATCACATGAGCGAGCGGGCCAATGAGAACACAGTTGAGCACAACTGGACTTTCTGTCGACTGGCCCGGAAGACAGATGACTGATGGCTTGTCCTCAGGGAACTTCCTGCAAGCTCACGTTTTAGGACATGGAAAAGACTGTTGTTATTTTTTTTTTTTTTTAAATCAAAGTATGGGTCCCTCTTTTTTTTTTTTTTTTTTTTAAATATTTGTATTTATTTGAAGGCATTGAGGACCAGAAGGAAGTTTCGTGTGTTAAGCAGTCTCTGCCCTGTTTTGTTCTTAAGTATGCATGTGCCTGTTCAGAGTCTCCAGAAACCTTTTTATAAAAAGAGATCTGAAAATTATTATGGTATATAATCTACCCTTAACAGTGCTAAAATGATTTCTGATAACGTGGTCCCTAACTCAACCGGAAGGCTAAAAATACAGAAATGAAAGATCAAACAGAGTGTTCATGATGTCTTTGAGAAAAATCAGAGTATCATATAGGGTGACCTAGTTTCCAGACCAGTAGGCAGAACTGTAGTGCTAAAGGAAAACTGGCCAGTTATCTTGAGGTACTTGCTAAGGACTGCTCTCTACAGGTTAGACAACTGTCTCTTTCTATGCATATAAATCAAGCAACCAAATATCTGTAGCCATGGAAATGTCTGACTAGAAATATTTATATTGGATTCTCAATACAAAATGTCCCTGTGGTAGAAATCTTATGCCTGGTACAGTTTCACTCCGAAGTGTACTGTCTACCAGGAAAGAAAAATCTAATAAAAGTGGAATATGAACATTAAGGGTTGTATTTATTGCTATTTAGGGAAAAATCATATTCTTCATTGAAAATATGCATTGTTTATGTCCCAGTTAAACCGCTCATAGCACATTTGTAGTTGACAGGACTCAGTGGAAGCCAGCTGTGTCACCAGAGATAAGCAGTTTTGTCTAAAGAGTGCAAAACTGTTTTCAGATAGGATTTACAGGGACTGTCTCAGCTCTGAATATGACTCATTCCAGCTTGTGCTGCACACAGGGACAAAATGAGTATAGCCATTTTATCCATGTGTATTGTCTAGCTTGCAAATGTACGTTATCAACAAACGTAAGTTCAGTTCTAGGAAATAGATTGCAGTGAAGGCTTGGAAACACGTGGGGAAATGGGTGTGTGTTTGCTTATTTCACTGTCATCTGGGTTCAGGGGCTGATGTGTCTCTGCCTGAAAGTCACTCACAGGAAGGACTGTGTAAATTATGAGACACTTTCTAGTTTGTGAGCATTGCATGGCGACTTCCCTGTTTTAGGGGAATCGTGGACCTCTGTGGTTTTGGCTCTAGGGCAGGCAAGGCACCCTTTTCTGCTTCTCTGTGATTCTCCAAGATTCTCCTTTTGGAAGGAAGATGAAAATATTTACTTATATGTCTCTTTGAAAATTTGAGATTTGAGCTGGGCGTGGTGGCGAACGCCTTGAATCCCAGCACTCTGGAGGCAGAGACAGTTCAAGGCCAGCCTGTTCTAGGACAACCAAGGTTACACAGAGAAACCCTGTTTCGAAAAACCAAAAAAAGAAAGAAAAAAACATTTAAGATTTGATAAATTACACCCCAGCTCCAACCATAGAAACCCCAAATTACCTCATCTTCAAACACCTTAGCCGGGTGGTGGTGGTGCATGCCTTTAATCCCAGCACTTGGGAGGCAAAGGCAGATGGATTGCTGTGAATTCGAGGTCTACAAAGTGAGTCCAGGACAGTCAAGGCTACACACAGAGAAACCTTGTCTCCAACGACCAAAACACCACCATCAAAAAACTGGGATACCTTAATGATATTAGTAGGTTGCTATGGTTTCAGTATATTGATGAACTAGTAAGAAGAGGTTTATTAGCTTTTGCTGTATTTAAAGCAAAACGCTAGCATTTAGCCAAATACGTGCTACAAATGGACAAGGGGAAACATACTCAAGAATAGAATAATATGAATATTCATGTACCAATTTCTAACTGAGTTGAACAAACATCACTCTGCCCTTTGCTTTAAATTTAATTCTGTATGTGCATCCTGCCATAGTACCACCATGGTGCTTCTTCGTCCTCGTTATCTGCCTTTTCACAGCTTGGGTTTCCAGCCTTGTAGCAGTGGTCGGATATATTTCTCATAGGCAGGGTTCTCCTGTATTTATGAGAAGCACATTATTAAGAGAACACTTTTAGAATTAATGACTTCGCTTTCAAATTAAATACTTCACTTTAAAAAAGTCACATTACCTAAGAGTCTTAATTTTTCAAATTATTTTTGAAATTCATTTTGTGTGAACATATGGTGAACCCTTTGCCAAGCAGTACCCTTTCTTAGGCAGATTTTAAACTGTGCGTGCAGGTGGCTGGTTAAAACAACGGGCAGTTTGTTCTTCACTTTGGGAATTTAACACAAACAAAAGCCTTCACTATTTGAGGCACTTTGAAATTGAACGTGAACCATAAGGCAAGGAACCAGAAAGTAGAATCAGAATAGGCTTACCCATCAGTCCGTCTTCCCTTCCTTCCTTCCTTCCTTCCTTCCTTCCTTCCTTCCTCCCTTCCTTCCTCCCTCCCTCCCTCTTTCTTTTCTTTCTTTCTTTCTTTCTTTCTTTCTTTCTTTCATAGTCAACTTCCAAGTGTATTTCTTTTCCTTTCCTTTCTTTTCTCCTATGGATATATCAAGTTTCACCAAGACTAGGCACCTCGCCGGACATGGTGGCGCACACTTGGAAGGCAGAGGCAGGTGGATTGCTCTGAGTTCAAGGCCAGCCCAGTCTACAAAGTGAGTCCAGGACAGCCAAGGCTACACAGAGAAACTCTGTCTTGGGGAAAAACCAGAAGAAAAAAAAAGACTAGGCACCTCCCTTCATATTAAGGTTGGGCAAGTGAACCCAGTATGAGGAAAAGGGTCCCCAAAGCAGGTAAAAGTGTCAGAGACAACCCCTGCTCACCCTGTTATGAGTCCCAAAAGAAGACTAAGCAACACAACTGTAACGTGTGCAGAGGGCCTTGGTCAGTCCCATGCAGGCTCCCTGGTTGTTGGTTCAGTCTCTGTGAGGCCCTATGAGCCCAAGTTAGTTGATTCTGTGGGTTTTCTTGTGGTGTCTTTGACCCCTCTGCCTCCTACAATCCTTCTCCCTCTTCAGCAGGATTCCCTGGCTCTGCCTACTGTTTGGCTGTGGGTCTCTGCATCTGTTTCCATCAGTTGCTGGATAAAGCCTCTCTGATGACAATTGGGCTAGGCACCAATCTATGAGTATAGCAGAATGTCATTAGGCATTATTTCCCTATCTTTTTTTTTTTCCCCCTAGTTGTGTTTGGTTCTACTTAGGTCTCTGGGCTATTGAGCCTCTGGGTCCTGGCCCTCTCCAGGCACTGTTAAGACTGGGTTCCCTCTCATATCATGGGTCTCATACTGGACTAGTCATTGGTTAGCCAGTCCCACAAATTCTGTGCCACCTTTACTCCAGTACATCTTGTAAGCAGGGCAGATTGTAGGTCGAAGGTTATGTGGCTGGGCTGCTATCCCTCAGGCTCTATATGCCCTATTGCTAGGAGTCTTAGCTAGGGTCACCTTGCTAGAATCCTGGGAGTTTCCATTGCACTAGGTTTCTAGCTCGTCTCCGAGATGCTCCCCAATTCCAGTTGTCTCCCAATATTCTCACTCAGGATGATTTTTTCCTAGTTCTATTTATTTGCCTGCAGATTATTATGTCTAACATGTTTCTAACAGCTGAGTAATACTCCATTGTGTCAATGTACCACATTTTCTTTATCCATTCTTCATCTAAGGGCATTTAAGTTGTTTCCAGTTTTGAATAAAGCTGCTATGAACATAGTTGAACAAATGTCCTCGTGGTATGATGGAGGGTCTTTTGGGTATATGCCCAGGAGTGGTACAGCTGAGTCTTGAGATAGAACTATTCACAGTTTTCTGAGAATCCACCAAACTGATTTCCAAAGTGGTTGTACAAGTTTGTGCTCCCAACAGCAATGGAGTGGTGTTCCACATCCTCGCTGGCATGAGTTGTTACTTGTGGTTTTGAACTTAGCCATTCTGACAGGTGTAAGATGGAATCTCAGAGTTGTTTTTATTTGTATTTCCCTGATGACTACGGATGTCAAACATTTCTTTGATTCTTGGCCTTTTGAGATTCCTCTGTTGAGGATTCTCTGTTAAGATCTATACCTCATTTTTTTTTTAAACTTGTATTATTTGGTTTGTTGATAGCTAGTTTCTTGAGTTCTTTATATATTTTGAATATTAGCCCTCTGTCAGATGTGTGATTACTGAAGATCTCTTCCCATTCTGTAGGCTGCTGTTTTGTCCTATTGGCAGTGTACTTTGCCTCACAGAAGCTTTTCAGTTTCATGAAGTCCCACTTATTAATTGTTGATCTTTAGAGCCTAAGCTGTTGCTGTTTGTTCAGGAAGTTGTCTCCTGTGACAGTGAGTTCAAGGCTCTTCCCCACCTTTTCTTCTAACAGATTTAGTGTGTCTGGTTTTATGTTTAGGTCTTTAATCCACTTGGACTTTAGTTTTGTGCAGGGTGATAAATATGGATCTATTTGCATTTTTCTACTTGCAGACATCCAATTAGAAGAGCACCATTGTTGAAGATGCTTCCTTTTTTCCATTGTATGGATTCGCTTCTTTGTCAAAAATCAAGTGCCAATAGGTGTGTGGGTTTATTTCTGGGTCTTTGAGTTGATATATTGATCAGCCTGTCTGTTTTTATGCCAATATCATGTAGTTTTTATTTCCATTGCTCTGTAGTACAGCTTAAAATCAGAGATGGAGATACCTCTGGAATTTTTTATTGTGCAGGATTGTCTTGGCTATCCTGGTGTTTTTTGTTTTTCCACATGAAATTGAATAATGTTCTTTCAAGATTTGTAAAGAATTGTGTTGGAATTTTGATGGGGATTGTATTGAATCTGTAGATTGCTTTTGGTAAGATGGCCATTTTTACTATGTTAATCCTACCGATCCACGAGCATGGGAGATCTTTCCATCTTCTGCTATCTTTTCCAATTTCTTTCTTCAAAGACTTGAAGTTCTTGTCATACAGGTCTGTCACTTGCTTGGTGAGAGTTAAACCAAGATACTTCATCTTATTCGTGGCTATTGTGAAGGGTGTTGTTCATCTTGTTTATCATTTGTATATAGGAGGGCTACTGATTTTTTTTCCCTTTGGTTAATTTTGTATCCAGCCACTTTGCTGAAGGTGTTTACCACCTTTAGGAGTTCCATGGTAGAATGTTTGGGGTCACTGATCTATACTTTCATATCATGTGCAAATGGCAATACCTTGACTTCTTCTTTTCCAACTTGTATCCCCTTGGTCTCCTTTAGTTGCCTTATTGCTCTAGCTAGAGCTCCAAGTACTACATTGAAGAGATATGAAGAGAGAGTAGACAGCCTTATCTTGTTCCTGATTTTAGTGGCCTTATTTCCTAATGCAAGGTCTGAGTTCTTTTCTGCATAGCTAAGCCCCAGTCTTCCATACTACCTTCTTGTTTATTTCCCTTTGCCTGTCTACAGAAAACTATGAGGTCCTTATCACAGGTCTACACCTCTGTTATCCACTGTTTATTCAAAACCAGCATACCAGCATTGTACAGTAAATGTTCTTCAAATGACTGAACCAGTTGTGTTTCACACTTCTCACTGTTCCTTGGGATAGTGAGTTTTAACAGTAGAGCTTTTGAGGGGTGTGGCGATGTACACATGTAATCCTGGCATTTGGGAGATAGGAATTCAAGGCCTGCTTGGACTACCCAAGACCATCAAACACTTAAAGGGTTCTTGGTTTGAAATGACCCCTGATGATTCTTTCTTGCTTCCATAGGGAAATGCATGGCTGTGATTTCATGTGAGGAGGGAGAGCTGCTCATGGAAATTTTCTAGATCAGTTAGAAATTCAAAAGCAGACATCGCAGAGTACACTAGGGGAGCGTGTTATTCTGTTTAGGGAGAAAGCTCAGCCCAGCCTGCCCCAGACAGAGATACTCTGTGGAGCTAAGACTGAGCTTAGCACACAGCACTTTATTTCTGGCAGAACACCAGTGAATATATATTCCCACATGTGCTTTTGTGTCCATAGGGCATGCTTCAACATAGCTGCTGTTTTAACTTATTTAAAATACCTGTAATGTGCTTATTTCTATTGTAAAAATGTCTGCTGCACTTCAGAATTTGGCCACTCAAAAAATAGCCTTTACTATCCAGATGAGACCTGATAGGCTGTGATCATATGGTGGGGGAGGAGGTCTCCTACTGTCACAGGTCTAGGGGAGGGGAATAGGGTGAAAGAGGGAGGGAGGGGGGAACAGGAAGATACAAGTGAGGGGATAACAATCAGGATGTAATCTGAAGAAATTATTTTAAATAAAGAAAGAAAAAAGAAAAAATACTCTAAAAAAAAAAAAAACCAAAAAAGCAAAAAATAGCCTTTAAAAATGTTGGTGCTTGCCTTTAATCTCAGCACTCAGAGGCAGAGGCAGGCAGATCCCTGTGAGTTCGAGGGCAGCCTGGTCTACAAAACGAGGCCAGGACAGCCAGGATTGCAAGAGAAACCCTGTCTCAAAAAAATCAAAAAACCAAACACCAAACATCCCCCCCAAAAAAGTTGGTGCTTTTCAAAGGAGTTGGAAGTGTAAGATCGTGTGGCTAAATATTTGCAGTCAACCAAGTATCATTTTAATTAAGTGGAGTCAAAGTCATTTCTAACTTCACATCCCTAAACTGCTGTGCATGAAAGAGCCACCCCGTTGCACGGTCACTCTTAACAAGGCAGTATAAGGCAGCTGATGAGTGTGTGTGGCATCTGCATGGACGGCTGCTTTCGTGTCATGTAGTCATCAGAAGCTCTATCATCTGTCCAGTGGGAGGAAGTAGAGTCAGAGTAGCGCAATGAAGTATGTCATGATTTTACAGAATCAGTCCGCGTGGAGACTTAGTCACGTCTCTCGTTTCTTCTACAAAGCTGCTACCGTTTCCAAATTAAAGTCTTCTAAGAATGAAGAAAACATGGTAGCCCGCTATGCTCTTTACTGACCGTGAGGCATCTATGGAGTGTTTCCTGTGCTGCCAATGAACAGGTCCGAGCTGTGTCTCTGCCTTTGCTGACTGGTGAGCAGGGAGAGAGGGATGGTTCTATGGAGTACCAAAGAACACGGGTCTCTTTTGAGAGCAATGGAAGCAGGCTGGGTTGGGAAGGACTGCTTTGCTTTTAGGCAAGGATTTAAACATTAGCAAAGACAGGTCTGACCACTAGAAAAGTAATGTACTAGAAGCAGCTTACCTGTAAGGAGCAGCAAACATGTAAGTCATTAATATTTCCTGGAGCTAAAACCATATCAGCTTGTGGGTGGGTGATGCTTGACTGAAATGGACTGGCCTTCTATCTGGCAGCCATCCTGAGGTTATGGCTTTAGGTAATAATGTTATGCTAAGCTCTGGTATGTGCAGAATAAAACCTGTCAGGAGTCAGTCTAACAACACTTGACTAAGTGTGAGTGAACTAAAGGTAAATTTTCACCATCTGACAGACATTTGTTTATAAATTCTAACATACCCAGTGCTGTGAAACAATATGTGTGTGTGTGTGTGTGTGTGTGTGTGTGTGTGTGTGTGTGCATGTGCCTATAGAGACAGACTCCGTGTTGGGATTATCTGTGTCAAATCTGCTATTGAGTATGGGCTTCCTAAATCTGAAGTACAGTACCCATTGCTTTTCATAAATTTGCCCAGTGAGGCTGGGCTAACAGGAGTTCTCGTGTTCTGTCTGAGGACAGTCTTATGATGCCCGTGGGATGTACGGGCTTTTCCTGCCCACTGATGGCAGTACCTCAAATTTCCCATCGCCTCGGAATGTGCACTTTTATCTACATAAAACAGAGCTAAAAGGCTAAAGACAAGATGGTTTGAGCACTGCTGTGATTTATCTTCATTTTGTTAATGTAAAAGCCAGCTTGCTGCCATGTGTGTGTGCCTTTGGGTACATCAAGCCATGATTTTGAAATGAGCTTGTCTCCTAATGCCCGGTCCATGTTTTGAGCTGTGCATTTTGCTGATTTCAGTTCCTGCCAGGCTGTACCTCTGGTTTCTTTTACGTATTCTCTGAAAGGATTTTAAATAGATGTGCTATACCAAGTGATTTTTCAAGCTAAGCAGAATCGATTACAGCGGGGGAAACATGGAGATGTATTTACGGCACGTGTCTGCTGTCCTACATAATTTATAGTGGGTTTCACGCAACTACCTGAGTATTGGCTGGCGACTTCTGAGCCCACTCAAACAGACGTTCGTAGACATGTCCGTCATAACAGCCGAGGGCCGAGTTTAAACAATGATCCGTGAAGTCAAAAGCATCAGTTAACAAGACAGCATCCTTCCTGAGAGAGGAAACAAACTGTGAGCACTTCACCTTACTCTTAGGAGTCTAATCAACCCACAGGAAGTAATTAGAAGTTGCATCACTACCCACTATTTGACAATTTATCTTTATTATTTGGGCTTTATTTAGTTTTGGTTTTTTGTTTGTTTTACCAGTTGTATATGCACAAGATAAAAAAAATCAGAGTATCCCATACCTGTAATTCCAGCACTTGGGGAAGCAGAGACAAGGGGATCTCTATGAGTTCAAGGCCAGCTTGGTCTACAAGTGAGTCCAAGACAGCCAAAGCTACGCAGAGAAACCCTGTCTCAACTCCCCCAACACCCCCCAAAAAAACCAAAACAGAGAGAGAGAGAGACAGACAGACAGACAGTCAGACAGTCAGACAGACAACTCAGTCATAGAGTAGGTACCAAACAGGTATTCTTTTTTTCTTTTGTTTTTTTCGAGACAGGGTTTCTTGTTGAGACAAGGTAGCCTTGGCTGTCCTGGACTCACATTGTAGACCAGGCTGGCCTCAAACTCACACTGATCTGCCTGCCTCTGCCTCCTGAGTGCTGGGATTAAGGGAGTGGGGCACCCTCCCCATCCCCAGCTAAAGGAGAGGGTAATTTTCTAAAGTTGCCACTTACTAGAGGTCTGGGGATGTAGCTCAGTTAGTAGAGTGCTTGTCTAAGATGTGTAGGCTTTGATTCCAAGCACTGCTTAAAACCAGGCGCAGTGGCACGGGTCTCTACCAGTGGAAAGCAAGTTCAAGGTCATTCTTGGTTACAGAGCAAGTTTGAGGCCAGCCTGGGCTACATGGGATCCTATCTCAAAAGCAAATGAATAATTAGGGTGCATCATGACCATTTTCATAAGAAATAAAAAAATTAGGGTATGACCTGAAAACAAACCATCTTCTGAGAAAGATACAGAAAAGGGAAATAATTAAAACTCTCATTTCTGAAATGCGTCTGAGCCTGCTAATTCAATAGACGCAGAAGCCAGCATCACAGGGCGTGCACAAGTCCAAGCCAGATAAGGTCTCACTGTGCAGTTCTGGCTGGTCTAGCACTCATGTAGCTCTGGCTGGGCTGTGCAGTGCATGTGGAGGCCAGAGAACAAGTGTAGGAGACAGCAGTCCTTCCACATGTGGGTCTTAGGGATCAAACTCACATCATCAGCCTAGGGATTGAACTCAATGTTGTCGGTCTGGACTTCAAGTACCTTTGTCCATCAAGCCATCTTGCTGGCCTTTAATTCTGTTTTGACGATAACTGATGCTAATAATGATTAAAAAGAGCTAATGAGCTGGTCTTTTTGTTTAGTGTCCCTTATGACCCTGTAGTGTCTCATTTCTCTCTGTAGTCAGCTGAAATTCCATGATCCATTGTATTCTCTTCCTAAAAATCGATTCAGCAGTTTTTCTTCCTCTGTCATGCTGCCTTAGCCCAGTTTGCTCCTTGTTTTCTGCCACCACTGATGTGATAACATGGGGCTGGGGGGACTAGCCTACACTGCTGTCCTAAGAGCTCAGGTGAGGCGAGCCACAGCCTAGCAGTCATGCTCCGTTGCTCTGGGTTACTGATTCCTTCACACTCCCTTCCATCTTCAGGTCTGCAGCACCCACCTCCTCCTCCCTTACCAGAGTGACTTCGCATCCTATGTCACCGATCAAGTGGAAGTCATAGGGGCTCGCCATAGGTTCCCACCTTGGAGCACTGTACACAGAGCCCTCTCTTAGCTCCAGCCAACTTCTCCTGCTCCAAGTCTACCCATTCTTTGGTTTACTACATGCTTTCTGCCCTTGCCTACCGGAAAGCATTACTCCACATACTTTTCCTTCCTGTATAGTGTCCAAACCCCTTGAGGTCACTCCATCAGTATAGAAGCTCACTGCCATCTCTCTTAAGACATGCTTTAGAGAGATGGAGACATGGCTCAGGGGTTAATGACACTCGCTGCTCTTGTAGAAGACGCTGGCTTGGCCGATGGCACTCGGACGCTGGCTCACACCTGTCTGTAGCTCCTCAGGCATTGCATACATGTGGTGCATGTAAGCAGGCATACCCATAAAATTAAAAAGTGAAACTTAAGCTGGGTGGTGGTGGTGCATGCTTTTTAATCCCGGCACTTTGGGGCTGAGGCAAAGGCAGGCAGATCTCTTGCGTTTAAAGCTAGATTGGTCTTCAGAGCAAGTTCCAGGACAGCCAAGGCTACACAGAGAAACCTTGTCTCTAAAACCCAAAACAACCGACAGACCAAACAAATAACATTAAATTTAAAAACAAGCTTTTGGTTCCCCTCCTTTCCGTTATCTGCTCCAGATCTTGGCTCCTCTTTTAACTGAATTTGGGAGTATTTTGTTTGCTTCTCTCCAGTTTTCCTGCTCTTTCTGGAGAGTCCTGGATTCATTTTGGCTTTTCCCACCAGCCCTTCACCGAAATACCTCTTCTTAGGTCCCCTTCTGCCTTTGCAGGGTCCTAACGCTTCTCGTTCACTCACTCCTTGATGATATCATGTCATCTCTCTTCTGGCTTTAAATATCAGCCACATGCCAGTGACTTCCAAATTTATCCCTCCTGTGTCACCTGCTGACTGGTTTCTATGCTAGATTTCTTTCTTTCATTTAAAAAAAGATTTATTTATCATGCATACAGTGCTCTGCCTGCATGTACTCCTGCACGCCAGAAGAGGGCATCATATCACATTATAGATGGTTGCTAGCCACCGTGTGGTTGCTGGGAATTGAACTCAGGACCTCTGGAGGCGCTGCATGAATCCCAAAACAAACTCCTGATCTTGTGTATCTTAGCTGAAACTGGCCATCCTATAGTCTTTCCCTTTATGATAAATGGCCTGACTTCCTCCTCTTACCTTGTCCCATATTCCTCTTTTATTTCCAAAGCATGTCCAATCATCACCCACTTCCCACCCCATTGGTCAGTGCTTCACATGGTCCAATCCACACTCATCTCTCAGCTGGATTATTGCATTAGCTTCCAGACCCAGCTCCTTGCTGCTAGTTATTGGTTAATTTATTTATAATGATTCATTTGGGGGCTGCAGGTTAAAACCTATGCCATATGCACACTGAGCAAGGAAGTGTTCTACCTCAAGAGCTGTACTTTCAGCCTCTGATATATATATATATATACATACAGTGCTGGGAGATGGCTCAGTTGATAAAGGGCTTGAGGACCTAAGTTTGATTCCCAGAATTTATATAGGAGGAAAAGGGCTAGGTGTGGTGCTGAGCATTTATAGCCTTAGGCTAGGCAGGCAGAGAGAGGCAGATCGCTGGGCCTCCCTGACCAGTTCATCCAGCCTGCTTGTGAGTTCTGGGCCTAGGAGAAACACTGTCTCAAAACACAGCACAACACAACAAACAAACAAAAAACCCCATTGGTGCTTGAGAAGGACACCCAAAGTCGTCCTTTGGCTCCGGTCTCCACATGTACACACACATACAAAACAAAACAAACAACACAGAAACAAACAAAAACCCACAAACCAAAACATGCATGAATTCATACAAACAAACACACACACACACACACACACACACACACACACACACACATACACATACACACACAGTCAGGTTATTTCAGGTTATAATAATTGCTGTGCACTAAACCTTCCCATTCTCACACAGAGTAAAAGCCCAAATCTTTAAAGTCTTTACAGTTTTACACCCCAACCTCTCTTGCTTCACCTTGCACCCGTGCTCTGCAGCCTTTGTTGTATCCGCCACCTTACCATGCTTCCTACTTCTGTGGCCATGTTTCTTCTGGCCTCAGGGTAGACAAACCAGGCGGTCTAGTTTTGTACCTTTGTGCCTTTCTACACTGTGCTCAGCTTGGCTGATGTTTTTTTCCTCCCCGGTAGCCACATGATTTCTCTAGGTCCTGTGTTCTCAGGCCTTTCCTTAAGGTCACCCTCCTGGACAGGCCTTCTTTGATCTGTTTAATTGCTGGAAGGTCTGAAGCTATCACTCACAGGTAGAACACTTGCCTAGCAAGTTCAAGGCCATGGGTGTGATTCCCCAGCACCACACAAAAACTGGAGCAAGAACATTTGAAACTGCAATGCACCCTCTGTACCCCCCACAGTCCTTCCCTTATTCCTGTTTGTGTGTGTGTATGTGTGTATGTGTGTGTGTGTGTATGCACGCACTTGAGTGTGTCTATACTCTGCTTGTAGACACTGTGGAAATTTTCTTTTCTTTTCTTTTCTTTTTTTTTTTGAGACAGGGTTTCTCTGTGTAGCCCTGGCTGTCCTGGACTTGCTTTGTAGACCAAGCTGGCCTCGAACTCACAGCGATCCACTTGCCTCTGCCTCCCAAGTGCTGGGATTAAAGGCATGTGCTACCACACCTGGTTCACTGTGGAACTTTTCAACCTGAAACTATCATTTGAAGTAAATTTTCATGAAATATTTTATTGATATTTTGCCACCTTTTGGTTTTCTTTGTCTTTTTTTTTTTTTTCTCTTGAACTGTCTTTCACATGATAGACTGTAAATATTGGTTTTCTTTAAAATACGTTTAAAGATTTTTTTATTGTTGGTCCTCTTTTTAAAAACCATTGTACTTTTTTGTCTCTGACTTTCTCTGAGGTTGCCACAACTCCATCTTGGACACAGGATTTAGCTCCATCCCACTTCCTGGTGCCCCTTTTCTTCTTGAACTGTACATTTGTATTTTAAAAAAAGATTTACTTATAGCACTCAGGAGGCAAAGGCAGGTGGATTGCTGTGAGTTCGAGGCCAGCCTAGTCTATAAAGTGAGTCCAGGACAGGCAAGGCTACACAGAGAAACCCTGTCTTGAAAAAAACATTATTTATTTAATATGTACACAGTGTTCTAACTCCATGTATGCCTGCACACCAGAACTCATGATAGATGGTTATGAGCCACCATGTGGTTGCTGAGAATTGAATTTAAGAGCAACCAGTGCTCTTAACTTCTGAGCCGTCTCTCCATCCCCTACATTTGTATTTTTACTTGCCTAGCCTGCTCCTTTTTATTATAGATTTACATAAGAATGAACATTAATAACCACATGACAGAGTCACTATTAGGCTGTTTTGAAATTTCCTCTGCCAATGCCATTAATCAAAACTCTTCAATTTAGCTTCAGGCAGACTTTTTAAACAAGAGGTAAAACTAGCCACATTCTTTGCCAAAATATCACAAGAACAATCTTCAGGCCACAAATTCAAATTCTTCTCCTCTGGAGCCTCTTGAACTAGGTCCCCACAATTCAAGTCACCCTTGGCACTACTATCTGCCATGTTTCTACTAAGATGGTCCATTAAAGCACAATTAAAACATCCCACTGCTTTTCTAATCCAAGGTCCTAAGGTCCACATTCCTCCAAACAAAAGTATGGTCAAGCCTACCAACTTCTTTTTTAGTTAGGGTTTTGTTGTTAACCATGGCAACTCTTATAAAGGAAAACATTTAAGTGGGCTGGCTTACTGTTCAGAGGTTCAGTCCATTATGACCATGGTGGGAAGAAAAGGCAGGTAAGCATGGTACTAGAATTCCACACCTAGATTTGTAGGCAGCAGGAAGAGACTTAGCCACTGAGCCTGGGCTTCAGCTTCTGAGACCTCAAAGCCCACACACCCACAGTGGCGCAACAAAGCCACACCTACTCCAACAAGGCCACACCTCCTAATAATGCCACTCCCTGTGGACCGAACATTCAAACACTGAGTCAATGGGAGCCATTCGTATTCAAACAACCCCAAAGGGCTAAGGATGTAGTCCCTCAGTTGGTAGAGTACTTGCCTAGCATGCACCAAGTCCTGGGTTCAAACTGCAGCACTGTCTAAAAACTGGGTGTGTTGGCTGATGCTGGTATTCCAGCACCAGGAAGATGAGGGCAGGATGGTCAGAGGTTCAAAGCTATCCTTGGCTGTATAGCAAGTTCAAAGCCAGTATGGCCTACATGAGACCCTGTCCCAAACCAAGTATATATTTGATGTATTTTTTGTTTGTTTGTTTTTGTTTTTTGTTTTTTCAAGGCAGGGTCTATTTGATGTTTTTACTGACGTTGTAGTAGGGCTCCAGAAATGAATGTGTGTGTTCTGTCTGCCACCTTTACTCAGCAGTCCCTCAGTGGAGGTGTTTAGCACAACTTAGAGTGCTAAGACTGAGCTGGGTCCATTCATTGGCCTCAGGCTAAGAGCTAGTTTTGGTGTCTCTTAGACTACTATCCTGCCCTTGATTTGTCACCCCTGAAATCTGAGCAGTTAGTGCCTAATCCAGTCAGAGAACTGTGATGCTGATTTGATAAGTGCATGGAATCTATTTCATGCTTAGTTACCCTGCAGTAAGAAAGGAAACTTAGGACCCATAATGTAAGCAAATCAATTTGTGGTTTCCAGGCGTGTGTTGGCAGCTTCCGTCTCTGGAGCTAAGGCAAGCACTTAGAAAAGCAGAGGCCAGATTAACACACACACACACACACACACACACACACACATCCTGCACCATGATTATGAGGTATTAAGGGTCTTATATGTCTGGTCATCACAAGCCAAGACCAGGTGCCTCTTTTTTTCATGTGTTTAAAAAATGCTAATAATAATCAGAAAGCTAGAAAGTTAGGCCAACTTGGGCTTGAACTGTGTAGCACAAATTACACCCTCAATGGTCCCATACTGGACCTTCTGCATAACCCTCATGTAATTCTATTAGGCACACTTCTGACCAGTGTTTGTTTACATTATTACTTATTTACTTTGGTGGAGATACCATGCTATGTGTTTGGAGGTCAGAGGATAACTATGGAAGCTGGTGCTGGCCTTCTATCATGTGGCATCAAAGTCAGATTGTTGGGTGTGGTCCGGCGCCTGTGAGCCTAGCGCTCTGCCCTGTATTTGATGGTTTAGTTGAAGAAACATTTATTAGTCACTAGCTATTGGTCAGGTGCTGATATGTAGCCATAAGGGCTTGTTAGTACTTTATTTTAGAAACAAAAAAGCATATGGCTGAATATTTTTAACCTCTTATGAAAACCTATACAAACTAAAAAAATCTGTTACTGATAACGAGAGCTAATGGAGGTCCCAGGGGAAAAGTCACTTCCCTCCACATATAATAGGCATCATATTTTTTGCCCAGCAAGGTTTCAAAAATGTTGTGTTCTCAAGTTACCCTGGTTTTTGTTTGTTTGTTTGTTTGTTATACTGACATTAGTAAATAATTCATAGTGTTTAATACCTGTTCCTTCCAGTAGTCTGCTCAGGCCAGACTTTGATGTGTTCTTAAAGCAAGATTTACTTTACGTATAAAATAACAGGATGAATGCCACTAGCATTCATAGCTCTAATTTGTACAGGACCAGCTCTACATTTGAAAAGTATCTATTATTGCTTTACAAATCAGTATATAAATTACTCAGTCTAAGCACGTCGTCTTTCTCTTTGTTTTGTTGTTTTGTTTTGTATTTTTGAGACAGGGTTTCTCAATGTAACAGCCCTGGCTATCCTGGACTCACTTTGTAGACCAGGCTGGCCGTGAACTCACACAGATCTGCCTGCCTCTGCCTCCTGAGTGCCTTTAATCAAAGGCATGCGCCACCATGCCTGAATTAAACAAGTCATCTTGAAGCTAAGGGAGTATCAAAATACATTTATTAAACTTGGTAAGGATATATTAAGACATATTCAACAAAGACATGAGTATGCATAACATATACATAAACACCCTTTAGATGTTAACACACAAGTACAGAATGAATGCTCGGTGGTCAGACAGCTCCGTGTGTCACTGACTCTCCTCCCTCGTCATGTATGGGCACAAGTTCACTTGCACAAGCCTGAACTTCCTCAGTGGTACAGGGAGGGTGAGTCCAATTCAAAGGCTTCGCGGATCACATGAGATGATGCGTATGACAGCACACAGATACTAAATGCTGGTTATTATTTAAATCAGTATTATTATTGTGCCCATATGTAGCAGCCTTGATTTTATTCACGTTCCTTAGACACTGCTCCTTGCCAGTGCTGAAGAGTCAACTGAGGTACTAATTTATTTATTTTTGTTGTTATTGGTTTTTTGAGACAGGGTTTCTCTGTGTAGCCCTGGCTGTCCTGAAACTCTCTCTGTAGCCCAGGCTGGCCTCGAACTCCATAACTTATTCTTAAGCACTTTAGTTTCTAATTTTCTTTCAGTTCCTCTAATGTTTCTTTCATTAAAGCCCCAGCGCTCTCTGTGGGTATAACTGTGCTAAGTGTCAGCCTGTCCAGACCCCAAGTTTGCAAAGTCTTAGAGAGACAGCAACCTATGCACCAGGCTCTAGTGTAATTTCAAGGCCCAGTCACTCACCGGATCAAGGGAAGTAGGTCCAGGAAGGCTGCTCTTGCCATGTCCACTTGGGCCCCAGACAGGAAGCCATCATGCAGAAAGTGACCCGAGTCGGTCAGAATACCGTGTAAGGCATGAAGGCCACAGAGGCGTCGGAGCACATGCTGGATCGCTGGTTCAGTTTCCAGTTTCTCCACAGCTTCCTTAAAAGTCCTCACAGTGATGCAGTAGCAGTGAGCCTACGACAGAAAGGCACACAGGCTACCAACTCTCATCCGCAGCTACACGGATCATTCTGGAAACTTGGCGAGATGGCTGGAGTAAGTGTATCTTCTAGAGAACTGGCGGTTACTTTTTGACTTGTTCACTCCAGGTCCGAATGAACATTTTTGGTAGTGTGAATATGGTGTGTGTGTGTGTGTGTGTGTGTGTGTGTGTGCGCGCGTGTGTGTATTGGGGGCTGGCAGAGTGTGAAACTGGGCTTTTAGATTTGAGCCAAGGTTTCTCTGTGTAGCCTTGGCTGCCCTAGACTCACTTTGTAGACCAGGCTGGCCTCGAACTCACAGCGATCTGCCTGCCTCTGCCTCTCGAGTGCTGGGATTAAAGGCGTGCGCCACCACGCCTGGCTCCGCTCTTAACCACTTAGTATAGAGTACTGGTCAAGTGACTACAGTGACCACTGCCACCAAACGTCTGCCCTTCGGATTCCTTTCCTGGGCTTCCCTCTCCCCTCACCCCAAAAACTACAGGATGAATGCCTGTCCTGTGGGGAGGCCTTCAGGACACTATGGGTTGTTAAATGATTTGACTGTGAGGCTGGTGCAGTAGGAGATGTGAGCTCTCTGTGGGTATAATTGTGCTAAGTGTCAGCCTGTCCAGACCCCAAGGGAGTGAGAGGACGCATCAAGCCTTTGTGGCACATGGCAAAGGAAGGAGTCTTGGCTCAGCCATTTCCCTCCTCTGAGCTGTCTGTCCTCTGCCTTAGACAAGATTCTGTTAGCTTCCCGTATGTTAACTGATGGAGCCCTGGCAAGCAGCACCTGCTGCATTTAAGGTCAAAGCGTAGGTTTAGAAGACAGACGAGTGACCATTGGGCAGGTGTGGCTCCTTTCCTGGGATCTGTGAAGAGTACACAGTCTTGGCCAGCCCTCTGCTTGGTAGGGTCTCAGCACAGCGGGCAGTAGACTGAGTGGAGCTCAGTTGCCCAGAAATTGAGGACCTCAGAGTCATGCCAGCCCTGGTGTCTGTGGCTGAATGTTGGGTCACCAGGTGGCACTCATGTTCAGTCTGCCTGACAGCCTGGCCTCGTGCCTCTGCGGGTTACTTGCCAGGACTCTGGTTCTGAGAGTGGCCGTTTCAAGGCTGGTTCAGAGGAGCCTCGGGAGTGGGAATGAACTTTAGTCTTGCAGTGATTGGTAGAGGAGACATCCCAGCTGCCCCAGCTTGGAGGCATTCTCACGTCTTCCCCAGCCCATGCCTTTGAGTCCTGTGCTCTTCTATACCGTAGTATTTCTGCATCTTCCCAGGTCTCCCAATAACCCCCACCATGCGCATGGAAGGGCCACCCTCCTCAGGACCAATGACCAGACTGTCTCTGTCTCCCTCTGATTGGCTTCCAGCTCTTTCCTCCTACCCCACCTCCCCCATAACATGCCTGATTCTTCTAGAATGAAACTCTGATTACTCCTCCTAAACTTGGCAGTCTCCCTCATGCAAGGAAAAGAAGAACCAGGCCCTGGCCTTGCCACCCTCCTCCTCCTCCTGCTCCTCCTCCTCTCCCTGCTCTGTCTGCCTCACCTTGGTTCAATTCTGCTTTGGCATCCCCTCAGGAAGCTCTGCATTGCCTCCCAGGCACCAGGCCTCTCCTTCCTGCTGTGTTACCTGCTGCTCTCTTTGCTGGGAAACCTCTCCCAAGCTGCCACCACCCTCAGACAGCCAACTGCTGCTCGACGACTTAGCCCCGTGCACCCCTTTCTTCTGGAAAGTCCTTTGGGCTCTGTGGGGAGTGTCACCAGCAGCCATTTCCCACCCCCTTGTAGTGCTTCACTGATTATAGCTGTTTGTAAGCAGCGTCTTTGATGTTTAGTATCCAGGGTTGGCGCAGAGCGGATGCTCAAATATTTTCCGGCCGATGGTGAACTACGCACAAACATAAAGGATAATGGAAATCGGATCAGACATCCTAGGATTGCCTGTGGGGCTAAGGGGAGACTTGACCTGGTTTTGTGTCTGGGAGATGCTATTTGAGCAACCTGAAGCAAATCCAGGAGCAACGCCTCATTACCTTTTTCCTAAGAGCTGCCAGCAAGCTGCTTTCGAGTTAAGACCTTTAATTAAAATTCTCTGAACTACAGCCTTGGATGTGAGCTGAGGGTAGTCCCTGGGGAGCAGGGGCGGGAAGGACAGGAACTAGAGTTTTCTTAGCATGGTGGCCTGCCTGGGAAAGCAAAGCATGCCCCTCACCTTAGCAGCCTGAAGGTGTATGACAGCAGTCTGGTTCCAGGCGTCATGCTGGTCAAGCCCCGATCTCATGAGGGACTGTGTATGGTGTACCGCATCCTTTATAAGCCTGGAAACCAAAGAGAAGAGCTGCAGTGCTCTGAAGGGGCCGGAAGGAGAACTGATGGGCTGCTGGGGTCCCCCAAGAATAGAAATGATCTCACTGACCTCTGACGTGCCATAAAGCTAACGGCTGCATAAGCATCTCATTAAGGGCAAGAGTCCCAATTTACAGTGGGGGAAAACTGAGTCCCAGAGAGGTTAATTAACTTGTTCAGGGTCACTCAGCTAGTAAGGAATAGGACTAAGATTTTTCCTTTTCTTTGCTGTGACAGGATATTGCTGTATAGCCCAGAGTGACCTAGAATTTTCTATCCTCCTGCTATAGCCTCCCGAGATTTTTTTCCCTCCCTTAGGACTTCAGATAATTTCAGGCTGTTCTGTCGACTGGCTTCTTATGGCCAAACAAGGAGAATGTTTGTTTTTGTTTCTGTTTTTTGTTTTTTTGTTTTTCTTCAAAGGCTAATTCTGTTGCAAGTCCTACCTGAGATAGCTAACTACAAAAGCAGACACCCCACCCACCCCTCCCCCGCACCCCACCCGCCCCTCCCCTGCCCCACCCACATCCACCTTGTCCTCTGAGTTGCTGACTTAGTCATTTGCCAGGAGACTAACCTTCGGTCTGATTTCCACTCCCCTTGTGTCCATCTGACCCTTGGAATATGGGTGTAAAGCAAACTGTTTATTAAGCAACATTTACTCAGCTTCTCAGGGAAATGTTAAGCAGACTGCGTTCCAAGCAGGGAGAGGCAGAGTAGCATTTTAATTCCCCAGCCATCTGTCTTTCCCTTCCCCAGCCTTTCCAGCTCTGTGTGCCCTGAGTGTTTACCACGCAGGGTCATTGGTAGATCCCCACTTCTGAACACAGTGCCTGCAGACTGTAAGCATTTAAAAGGGATTGTGGAGTGAATAAGCAAATGTCTCAAGTTTCCTGTGCTCCTAAAATAGCTGCTACCCTGCCGGGGAGGCAGCTTGGAACCTAAGCCTTCTTTCTCTTCGTGATAGAAATGTTTTCTCTAGGTTTTGGCATTCTGGTCTGGGGCAGAGTTCAAAAGTTCCCTTCCAGGTAGTTGATCTCTTCAGTGATGGTGGTTGTATCTGAGTGCCTCCCTTCCCAGCTTCTAGAGCATTCAGTCATTTCTGACACAGTCAGTATTTGGTGATATTTATTAAATGACAGAATGTGAAAGTTCTTTTGTTGTTATTGTTTTTCTCATAGAATTCATATTGTGGCTTGGAGAGATGACTCAGCAATTAAGAGCAGGGGCTGCTCTTCCAGAGGACCCAAGTTCAACTCCCAAGACCTGCAAGGCAGCTCACAAGTTTCTGTAACTCTAGTTCCAGGAAATCCAGTGCCCACTTCTGGCATCCATGGGCACTGTATGTATGCCCATAGTGCACAGATATGCATGCAGACAAGCACTCATACACATAGAATGAAGATAAATAATAGAAAAAGGATTCACGTTTTAAGTGAGGCATAGTAACACACACCTTTCCTCCCAGCACTCTGGAGGCAGAGCCAGGTGGATCTCCGTGAGTTTGAGGATAGCCCAGTCTATACAGTAAGTGCCAGGACCGCCAGGAATACATAGTGAGACCCTTATGAAAGTACACAATAACGAATGATACGTGTTCTTTTTAGAAAGATTTATGTATTTTTGTGTATTTGCACTTCTGTGGGCTTATGCGTACTACATGTGTGCCGGTGCCTGTGGAAGCCGGAAGAGGGAGTCAGGTCCCCTGGAACTACAGTTATATTGTAGGCAGTTGTAAACTACCCTGTGTGGGAGCTGGGAATCCAACCTGAGTCCTCGGCTTGAACAGTAGCCTCTCTTAATTGTTGAACCATCCCTCTAGCTCTGAGTCCTTGGTTTTGATCATGTTCCTTGGACTCTAGTGGACCCTGAATACAAAACCCAGTTCTATCCTCAGGTATAATAACACTTTCAAAAATTACTTCTATTGCTTATTATCTATTTAATGTGTGTGCTATATATGTGTGCTGTATGTGCATGCGTGTGTGCAAGTAGGGGTGTGTGTGTGTGTGTGTGTGTGTGTGTGTGTGTGTGTGTGTTGGGGGTACATGTACTTGCATGGAGTCCAGGAGGATGTCAGAGACCCTCCTTTACCGCTCTCTGCTGTATTCCCTTGAGTCAGGGTCTCTCAGTGTACATGGAGCTAGGCTGGTAACCAGCAGCACTGGCATTACAAGGACTAACTGTGCCTGGCAATTTTCCATTGGTGCTGTCTGAAAATCACTTTTAGATTGTGGGATAGTTCAGACTTAAAGAACTACTTTACTTGTTTTGGTTTACATAAAATTTCATTTACAGTGATTTGCGTGCATTTGTTATATTGGCAATCACCATAGGAACCTAAAGGTTTAAGAAAATCCTCTCACTCGCCAGAGAGGTGATACACTTGTACCACCGTGACTAGGATAAAGACATGATGGCAGTCGATGGCTGAGAGTGAGGTATCCCTTCTTCAACACCCACAGCGATGGGAGCTGAGAGGTCTGGAGAGGCCAGGGATGGCAGTAGTGTGTAGAAAACTGTCCACTAGTGTCCACCCAGCTTGTCCTAAAGGTCCTAGTGTGGAAAGAAGGTCACCCTTGGCTAGGATGCTGACTTACCAGGCAGCACTGGCTTACCTGGCAGACACATGTGCCCAGGCTGTGGTATAGACGTCTGGTCTGAGAAAGTCTGCTGCTGTCTGTGCTGGGCACTGGGCTGGCCCTGGTGTGACAAGGTACATGACAGACTGAGGGAGAGGCTTCTGCGGCGTGGGGCCTCGGGACACCTGAGCCTGAAGGTAGCTCTTCATCAGAAACCTGGGGGATGAAAGCAGAGACAGACGAGGCAGTGTGAGACTCTGTGGGACTCTCACCTCATCTGCTCTCACTCCCAGGGGCATGCATTTTCATGCTGTGTGCCACTAGGGAGAGCCAGGGCTCCAGGCCTCTGCCCAGACTCTTGTCCATTCCTCACTTCAACCGCCATTCCCCCATCTTCTGTAGAATCCTCAGTGAGATGTACCCAAAGGGCTAGTTTCTGTAACAGGTGATAGGGGCTGCAGAGCTGGGCCCGGCTCCCTTCGGTCCTAAACACACACCCCTGTGAGGCTGTGCAAACAGAATCTTCACCATCAGGAGCTTCTGATGTGGCACGTAGGATGTAAGTACAGTGTGGCCTTCTCAAACAGTCCTGAGGAAGAATGATGGCAACTCCAGCTGCTGCTGTGTGAAGTGACCCAGTGGTTTAGGCTCTGTGCTCCGACAACCCCGGGCTCTCATTGGCTCCTTTAAGACCACTGTGATGCTCTAGGATTCTCTTTGCCTCCCTGTGCCTCAGTTTCTCCATGATGATGGGAATGATACTACTTGTCTAACAGGCGGGTGTGTAGAACCGAAGGAGATACTTGTGAATTTCTCATCAGGTGCAGGGTACAGGCTGTCTAATGTACGTGATTATATTATTCCTATAACTTGAAAAAGAAAAGCCCAATAAACACTATATGTTGTACTTGCCAGTAAACTCCTTTCTCCTTGGGTATTGAGGTATCTGTTTTGTTTAGTCACCAGAGAATAAATGAGTCCGAGAGCATCAACCATCAGAGATAGCTGGCAAGAAACTGCCTATTTGGAGGAGGCCGGTATGGCTTCCTCCTGCCTCTCAGAGTGGAGCCCTTTTGTGTTTACTCTTGGCTGAGCCTGGAATACCTCAGAGAGCAAGGCAGGAAAGTGCCTGCTCTCAGGGAGATCCTGATTGAGCTAAGAAGTAGAGCTAAAAAACTAAGCAAAAAAGTTGTAGACAATTATGGACTGATAACTTCTAAAGGACGCATGTGGGTTTAGGTGGCAGGGGCCAAGGGCTCCATGGAATGCTGGGTGTGGCCAGCAGAGGCAGGAGGACCTGAGAAGATTGGATAAGGAGGCAGCATCTGGGCCAAAGTGACTTAAAGAGTGCAGCGTCTACAGTGACATTTTCCTTCAAGTACAGGAAAGCTGACGGATCATTTTAAGCAAGGCAAAGATGTGGTTTTTCTCTAATGCTTTGAAAAGAGCTCTCTGGTTGTCTATGGGGAAGTGGGGAACATGAAAGAAGCAAGAGTCCAGGAGGGAGCCTGATGCTGTTATTTGGGTAAGGCCTGGCTGGGAACAGCAGGAAACCTGGGGGACATGGCGGATTAGGGGCATCCTAGCATTTCAACAGCACGCAAATGGTACGTTTCCAAAGCTTACTTCCTCCATGGGCATCAGACAGAAGCCTTAATCTAAACGCAAGCTTAGAGGGTGGGGGAAAGCAAGGGTAGGGCAGAGGTCTGGAAAACTCTGGACTTTACCTGGCCACTTGCAGGTAGAGCACCGTGTTCTCACCCTCATAGGTGCAAGAAGCTGTTACTTCAGTGACCAATGTCGGCAGACCGCTCAGCTTTGAGTAGCCATGACCACCGCAGGCCCTGCGACATATCTCTGCTCCCTGGGTGCAGGAGTCTGAGAACATGGCCTTCATACCGGTGCTCAGTGCATGGAGCTGCAAGAATAAAGTAGCAGAAGGGTCCTGTGGTGCCATCCAGGCTTGCCACTTAGTACCTGCTGCATGCTGACCGTGGCTGTGAGGTTGGTGCCAGTCTTGGCTTGCTGCTTCGGTGGGTGGCGGGCAAAACTAATAGTCGAGAGGCTAAGGCTTGTACAAAGTCACACAGTTAGGTAGTGTGGCCATGGAGCTGTAGGAATGAAGGAAAATCTGTCCTAGCAGTGTCTTCAGGATCTTCAGAAGAGGGACCTTCCTGGATTGGGCCCACCATCTTATAAGAGTCATGGGAGCTTGCCAGCAGGCAGAAGTTTAGAAAGTGGCCAAAGAAGGCTTATGTTTACCATCTGCCAATCTCTCAGGCTGAAAGACAGTGCCATGGCCTGACTGTCTACCCACACTCATATGCTGAACTCTAAAGCCCACAGCAATGGAGTCAGAAGGCAGAATTTTGGCAAGGATTAGGTCATTGGGTGAAACTTTCACGAGGTGTGTTAGTGGCTGCCGTGGCTGGAATGTCTTCTCCAAAACTTGTGTTGAAATACAAACTGCACCATTTCTGCCATTGAAATCGTGTGTGTGTGTGTGTGTGTGTGTGTGTGTGTGTGTGTGTGTGTGTGCACGCACGTTCACGCACATGCCTGCACACAGACACCCACAGTGTGGACATCAGAGGACACTAGCAGGAGTAAATTTTCTGTATCTACTACGTGGGTTCTAGGGATTGAAGTCAGGTCATCAGGCTTGGCAGCAAGCACCTTTACCATCTGAGCCATGTTGCTGGCCCTATAGCTGCCATCTTAACTGTTTTAAGAGGTGATTGGGCCAGCTGTGGTGGTGCACGCCTTTACTCCTAGCACTCAGGAGGCAGAGGCAGGTGAATCTCTGTGAATTTAAGGCCAGCCTGGCCTACAAAGTGAGTTCAGGACAGCAAAGGCTACACAGAGAAACCTTGTCTCAAAAAAAAAAAAAAGGTGATTGATCCATGAGGGTCCCTGGGTCATGGATAGGTTAATGCTGTTGTGGGACTGAGTTCTGTATTGTGGAAGCTGCTTTGTTATAAACCCAAGTCCCCCCTTTCAGGGTCCTCCTACCTTTTCTCTTGTCATATGACGTCCTCTGCCATGTTACTACACAACAGGGAGGCCCTTACCAAACAGCAGCACCATGACAGGGGCTGGGTATCTCCAGAAGAGTGAGAAGTTAATTTCTGTTGTGTGTAAGCCACTGAGTTTATAGAGGTTCACTAGAGCACCTGAAAAGATTGGCAGAAGGTGCCAGACAGCAGCCCGGTTTAAGGTTTTGGTTCTTGAAAGTCCCTATCCATCCTTGGGAGGAAGGCCTTCTTTTCTCTTCTGCTTCAGTTTCCTTACTTGGAGACTGAGAACAGAAATGGTGTGTACTATGGGAAGGGTTAATAGAGCAATGCTTTAAAAGCACAGTGCCTCCAAGAAGAGACTTGATACCCTATGAGCACATACAGGGGGAGGAAGTGCCCCTCAGTCACAGTCATAGAGGAGGGGAGTAAGGAGAAAATGGGAGGGAGGGAGGAATGGGAGGATACAAGGGATAGGATAACCATTAAGATGTAATATGAATAAATTAATAAAAAAAAAAAAAACCCAAAAAGCAAACCAAGGTTTAATACTGTCGGATAAAGGCAAATTGCCACTGGTAATTAAAAGGTCTTGTTCTTGGAAAGAATTTTCTTGTATATTAAGTAAAGATGATTTAGAAACCTTACCAAATTAAAAACAAAATAAAACAAAAAACATTAAAAAAAAAAAAAAAAAGCACAGCGCCTACCCCGACTGAAGGTGTATGTGAGTCACTGCCTCACTGGAGACCTGAGAGTATTGGATCGATGTGCAGCTTGGACCACGATGCTCTCTCTGGGCCTGCTATGTTTTGGGATTTTTGAAAAGAGGCAGAGCATAGCAGAGCCTGTGAGGTGTGTATACTGTGGTAGAGGACTCTGGGAAGCCTTGGCTGTTGAACACATGGATGGTTCTGTTATGTTTGTGGCCAGCAGGAATAAATCAAGTTAGTTCTGGTCACATTGTGCTATCAAATGAGTTCAAATGACTTTGTGTGGAGCTGTTTTGGTTTCTGTCACACACAAGGGATTGTGGTTCTGTGTCCTCTACACTCACATTACCTCTAACGTTGCTGGAGCTCTCTAGGGGTCAGGTGTTTGTGGACTGCCATATTGTGGTTCTTTTACCCTGAGATGCCCTGGGACATTGGGAGGCTGGGGGGCCCATGGGAGGCAGGCTGTATCATTTCCCAACAACTGGAGCAGCACGCCAGCAGCAGCTCCCAGCAAATAGAATGTACCTCAGGCAGGGGGCTGAAGTCTCTCTCCAGAATGGCACTATAGGAACTGTGGAAGAATTCCAAGAGGCTGGTGGCCAGGAAATGGAAGGCGTAGCTCATGGCGAGCTGAGGAAGGAGCTTCTGCTGCTGTGTCTGGTAGTCCAGGATTTTTGCTTCTGGGTCACTGAGAGGGGGAAAAGAAGGAAAAGGTTTAGAAGTTTCCTCCAAGCCATCTTTCCATATTCCCGACACTGCCAAAGCCATAAAAAGGGACCATTGCAAGGCTGACACGAGGCAACCATGTTTTAAGCCTCATCTACCACCAGCATCCACACATTTTCCTGTATAAACATCCGTAGCATGTACGCCCCATTATCGTATTTGAAAATCTGAAAGGCTCTGAACTCCAAATCATCTGGACCCAAAGACCAAGTGAAGGGATGTGGACCTGTCCCACTGATGACCAGAATTCATGACCTTTCACTGCCTTCATGTGCTTGCTGTGTTGTAGGAAATGCATTGAGCTGAACAACCCTTAAGGTATGAACTTGGGCCCAAATGAACATAAAAAAGGATCAGTGTCTTCCATGTCCATTCACAGGTGTGTCCACAGGTGCTTGACCATGTCCAGCATGCAGAGGCCTGAGCAATGGGATTGGGAGAGTATGGGATTGAGTATGAGAAGTCTCTCAAAGCTGATGGGAGCTTGGAGTCTCTCTGGGCAACAGCTTCTCCTCCTCACACCGATGCACTTGTAGTCAGCTTTAGGACACCTCTACTGCCCAGATAGAGCAGCAATAGTGTCACCACCTTCTTCCGAGTTCCTAGTCCTCCAGGGAAGATGCCATGGGCCTGGGATTCAAAAGCCCAAGCCATGTACACTAAAGCTGTTTCTGGTTTCCAGAGGAAAGGCTTCTGAGATTCAAGCTTGGTAGCCTTGCCATATTTAACCCTTACCACCACCCTGAAACTCTGCCTGTTACCACTATTTTACAGACATAGAAGCTGAGGAAGAAACAAGCACCCAGGTCTGCCTGGCATCTAGTCGTCAGTGTGTTTAGGGCAGGCTGGTGCCCACGGCATGAAATGACACCAGGTCCCAGGGCTAGGTGTTCTCAGGCTCAATCCTGGTGACCTCGCTGTGCACAGGTAGGACACACACGGTGGGAGGGCCTCATCAAACCCAGGGCCAGTCAGCAGGCCTGGGGTGAAAGTTCTCTGCAGCAACACAAGCCATTAGGCTGTGAAATGTTCTGCCCCTGCATCCTGTTCTCACTGTAGTCTGCTGCATCTTAAGAGTGTGTGTCCATTTGGGACATATCGTAAAAGACTGTTGTTCCCATGAAATTTAAATTACCTAGTGTATATTCTCTGTGGAAACACACACACACACTCTCTCTCAGATGTCATATAGCAGCACTTGCCATGTTATGCCATGGAGTGGAGAAAATGGGAGCCAGATGTACAGACAGTGAAAAGAAAGGGTCTAGACTTAGCTTTCTCACAGCCAGGCCTCATGAAGTCTAAGGCAGTTAGCTTTTGCTACCCACAACCAGACACCAACCAACCGGCCTTGACAACCAACTGGCAGAGCCAAACTCACTAGCTAGTCACAGCCATGTAGGACAAAGTGGAACTCAGCAAGCAGCCTGAGTCACAGCAGATGGTACAGAGCGGAAGGCATGGTCACGCAGAGGCTGATGGGGCCAACACACGGGGTTAGGCCAGACAGTCTGACGGTGGAGTAGAGGGAACCAGAGACCCCGTCAGGACTGCGTGCACGTGTGTGTGTGTGTGTGTGCACATGCGCGTGAGTGCATGTGTGCATGCCTGCATGCGTATGTGTGCCCTGCTCCCCAACACCATGGTTCTGGCAGAAGTAGTGCCAGTGCAGACACTGTGGTACTGAATGTCAACCATGTCTGCCAGGGCCATCATTTGTGTGTTCCTTGCCTAGGCCGAAGACGGGACTGGTGGCGGATGACTGAGTAGCGCACAGCGATGACACAAGACTTCTGGAGGTTGGGTAGGATTCCTTTTAACAGCAGCCACACCCGTGTCACTAACATGGGAAGATAATTGATCTGTGCTGTCCCGAGCCTCCGGTAGGTACCATCTGGCAAGACCTGTATACGACAGAGATGGGTGCTGGGTTGGAGCCGAGGCTCCCCGGGTGTATGCCCATGAGCCTCCATCCCTGCAGGCATCCCACCTGCGCTCACCTGAAGCAGATGAGTGCTTCAGGAGCTGGTGCAGCTCGCCCGCTGACACATGAAGATGCTTTCATGAAGCACCCCAGAAATCCCTCCCTTTTACACCTAAAAAGGTTGGCTAACTGGGACTTCTGCCTCCATCTGGGGTCATGTCTGTTCTGTAACTGTAGGAAAGGGATGTGCTTCCCCTCAGCTCCTTCCCTTGCTCTGGATCCCATGTGCTAAGTATTTACACATGGGGAGCTTTAGCTTAACGTGGCAAGAGTTTCCCAACACCACTGTGCTCCTAAGCTCGGTTTGATCCTGATCTGTGGGATTCCTGAGCCTCTTTCGGGAGAAGTGAGTTTATGGTCCAAACACAGCTTTTCTGAGGCAGACTCAGAGCCCATCCCAGGCATCTAACCTCTCCAAAGCGACTGAGCATGTTCTCTCTGGGAACCCTCACGTGGTTCAATCTCAGGAAGCCGTTGTCTATGTGTTCCAAGCCCATCTTGGGCCCTATGTCCCCAACTGTGATTCCTAGAAGAGGGGTAGAGATAAGAATGCCAGTCAAAAGCTGGGCGTGGTGGCACACGCCTTTAATCTCAGCACTCGGGAGGCAGAGGCAGGCGGATCACTGTGAGTTTGAGGCTAGCCTGGTCTACAAAGTGAGTCCAGGACAACTGAGGCTACACAAAGAAACTGTCTCAAAAAAAAAAAAAAAAAAAAAAGAATGCCTGTCAATTAAGTGCATGCAATACGCCAGGCTCGCTCACTCATTCACATGCACGCATACCATGGTACGCAGGCAGCAGGTAAGCAAGCTGAAGGCAGATGCTGAGTCTTGTACCAAACAGTTAGATATTAGTTCTGTGACCTGGATCCCTTCTAGCCAGGGACAACATGCCCAAGAATCTTCTGTGCATCTCTTGGGGACCCAGGACTGGGTAGGTTGGTGGGACCACCTTGGCTAGGTTCTCAAGAAAGCAGCAGGGCTTACCAGGTAGTGGGGTGTGGTCGTGTAGGCTCCGGATAGGCACAATGAAGGCGTGCATGCCATGCTGGGTTCCTGAGCAGATCAACTGGGCTAGGACCACAGCGTGGGTGACAGACCGTCCCACTGAGGCAGAAAGGTGAGAGGCCCATCACAAGAAGCCTTATGTACCATGTCTTGCCCTCCCCCGCCCCCACCTGCTGAGCTTGGGGTCGCTGATAGACATCTTTGGGTTCTTGGAAAGTCACTGACAGGAGTTGTCAGGAAGAACCTAGCTAGAACAAGAGTAATGGTGACTTGGCAAAGGAGTTTGAAGTGAGCAAACTTTTTTTTTTTTTTTTTCAAGACAGGGTCTCTCTGTGTAGCCTTGGCTGTCCTGGACTCTCTTTGTAGACCAGGCTGGCCTCGAACTCACAAAGATCTACCTGCCTCTGCCTCCTGAGTGCTGAGTTTAAAGGTGTGTGCCACCACGCCTGGCCGCAAACTTTTAAAGATTTTCTGTACCCCAGCGCAACAGCTAATGGACCGCTCTTCTGTCAGCCCCGTTGTGAGCACAGCCATCCCACCAAACCCAGCTAGAGCCCTGCTCCTGGCTGAGGTTTCCTACTTCTTGCAGGGCAGGTAAGAGGAGTCTTATTTTCCAGATAGGGAAACTGAGGCTCAGAGTACAGAGTGACACACTGAAGGTTGCTGGCCTGGATGGGAAGAGCTGGAATTTAACCCCATCAGCCTGATATTAAAGTGGGTTTCTTTTCCCTGCAAATTTGATATTGACCAGTCATTCCCTTTTGTCCTCTTCTCCCTCTTCTTCCCATCTCCTCTTTCTTCTCTCCTCTTCCCAGCCTTACTTTCCCCCTTGCTCTGCTTTGATTGAATTCGCATAATATAGTCATTCAATTTCCACACCAGGGATTTTCACACTGGGTCTCCAAATGCTACAGTGGAGTCCTTAGAAATGACTTCTCAAAGGTGCCCTTGGCAGGACCCTGTCTTGGAGCTCAGAATGGATGGTGTGGCTGGCACCTGGTGTCCATGAGATTGGAGTTAGTCTGAATATGAAGTGGAAGGGGCAGGGGAGACGCTTGCCACCGACTAGTCACAGAGCATGTGCTCTGGCAGGTGGCAAACCTATCAGTAACTTTGGAGGTTAGAACGTATGATGTTGTACGGAGCCCCTGCAACAGGGTTAGGTGGTGAATGTATATGGTATATTGTGTGTGTGCACAAGTATGTCTGGGGGACAGCATATGTACTCTATACATGCCTGAGCGTCTGTGATGGGGCAGTGTGCATATTTTTGTGTACATGTTCCTGCACGAAGGCAGCGTGTATGTGTTGTGTACTTATGTGTGCCACTGTGTGTGTGTGTGTGTGGTGTGTGTGCACAGGTGTGTCTGTATGAGAGCAGTGTGTGTGTTGTGAACATACATGTCTGTTGGGGTAGTAAGTTTATGTTTACATCTATATGGTGTGTAGTTAAGAGTTTTGGTCCTTCAAAAAACCCAGTTATGGAGTCGGGCGTGGTGGCATGCTTTTAATCTCAGCACACAGAGGCAGGTGGATCTCTGTGAGTCTGAGGCCAGCCTGGTCTACAAAGTGGGTCCAGGACAACAGAAAAACCATGTCTTGAAAAACCAAAACCAAAAACAAAAAACCCAACCCCCCCCCCAAAAAAAAGGAAAGAAAGAAAGAAACAAACAAACAAACAAAACCCAGTTATATGAATATGTTTCTGTTTTAATCCCAGAGGTGGGATATGGGGCTGCTTCAGATTGTCCGCAGCTGCTAACTATGATTTGCCTCGTGCTGTAGGAGGGTGTGATTTTTGCCAGCTGTAGACAGTTTATGTTTGGAATTCTGGGGACTCTTGAGAGTATATAAACATGAGAGCCCTGAGAGGGCCTGTGGTAGCTGCTACTCCTTCTGCTGCTACTTTTGCTATTGCTAGGTTGCTCATTGGAGATTTTCTGACTACAGATATTGGACTTGCCCCAAGGAACTTGATGCCCCTAGTCAGCAGGAAGCACTCTAACGGCGTTTACATCCCCCTTCCCCTCGAATCTTTCTTGCCTACCTAGTGTTGGGAGGTTAGAAGGGACTGGGGTAGAGAAGGGTGGTAGATATAGGTACACAAATAAAGTAACCAAAAGACCAGGCTATAACAGTGTCTATGTATTGGCAGTGTGTACATGTACATGTTGTCAATGTTTGTGTGGTGGGGCAGTGTGTGTGTGTGTGTGTGTGTGTGTGTGTGTGTGTTATGTAATGTACCTGTGTGTCTATGTAAATAGCTTGTGTTGTGTATATCTGTGACTACGAGAGGCAGTATATATTTATGTTTGTCATATGCTTGCATATCTGTGGGGGTAGTGTTTATGTTGCATGCATGCACACGTGTGTTGTGTGGGGACAATGACCATGTGGTATGTTCTTGACCTTATTGCCTACAAGGTGAGTGCATTTCCTTAACAAAGCTCCCTTGGGACCTTCCAGTCACTTACTAAGGAAATTCTTCTTTTTGTTTTTTGAGACAGGGTTTCCCTGTGTAGCCTTAGTTTTCCTAGACTTGCTTTGTAGACTAGGCTGGCCTCAAACTCACAGAGATCCGCCTGCCTCTGCCTCTCCAAGTTCTCAGATTACAGGCGTGTGCCTCTGTGCCCAGCTATTAAGGAAACTAACATCGCACCGATTTCAGCTGATTTCAAGGTGAGGTGCCCAGAACAGGAAGTCAACCTGAAGTTTGGTAAGCATCACAGTCAGTGCTACTTAGCTCTAGCTTTATCTTCCTCACGGAGAGACAGGAAGTAGGAAGGAGGGTACTCACAGTCCCCAGGCCACCACTTGGTGGAAGTCATTGTCGGGCTGTGTATCACAAACTCCTGGGTGGCTGCATCATAGGTGGCTTCAGTCTCCAGGCCCTGCAGGTAGGTCCCTTGGGATCAAGGAGGAGAGTTAGACTGTTGGGCCAAGTGGGGGGTGGCTTCTAGGTGGGCCTGGGCTCAGTGTGGAATGAGGCCAGCTCCTGACTGTACTCACTCACTGGCCTTTCTCCCTTTTATCTGTGGGCTGTGGGAGGACATAGGGATGCACACTGATATTTCCAAATGGACCGACTTTGCCCCTCGGATGACTCATACAGTGGGATGAATACACATTAGAGAAAGGCAGTCCTCGAGACCCTTGGCTGCCATCTGCTGGGATGTTTTCAATTTAGCATGCCCATGTATGAGCTATGAACGGGCCTTCCAGAGTTTTGCCGTCTGAACCCTGCATGCAGCAGCTCTGGCTCACCATGTCCCAGCTCTGTCTGGGCATATGTTGTGATGATTTGGAAGTTTCTGCCAAGTGGGTCCCATTTAGCAATCTGCTCCTCCGAGCCCAAGCTTCTGAGAGCATTCATGGCAATACCGTGTAAGCCTAAGTTGATGTATCCAGAAAGGACTCTGTGGGGGTGAGATGAAATAGGTGAGCAGTCTGTGGGAGACAGGCCCATCAGCCTTCAGCTGGGGAGGGAGCAGGAGGGGGAGGGGGCAGGGGGTGCAGGAGGGAAGGGGCATCTGGCATCCTAGTGTTCCAGGAAGCCCTCCGTTGCTGAGGGGAGTGGCTCATGGGGCTGGGGGTGACAGGCAAGCCTCTCTGGTGGGGCTGCCCCTGAGGAGTACCTTGCAGCATAGCTCTGCTCAGGACCACCTTCTGACCAGCCCAGACGCCTGGCCAGCATCTCTAGGTGGACTCTCTTTCGAACTGCATCCTCGTATTTCTCATGCTGGGTCATGAAGTAAACGTTCCTCAAGTTGAACACTGGGTCATCTTGGATGATGCTTTCTGTGGCAGAGAGAACAGGGACCTTTGGTGGCTCGGATGGGTTCCTGACTACTTCGAAATGTCTCGTCCACTTGCCTCATGGAGTTGGAAAGGAAGAAGGGAGAAATGTGCTTTCTGCACTCCAGCAGAGCTATGCTCTGGTGGAGCCAGGACCAGTGTGTGGATCTTCTGCTGCCCGGGTGCATGGTGTCAAGGACCAGTCTGTTAGTTGAAAAAGGGAGTAGGGTTATAGATGGTAGAATGGGTGGCTCAGAATGCATAAAGCTCTGGGTTTAATTCACAACACTGGTTTCCCAGGTACGGTGACCTATACCTTCAATCCCAGCACTTGGGAGGTGGAGGCAGGAGGATAGGATGTTCTGTATCATCCTTGGCTACCTAGTAGTTTGAGGCCAGCCTGGGGTCCATGAGGCCCCGTCTCAAAACAGCAAGCGATGACAACAGAAAGGACCGTTAGTTAAAGGGAGAGTAGAGAATTAGTTAACAGACTGCTCAAGAAAAGGATGTAGGTTCAAAGCCAGCTCTTGGCTTCCTGCCTCTGCTTACCAACTCTCCTCCTCAGCGCAGTGTTTTGGACGCCTCCATCGAGGATGTTGGTGAGCAGCTCCACACTGAAGGGCGGTAAGTGCCGTTCACTGTCTATGTCAGGGTGCACTTGCCTGCTCCAGGTGTCCCCCAGCGATACTCGGTGCACTGGGCTCCCCATCTTGGATCTGCCTGGTGTCTCAGGAGGGACACTTCTGGCCTGGCTGCCTTGAGGGTCTGCTCTGAGCACAGGGAGGTGCCAAGAACCTGTGTGTAAAAGGTATTAACCCAGGGCAGTGTCAGCCAACGCGTTTCTATGTGAATGACACCACAGTCCCACCCTGTCTTCGTGGCTACTGCCTGTGGTCCACACATTGTTCGTGAGTGAAGGCAGTCAGTGTTGCTCTGTCTGCAGTCGCCAAGGTCGGGATGGTTTGACCACAAAGTTCCCGTTCCACCGTCTGTAGCTTGTGTCATAGCATGCCTGGGATAGTCTTCGTGAAAAGTCAGTGGGAGCCATGTGGAAGAGGACAAGAACCGTCCTAGAAAGGTTGAGTGAGTGACTACTACCAGAGGAGGCTGGAAGCTGGCTGCAGGCCGACACAAAGCACGTAACTTGTCCATACCGTACCTTACTAGGAGACTCGCTGCTGGAACCCTGTGGTCCCACTCGCCCCATTTAGCTCAATCTCCGTGATACCTAATGAGCACCGTGGAGTGGAGCCTGATGGCATAGGCCTGATGGCCCATCTATTGTGGAGGCAGAGGTAGGAAGGTCCTAAGACCTCAAAATAGTGATCGCATGCTGGAGGAGTGCTTGCCTAGCACACACAGGCCCTGGGTTCCACTCCCATACTGTAGAAGAAAGAGGATGGAGGGAGGAGGAGGAAGAAGAGGAACCCCGTAAAAAGAAGAAAGCCACCGGGTGTGGTGGCACACGCCTTTAATCCCAGCACTTGGGAGGCAGAGGCAGGTGGATCTCTGTGAGTTCGAGGCCAGCCTGGTCTACAAAGAGAGTTCTAGGACAGCCAGGCCTATTTCACAGAGAAACCCTTGGGAAACAACAACAACAACAACAAAACAAAATAAAACAAAACAAAAAACCAAAAATGAAGAAGGTAGTGGTGGTGGTGGAAGAGGAGGAAGAGGAGGAGGAGGAGGAGGAAGAGGAACAGGAAGGGGAGGACAAGGTTTGCTCTCTTCTTGTCAAATGCCGCTCTGGATCCCCTGTGTTCTCCATAGTCAAGGTGGGCCCTGCCTCCTCCACACCAAGACATCCCATCCCCCACAGTGAATCAACCACTAGACTCACCCATTCGCCTTCTTTGAGCCCCATAACCCCACCTATTCCTTGCCATCTCCTTGGCCACCACTCAGCCACCTTCACCTCTCACCGGGCCTCAGTGTCTCTGGTCACTTTTCCTTTTCCTGCCTGACTGTCAATGGATCCTCAGGGCCCAGAAGGGAGTCAGTTTGTGGAAAGGAATCTTGGCATGACTATAGGCTTCTCATCAGCTCGCCTGCCTCCTCACCTTAGTCCAACGCCCCTCTCCTCCTGACTTTTACCCTTCTTGTTTTTTCTGGTCGAAGTTCAGCTCCCCAATGTTCCTAGTGAGCTCCAGTCTCGAGGAACCTACAGACAGCAGCATTCTGGTGAGACTGGGAGGGGCATTGTGTCTCCTTGGTCCCAGAGCCTGGCTGTCATCCTTCCCTGCTGTCTGTCACCTGCTCTCCTTTCCTTTCATCGCATGAACCTGACAGTCATTTCATAGAGATGACAGGACTGGGGTTAAGGGGTACCCTTGTCACGCCACAGCCACAAGCAGGCTTCTGAAAGTGGGGCTGTGGGGTACTGACAAGGGACCTAGCATGTTACAGGGAGTCCTTTGCCTGCCTTCCTTGTGAGGCTGCCTAGCTGCCTCCTCCTCTTGCCTCCTCTCTATCAGATGCCCTCACCTCCTGGCTGTTTCCCAGCCCTCAGGCCTCCTCCCACGGCCAGCCTTTGCTAGGACTTGGTCCCTGCCTGCACACCCTTTCCTTAAATGTCACCAGGGCTTCTACTGTCTCACTTTAGTGTCAGCTGTCAGTGAGGCTCCCCTGCACCTCCTTTAACACCCCAAGCTCCCTGCCTAGGTAGGCGATCCCCTCTTTCTGTCTTACCTTTCTAACAGGCAGGACAAGTCATTTATTACATGTCTGTTACTGCAGTGACCAGCTTCTCCCACCAAAGCCATGTAAATCAGAGCGAAAGGAAGAAGGCCCTGCTCAGAGCCATTAGGGATGCCTGGGCTCTTTACTGACTGTACTTTTGGTAGGGCCTGTCAGTTCTCTGGCTGGCCTGGAACTAAGCCCTTGACTCACCTCTGTCCTGGAGCAGCTCTGTAGGCCTGGGCTGGCTGCTTCCTTGTAGGCCCTAGTCTTCAGGCTGTTGGCCCCGCCCCTTTCTCCTCCCTGCGTGTGCTGTGACAAGTGCTGGGTGCTCTGGTAGGATTCAGCCTCCAGTCTCAGAGCTAGAGATCCCTCTGAGAGGCTAGGACGGAAAGCTGCGTGTCCTGGTGGTGTTTCCACAGTGAAATCCTGGACCTGTCCTGCCTGCAGAGAGCCAAGTTAGTCACATCACTGGGAGCTGCCAGCTCTGTGGCTGAGGGTTCCTGCAGTATGTTATATAGGGTTCTGAGGGGAACCAGGTCTCCATGAGTAAGACTGAGAGCTTTTTTTATGTCTACCTACCCTTTTCATGCTGTGAGTGAAGAACCATGTACCCAGGTTGTGAAATAAACAAACCAACAGCCTGAGACCTTTGAACCAGGCCTCAGGTCACAAAGATGAAATCTTATACCATTTGTACAATATTGAGAAAGAAGTCACAGGCCTCCGATCGAACTTCTGAAGCTTCATGACCTTGGTGTCTTCCACTCCCCGTGTGTGGTCATATGTGTGCATGTTCATACACACAATGTGTATACGTGTGTGGGTGTGTGCATGCACGCACCAGTAAGAGCACACTAAGAGACCTCACAGATCCCCTGTGATCGCTAAGGTAGTGGCCACTTTGCTCTGCAGAAAGAAGCAGTCCCCTGTGACCCATGGTCACCTAACCTGTCATACTGGGGCCATGTGGCTGGACCCCTGGCTGTCCCTCATGGCTGTTGGTGGTAGCAACCCATGGATGATAGTTTTAGGTTAAGTAGTTTTAGCCAGGGCTAGTGGGGATGGCTCAACATGGTGAAGGTGCTTGCTGCACAAGGCTGAAGGCCTGAGTTTGATCCGTGTGTCCCACGTGCATGGAGAGAATTGACTGGAAAGTTGTGCTGTAACATCCACAAGTACACCATGGCACAAGCTAACTGATGCCCTCCCCCCTCTCTGTGTTACACACACACACACACACACACACACACACACAGCAGATGGTTATCTGGCCTCTGCAAGCATTTGTGCCAACCTGTGGGAGCTGGTTCTTTTCCTCTCCCCTGAGTCCTGGGGATTGAACTCAGGCTGTCAGGCGTGGCTACCAGTACTTTCCCACCACGCTGATTTCCATAGCGGCATTCCCACTGGCAATAGATGAGGGTCCCCTCACCTCCACATCCTGAACGTCACTGGCTGTCACTTATTTTACTGATCTTGACCGTTTTGATTGGTTTAAGATGAAATCTCAAAGCAGTTTTGATTTGCCTTTCCCTGATGACTAAGGATATTGAACATTTCTCTAAATGTTTCTCAGCCATTTGAGTTTCCTCTTTTGAGAATTCTCTCTTCTCTGTGCTCCATTTCTTTCTTTCTTTCTTTCTTTCTTTCTTTCTTTCTTTCTTTCTTTCTTTCTTTCTTTTGAGACAAGGTTTCTCTGTGTAGCCTTGGCTGTCCTGGACTAGCTTTGTAGATCAGACTGGCCTTGAACTCACAGCGATCCACCTGCCTCTGCCTCCCAAGTGCTGGGACTGTGCTTCATTTTTTTTTTTTTTTTTTTTTAGCAGTATTTTGGTTTGGTTTTTTTTTTTTTTTTTTTTTTTTGATGTCCAGTTTTTAAAGTTCTTTATATAATTTGGCTTTTAGCCCTCTATTGTATATGTAGTTGGTAAAACTAATTTCCCATTCTGTAGCTTTGTCAGAATGATGGCATCCTTTGCCATACAGAAGCTCTGCAGTTTCCTGGGGTACCCTTTGTTTTGCTGTTCTTAGTGTCTGTGCTATTGGTGTTCTGTTCTATTTTGATTTTTGGAGGGTTCGATTTTAGCTCACAGTTGGAGGGGATACAGTTCACAGCGGCAGGAGCTTAAGGCAGCTGGTTCACGTATCCATAATTAGGAAGCAGGGAAGGACAAAGCTTGTGCCCAGCTGCCTTCCTCCCTTTTCTGCAGCCCAGGACCCACAGCCCAGGGTGATGCTTCCACTGTTGTTCAGGGTGGGTTTCCCACCGTAACTCGGCTCTCAAGCTGACCCTTCACTGGAGCATCCAGAGGCTAACCTAGTCTAGATAATCTCTCACTCACAGGGCATTCTAGATGTTGCAAAGTTAAACAATTAACATTACCCTCACAGTTTAATACTATTGTCAAATATTTGTCAAAAGTCATCAGTGAAGCCAGGCACAGTGGCGCACGCCTTTAATCCCAGCACTCTGGAGGCAGATGCAGGTGAATCTCTGTGGGTTTCAGGCTAGTCTGCTCTACAAAGGGAGTCCAGGACAGCCAAGGCTACACAGAGAGACCCTCTCTCAACCACCCACCCCCCCAAAAAATCATCAGTGAGCAACAGACCCTAAGGTTCTTTTTTGTATGGTTTCACTTTGTAGTTCACCCTCCCATTACAGGTGTGTGCCACCACATCTGCTGACTTTGATTTCTGATTCAGTGTGCTTACTTGTTACTAGTCTGTACAGATTTTTCTGTTTACTCATGCCTCAGCCTTGGTATGTTGTTTCCATAAATATCTGCATGGCTTGTCGGTTGTCAGACTTGTTGGACTGCATTTGTTTGTCACATTTACTCTATGACTCCTTTATTTCTGAGTTTACTTATTTGGAGTTTCTCTTTTCTTAATCTGGTCAAGGTTGTCAATTTTGTCTGTCATCTCAAAGAAGCAACTTTTAGTTTTTGCTTATCTTTTTTTTCCCTAGATTTTATTTATTTCAGTTCTCACACTTTTTTATTTCCCCCTTTTACAAATTTTGGGCTGAATTTGTTGTTCTTTTTCTCATTCCCTGAGGAGTAAAGTTACAAATTTGAGATTTTTACTTTTTCCTGAGATTTTCTTCTTTTCTGATATAGGTGCATGTTGCTGAATACTTCAGTCTTAGAACTGTTTGTTTGTTTCAGATATTATTTTGTATTTTGTATGTCTGTTTTCACTTATCTCAAGATATTTTTGAAATTCTCTTTTAATTTCTTCTTCGAGTCCTTAGCTGTTCAGCATCACACTGCTCACTTCCCACACTCTGATGGGTTTTTTGAGAATCCCTGCTAGTTACCTCTAGTTTCATTGTGCATAGAAAAGATATTTGTTACAGTGTCAAACTTTTCCAATTTATCAAGATTTGGTGTGCGTGCACTTGTGTGAGAATGTGTGTAAACAGGATCTCGCTATTCTGCTAAGGAGGCCCTAAATTTTTTAATCTTCTTGCCTCAGTCCCTCAAGGGGTAGAATTAAAGGCCCGTATGTCCATGACTTATTTTTTTTTTCCAGCCTAAGAGTTTACTTTTTAAAAAAATCATGGAAAATCAACAGTAAAACTTCATAAAAGACAAAGGATCCTAATAAAACATTAGGCCAGTTATTTCAGACATGTCTATTTTGATTTGTAGGCTCCTCTGTACCTCTGTACCACTCTCCATAGCAGTCATCCTCACTAACAGGGTGGGATTTTTTTTTTTCCAGTTTCTTCTCACTGGACTTTTATTGGCCTATCATAAAAAGTCCACCTGGAGGATGATGATATCTTTTTCTTTTTTGCAATTGCATTATGAATTAAATTTTTTTCAGATTTTTAAAATGTATCTGATGGCCATGACTATTTCTTTTTTTCTTCCCCCACCGCCCCCCGAGACAGGGTTTCTCTGTGTAGCCTTGGTTGGTCTAGACTCTCTTAGTAGACGAGGCTGGCCTAAAACTCACAGAGATCCACCTACCTCTGCCTCCAGAGTGCTGGGATTAAAGGCATGCACCACCATGTCCAGCAGCCATGACCTTCCTGGAAATGTGTGTGTGTGTGTGTGTGTGTGTGTGTGTAGTGTGTGTGTGTTGGTTGCTATGCTGTATTTGTTAAGTTCCTTTGGTCTAAATTCCAACTTACACATATTCTTATTGATTTTCTGTCTAGACAATTTGCCCATTGTTGATAGGAGAGTAATAAAGTCCCCAACTGTTACTGTATTGTAATTTCTCTTAGGATCTATGACTGTTTCCTTTATATATTTAGGTGTTTCAGTGTTAAGTAAATATATTTTACAATTGTTACTGATGTGCTGGGCTTAACTGAAACTCCAATAAACACTAGGAGCCTATACAGATGCAAACACACAGGGTCTTTTAATTTTTCAGCTTAAGCTGGACCCACAGTATTCCTGACACAGCGGATCCAGTGTGAGTCCTGAGTACAACTAGGAAAGAACTTTTTATAGATTGTGGTAAACCAGAAAGCAGGTAAGTGGGTTTCTAGTTTGGCAAGCAGCCTATTGATTATTCCTCGAACTAATTGGTATTCATTCAGTGCAAGTCCAGTATCAACTCATGAATAATTAACTTCTAAGGATTAACTCTTGAGAAATCTGGAGGAGCGTCTGAACTTTTAGTTCTTTCTTGTTTTCCAGCTGATTGGTTATTCTGTATCTCTGTGCCAAGTGTTTCTTCGTGGGTTCTTCTAGATCCAGAGTTCAAGAGTAGGTCACCCAAATACAGAAATGAAAATTTTAAGCAAAATGGAGTTACTTTGGTTCATAATTCCCTCCTCTGACTAGTTCCTTGAAGGCCCAATCGTGGCGTCTCTTGAACTCATTGTCTTCACTACACGTGTTTTGGAGGGAATGGCGGTGGGTTCGGGTTACCACCAGCTGGATAGCCCCCAGTCATTCCTTCATAAAGGAGACTAATTTGTTCAAAATACAGGGTCCGATGGTCAGAAGTATCATCAAAATGAAGAGGGGGCCAAACAAGGTTGAAGTTAGCCAAGGGGAATTATTGAACCAAGACTCAAACTATCCTTGTTTGGCCTTACATTTATTTATTTATTTTTTTCTAGCTACATTTTTTTTTTAAACCTTAGCAAGAGACTCTTTAACAATGCCTGAATGATCTATGTCAAAGCGACATTCTTCACCGAGGGCAGCACACAGGCCTCCCTCCTGCACAGTTAACAGGTCTAAATACCTCTTCTGTTCTGAAGAACCTCCTCTGCCAATGAGGTTAAAGACTCTTGTAGGTGAGATAGAGGCTTTTTAAGATTTTGTATGTCTGCATCTATTGCTGCAGACAACAACAACAACAACACAACAACAACAACAACAACAACAACAACAACAATAATCCTGATTCTGAAAAGCCAGAGCTGAGATTTCCATTTCTGCTCCTGCCGGTCCCAATCCCAATCCCAGGAGAACAGACAAAGCAACAATAATGATAGCTTCTCTTTTTTGGTTGGGGTAGAGGGGGTCCCTACCCCATCAGAGCTCTGTTCACATCTTGGTCTGAGTGATACGTCATTCTGGGGACCAGCTGTGCCAGAACACAGGAGTATGATGGGTGATTGCTTAAGGACTCCTAGACGAACACACGGAGTCAATATAGAGGCAGCAAGTATGAATCACTAGCTAACATTGACAGGGTCCGGAGCCATAGAACAGAATAACTGCTGGCGGGGATTGGGGGGGGGGAGGCTGCCTATACAGAGTCCTTGTCCTCACACAGCTTACAGAGCAAGTCTCTTTGTCCTTGATGAACCCGTCTACAATTTTGTTGGACAGATGTTAAGGTGGTATTTCCCATAATTGCAATTCCCTCATAATATGGATGCTTTGGAGAGTAACATAACCAACATGCAGAAGTAGCATGGTCTTGTAGCATTGAGTACCTGGTAAACTTGGACCATCAACAACCAGAGTGAATCCGTAGCCTCCATTTGTTGCCTGTTGGGATAACTGCTATTTATCTGTACCGTTGACAGGTGTGGCTTTAGGGTGGCCTTAAAATAAATGTAAGGCCCCAAGGAGGAAGAGGAGTCATTTGTCTCCCATGCCGGAGAGCTGCCCTTGAACTAAGCATTTCAGCCTACCAAGTGGGGCAAGGGATGCAGTTATTCTCTTCTGTAATTCCTTCCTGCTGACATTAGGGGCGCTGTTATCAGAACCTAGGAAGGCTGAAAAGCTAGTCAAAAGGCTAGGTAATAGGGCACTTACAGTTGAAGAGACAGGAAGCAGTCATATCTGCGGGACTGGTTTATATCAGCTTCCAGTAGGTCTATGTTTCAACAGTTTGTAATCCACAGGCAGTCTCTGGATGGAGTCTGTAGCCAGGTAAAAGTCTGCAGACACAAATATGGACTAGGGACAGAAGTTAAGATTGTGTCTATAAGACAGCCAGAGTAGGCTATATCTTTGAAAAGTACACATTTTTCTTTTCTTTTTTAATAAAAATATATTTTATTAATTTATTTATATTGCATCTCAATTGTTATCCCATCCCTTGTATCCTCCCATTCCTCCCTCCCTCCCATTTTCCCCTTACTCCCCTCCTCTATGACTGTGACTGAGGGGGACCTCCTCCCCTTTTATATGATCATAGGCTATCAAGTCTCTTCTTGGTAGCCTGTTATCCTTCCTCTGAGTGCCACCAGGCCTCCCCATCCTGGGGACATGGTCAAATATGAGGCACCATAGTTCGTGTGAAAGTCAGTCCCCACTTTCCACTCAACTATGGAGAATGTCCTGTCCATTGGGTAGATCTGGGTAGGGGTTCGAAGTTTACTGCGTGTATTGTCCTTGGCTGGTGCCTTAGTTTGAGCAGGACCCCTGGGCCCAGATCTGCCCATCATAATGTTCTTCTTGTAGGTTTCTAGGACCCTCTGAAAACAGTTATTTTTTAAAAGAAGATTTATCAATATTACTTCATATTTAACTTATAATTTACAGAAGTTTCCTTTAAGTCACTAGTAATCTGCATTGACTGTAAGTGACATAAAATAATACAAATGGGTCTTTTTACTTTTTTTGTGACATATTTAAAAAACTGCAGTTTTCTTAATTGGCTCAAAAGGTCCTTTGACCTTCCCTAAAGGTCGAGAAACTCTTAAGTTCTTTATTAGACTGTCTAAGATTGTAAGAGTAATTTTTATTCTTGTGGCTCAATGTTTTCTAGGAGGCTTACTGCCTCCTTCTGCTAACCTAGGCTTAGTCCTGGAAGCTTCTAGCCTCCATACAATCTAACCTAGGCCTAGAATGTTTTCAGCCTATGAGCCTTCTGCTTAATAAACTCACCCAGTCTTATTGTTTCTGAGCTCAGAGCTGGCTGGTTTAACTCAGCTGTTCTGGCTCAAACTCCTCTCCTAGCTGACTTAATTTGGCTTTTCTCTCAGCCCAGCATTATTCAGCTTGGCCTTAGACTAACTTGACCTTCATTTGGGATTAAAGGCATGGACCACCGTGCCTGGATCTACCTGATATTTGCTCATACCAGGCTGGCCTTGAGCTCAGATCTGTTTGCCTTGTCTCCTGGATTAAAGGCATGTTTATATTCTAGCCGGATCACACAGGCAGAAGATCTTTGAATGTGATCTCTTGCCAGAAAAATCATGTTCTGAATTAACGTTCTTTTACACAAGTTCATTATTTTAAAATACCCAATAAACTTGAAAATGTTTTATATAGCCTTATACATTTAAGCATTTTATCAAAGTACCTTTTAAAAGAGTGAAGTCACAGTATAACCATAATTTTTATCAGTCAAAAACCAGATTTTTTTTAATAGTGTAAACAATTATCTTTAAAATTAGTATCTTAACTTCAGAATCACCCATTTTTTAAAGTCTGCAATATAGCAGTCTGTTAATTTGCACAGTATAATCTTAACACACACACACTGGCTGGAGGTGGTGCAGCTTTAATACTTTTATTTAAAAAACACATTGTTTTAAATCTTATCTTTTTATAAGTTTACAGAACAAGAATTACTTAAAAGTACCGTTGAAGACCTGTTTTTTAAAGTTGGCTCATTTTACTTGCAGTTTAGAATTTAAGCTAACCTTTTGTTACAGATGTTAATGATTTTTGATCATCTCTAATAACCAAGATGTAGTTTCTAGCGTGTAGCAAAAACAAGGCACTTTGATCCCTTGCGAGAGCTAGAGCTTGTTTATTACACCGCCGCTCCCGGCTTCTGAATTTGCAAACCCTGTTCACAGGATGAGCCTCGCCCTGTTTGAGTAGCTCCTGCGTCCAGGTGGCAGGGGCACAGCCCAAGCCGGCAGTTTTTCCACCAGCTTGCACTTTAGCCCTTTTATTCCGAGCAGGTCAGAGATGCCGCCTCCTCTGTGGGAGCGCCCTGCAGGCTCTCTAGCTGCATTCCCGATTCAGCCCTAAAAGTCTTGAGCTCCACAGGGTGCACCTCCCTGTACCTTAGGAGCGCTGCGGTGGGGCGCTCAACAAAAGCTCCCTTGCCTCAGATGCCTCCACAGTCGTCTGAGCGGCGCCAACTGATTTCAACCCAAGGCCGGCGTAGTGCGAGCTGTGTTTTAGCTCGCAGGGCAAGCTCGTTGGCAACCCTGAGGGCTGAATGGCGAATGGCGTTGTGTGAGAGCCCTCGGTTTCCTCTGCCCTGGGATTCAGCTAGTGCCCAGCCCTGCCCAAGTGTTCCGCCCCATGCCTGCCATCTGAACAAGGAAAGGCAGTCTCCAGGCTGTGGTTGCCGCAGGACCTGGATCCCAAACACACATGGCTCGCCTGCGCACACCCGAAGGTCCACCCCATGCGCAGCTGCCGTACCAAGTTCTGTTGTGGAAGAAAGAGCTAGGGGAGTCAGTGTTAGAGTCCCGTCCATCTCAGTCACAGAAAAAGTAAACAGCCAAAGACAGGACAAAAGAGCAGACAAATACAGAAAACCAAACAAGAAATTGCGCCAGCGAGGAGGACACTCAGAAGCCTGAAAGCTGAAAGCAGCAAGCGAGTGCCTCAGTCTGCGCCTGCTCCGAAGCCTGAAAACACTGAAAATAGGACAGCTGCAACCTGCCACGGGAGCCACCGGCTCTGTCCTTTCACACAGATCAGAAGACTGTGGGACCTCTGGTCCCCTCTGGAGCCAAGAACGTCTCTCGGCCCCCTGTGGTCACAGCTACCCGGCGCATCCGCTGCAACTGTTTCTGACCACACACAGATCCAGAATGAGAACGCAGCATTCAGAAGCAGACAAACACAAACACTCACCCCGCTCCCAGATCCTCCGATCAGAGGTCCTAGTGGACTTGGGGTTCCCGGTCAAGGCACCAAAAATGATGTGCTGAGCTTAAATGAAACCCCAATAAAACACTAGGAGCCAATTCGGATGCAAACACACAAGGGTCTTTTAATTTCTCAGCTTAAGCTGGACCCACAGTATTCCTGACGCAGTGGATCAGGTGTGAGCCCCGAGTACGAGTAGGAAAGAACTTTTTATAGATTGTGGTAAGCGAGAAAGCAGGTAAGTGGGTTTCTAGTTTGGCAAGCAGCCTATTATTTCTTGAACTAATTGATATTCGTCCCGTACAAATCCGGTATCAACCCAGGAATAATTAACTTCTAAGGAATAACTCTGGAGAATTCTGAGGAAGTGTTTTTAGTACTTTCTTATTTTCTAGCTGATTGGTTATTCTATATTTTTTTTTACCAAGTGTTTCTTTGTGGGTTTTTCTAGATCCTCAGAGCTCAAGAGTAGGTCACCCAAATATAGAAATGAAAGTTTTAAGCAAAGTGGAGTTACTTTGATCCATCATTACATACTTTCAATGAACTGACCCATTGTCTCTCTGTACTTTTTGTTTTGTTTTGTTTTGTTTGAGACAGCTGTTCTGTGTCACCTCGGTTGTCCTGGACTCTGTAGACCAGACTGGCTGGCCTCAAACTCACAGAGATCTGCCTGCCTCTGTCTCCCAAGTGCTGGAATTACAGGCGTGAGCCACCAAGCCTGCTTCTCTTTAAAATGTTTATTTGTTTGCTCATTTTTGTTTTTTGAGACAGGGTTTCTCTGTGTAACAGCCTTGGCTGTCCTAGAACTCACTCATCAGGCTGGCCTCAAACTCACAACAGAGATCCATCTGCCTCTCCTTCCTGAGTGTGCGCCACCACTGCCCAGCTTCTCTTTACAATCTTTGATTCAGTCGATTTTATCTGATAGAAGCTCAGCTACCTCTCGTTTCTTTTGGTTCCTGTTAGCCCAGAATGTCTTTTTTCTAGGCTCTTATTTTTAATCTGTTGTAGTACAAGAATAGTTGCAGGAACCACTCCAGCGCCAATCTCACTGAGATATTGATGGCTTATTTCAACGCCACACTCCAAGACTGACCACGGCCAGAGACATAGTGGAGCCAAACTGTGACATCAGCCTGTTTCTAAGGCACTCTTTTTATAAGAAAAATGGTAACCAGGTAACAGCCAGGTAGCCAGGTGGGAAGCAAGGGGAGGGTAGCATTACATCATTTTGATTAACTAAACACAAGAATAGGTTTTGTTCCAAATATATTGTATCCAGGTAGCTAGACAAAGCATTTTAAGCTGATTGGCTAGGATATAGGCTTAGGGACTTTCCAGATCCTCAACTTCAGGGAGAAAGGAACATAGCAGGGTATTGTGGTTTTGTTTAAGAAGGACGTATATCATTAATTCAAGCAGAACGTTCAACAAGTATTGAACTGTATATAAAAGGCTGTTCAAGCTCCCAGGCAGGTGGAGCCCGAGAACTGGAACTTAATTTTACCTTATAATCAACATGGAGACTTAAAAACAAAATGGCTCCTGTCATGCTAAAGACAAAAACGAGCATTAACAGAGGAGCTACGACAAATCTATGTGTCTATTTAAAGGTGAAGTAAGTCTCTTGTCGGTAGCATATAGTTGGATATTTCTAAGATTCATGCACCTACTCAATATCTTGGAGAAGTAAAGCCATTCATATTTAAGATGATTACTGAAAGGCTTGCTACAGTAATTTTGTAAATGTTTTTGTTGTTTTGTGGATCTTTTATTTCTCTTTTGGCCTTTGTTTTTCCTAGAAGATTTTCTGTGGTGCTATGGTTTTTAAAAAAAAAATTTTTTTTTTACTTTCACCTGCATGTGTGTATGAGTGCTGGGTGCTCACATGATGGTGGAGTTATAGGTAGCTGTGAGCCCCTAAAATTGGTGTTAGGAGCCAAACTCAAGAGCAGCAAGTGCTCTCTTAAACACTGGGCCATTTCTCCAGCTCCAGCGGGGTCCTTCTGTATCCGTCTTTTGTTGTTGTTTTTGTACTACAAGCTAGCTGTGGTCTCACTGTGTAGATGAAGCTAACCCTGAAGTCCTGATCTTCCTGCTACCACCTCCTGAGTGACAGGAGTACAGACTTCACCCAGAGCTGCTGGGATCTGGACCTGCTGGAAGCCGATGTAAACCAGTTCTGCAGATATGACTACTCTCTGTCTATTCAACTGGATCCGCTAAACAGATGCTTTTGATAAGTGCTCCATTAGCCTTTGACTAGCTCTTCAGCCTTTCTAGGCCCCAATAATGATAACAGCACCTCTAATGTCAGCAGGAAGAAGTTACAGAAGAGAGTGACTCCGCCCATTTTCCCAGTTTACAGGATGAGATGCTAAGTCAAGGGCAACTCTCTGCCATGAGGGACAAATGGCTTTAAAAAAAAAAAAGACTCTTAGTTCTGTTTAAACCAGTAAGTCATGTTTTGTGCTCCCCTCATATCAAGCAAAGGTTGGGCACCATCCGGCTAATCATGAGGGTGCAGTATCGGACCCTATAATAGGCCAACTCAGAGAAATAAATTTCAGGAAGACATATGATTGGGTCTTCAATGAACCTGTCAAAAGGGGGAATAGTAGGGACCAAAGCAACGCCATTTTGTGTTCAAGGCCTGAGAACTTGACCTGCCTCCGCCCACCGCCCCGCCCCCGCAGTCCCCTCTCCCCGCATTCCTCTCCTAGAGTTTCTAGGGAGAGCCGCAAACATACAACTAGTAACCATTCCTATAAGCTTGCACCCAGGGCCAACCAATCAGAGCCACAGGTCACAGTGACCAGAACAAACTAAAACTTCCCCACCTGTGGTCTGGCCCTGGTCCCCACGCTTAGCCCTGGTCTCCCAGCCAATCAGCTTAAAAGACAACATTTCTGTACCCCTCTGACCTATCACGTAAAAGCAAAGCTTGGCAATGGCTTAGAACAACCCGCCCCGCCCCCACTCCGCCTGCAGTTTTTCCTTTAAAAACCTTGTTCCCCTAGCACTAGGGGCTGCCATCTTCCCTCCTCACGAGGGGGCTGATGGTCCAGGCTCTGAGCTTAACCAATAAATGACACCCTGTGTGATTTATATGCAGCTGATTCGTAGTGGTGGTCTTTGGAGGGTTTCACACTTGGGCATTACAAGAGAAGTCAAGGCCACGTTGGCAGGATCTTCCCGGGGAAGCGTTGAGGGCAAGTCTCTCTGTGCTGACTCTCCTCTTTGCAAAATGTATTTAGTTAGAGTCCAACTTTTTGGGTCTCAGTGGCATCTTTGAACAAGATGACAGGTACCTTAGATTGTTTGTTTTTGTTTGTGTTCTATTTTTGAGGTAAGATTTCTCTGTATAGCCCTGGCTGTTCTGGAATTCACTCTGTAGACCAGGCTGGCCTCAAACTCACAGAGATCCACCGCCTCTACCTCCCAAGTACTGGGATCAAAGGCATGTGCCAACACCAACTGACTTGCAGAAACCTTTGAAAAATGCTAAATTGTTCCACCCAGTTGATCTTGGAATGCAAGGGTTAAAATATTGTCCCTTTTAGGCCTTCTGTCCAAATAGGTATAAGCCTCTAAATGTGGTCATTGAATACCCAGAACAGTTTTGTGTGTGTGGAGATATATAAATCTCCACAGATCCACAGATAGGATCTCCCTAGAAGCCTTTAAAAGATCCTGTGAGCTCCTCCTGGGGGACTGGGAGTGGGGGTGGGGGTGGTAGTGGGTGGGTGGGTGGGTGGGAAGGTAGGTCAACACCATTTTGTATGGATGATTGACCCCTGCATGCAGGCTGTTTCTTCAGAATAAAAGCTGTTTGTTTTTACATGCTTTTTGAGTCTGGGGTCTTCCTTCAGTGGTTTTCAGATCCTCACACTTTGTGTAATATTTTCAGACCTTCTGCTCTTTGGTAAGGCTTCCAAGCTTTATCTTTTCCATTTTAGAAAAAAGAAAAACCTAGCCATATAGAAATCATATTTTGTTTTACCAAAAAAAAAAAATCTTCATTTGCTGGACATAGTAGCACACCTTTAATCCCAGCACTCCAGAGGCAGAGGTAGGTGAATCTCTGTGAGTTTAAGGCCAGCCTGGTCTACAAAGCAAGTCTAGGACAGCCAAGGCTATTATGCAGAGAAACCCTGTCTTGAAAAACCTAAAAACAAAAGAAACAAGCAAACAAAATCTTCATTTTTACATCTTTTAAATATTTTCTTCTACATATTAGTTTCCTCTTACTTAATTTGTTCCCTTAACATCACAAGAAATAGTAACATTAACAAATATGTTTGCAAACCGGGCGTGGTGGTGCACGCCTTTAATCCCAGCACTTGGGAGGCAGAGGCAGGTGAATCACTGTGAGTTTGCGGCCAGCCTGGTCTACAAAGTGAGTCTAGGACAGCTAAGACTACACAGAGAAACCCTGTCTTGAAAAGACCAAAAACGAACAAACAAACAAACAAACAACAACAAAAACCAAATATGTTTGCCAGCTTCTTTAGAAACTACTCAGTGACACTGGACTGGGCTGAAAACATTAGTAAAAGTTGGCAAAAGTGTGGAACAAAGAAGTGGGGAGAACAACATTTTTTTTTCAGCCAGAACAAAGCAGCCTTTTTAGTCCTCTGGTGTGCTGACCGGACAGTAGCCCCTAAGAAGCCAGAAGGGATGAGGAAGTGTGCTCAGGGTGTATCCATGCTGTGTTTATTAACATTATTGTGACTGAGTGGTAATTTCTATTATCATACCTTCCAAATAGATAAGTTTAAGATTGTGGACAAGATAATGAAGATGGGGCGAAATTGAGGCGTGTACAAAATTGAGGGTTGGCAAAACTGAGGAGTGTGCACTGAGGACAGAGTGTTTTGGTGGTGCATGCCTTTAATCCTAGCACTCAGGACACAGAGGTAGGTGGATCTCTGTGAGGCCAGGCTGGTCTTCAAAGCAAGTCCAGGACAACTAGGACTGTTATACAGAGAAACCTGTCTCAAAAACAAAACAAAAACAAAAACAAAAACAAAAAATTGTGTATACAATGTTCTGCCTGCATGTGTGCCTTCCTTCCAGAAGAGGGCACCAGATCTCACTATGGATGACTGTAAGACATGTGGCTTATGGGAATTGAACGCAAGACCTCTGGAAGAGCTGCCAGTGCTCTTAACCTCTGACCCATTTCTCCAGCCTGAGGCCAGAGTGTTTGAAAAGTCAAGTGGGTCTGGAAAAGGGGAGAGAGACCAGACAAAAGTTTTTTTGTAGGCCTTAGTTGACTGTAGAAAATGAGTGAAGTCATGATTGTAGCGCCTTGGAAAATCACTACACCAGGGCAAATGGGCTTTGATTCAACCCTGCTAGAAGCCCCAACTCAGTCCTGAGAATTTTGGCACAGTGAGCAGTAAACAAGGGTTCCAGAGAACCCAGAGACTTACAGAGATGGCAGGGGGCATGAGGGTAAAGGATGGGGGTCGGATGGGGGAAGGATGGGGGACACGAGACTCACAGACTGACCAACACGGGACACTTACAGATAGACAGAGAGAAGACAAAAGCAGGACAGAAGCAGGAGTCTGGTAAGGACAGGAGCCCAGCAAGGAGATGCCAGCAGTAGGGAAGGCCAGCCTGGGTCACTAGCATCCCAACAAAATATTCGCTTGGGGAGAGAAAGGGGAAAGAGGATGGGGAGAGAAGAAGTCGCAGACGGATGAGACCTGAGCAACTCTTGGATTGAGGTAAAGAGAAAAATTAATGGCGGAACACACCAGAGTAGGATGTATTCATATGATTTGTTGTTGTTGTTTGTTTTTTAATCTTAGAGGGGGTTGTGTAGAAGGCACCAGAGAGTAAACAAAGGTTTGGATGCAGTTGTTATAAACCTCTTTAGTTAATCTCTTTAATCAGTCCTGAGTTTTGTCACAGTTTGTTAAATCACACAGAGAAGAGAGTAATAGACTGAATATTAGAAAGACTAACGTTGCTCATATTAAATTCGGCTTTGGACTCTGGAAATTTTATCTCTATACTCATCATTGCAGTTTTGGCATTAAATGTATGTCACTGACGTTTTTACATGTGCATAGCATAGAAATATTATATTTAATATTAAAATAATAAAATATAGTGTGCTTTAAAGAAGTAAAGATAGCTTTAGACTAGAATAATTTAAACATAGGTACCCCAACGTGGTGGTTCTAAAGTAGGGCATGTGGGTCCTAATAGAAGGGACCTAATATTGTCTTTACCAGAGTCTCATCAGAATCAAGATCCGCATTATTTTTATGCTAAAAAATAATCCAGTAAAAATTTAAATATCGCCACATGTGATGGTGCATGTCTTTAATCCCAGCACTTGGGAGGCAGAGGCTGGAGGATCACTATAAGTTTGAGGCCAGCCTGGTCTACAAAGTAAGTCCAGGACAGCCAAGGCTACACAGAGAAACCCTGTTTCAATTCCCAGCCCCCCCCCCCAAAGTTAAATATCTTTTACATTTAACAGGATTTAGAAAATACGGCAGTTCCCCTCTGGTGCAAGAGGGGATTTTTTTTTTTTATTAATATAGATTATCTTTGCTTTTTAGGGACTTACTGTGGAAAGTAATACTTTATTAGTGGCGGTGGTTTATTTATTAATCCAGAGCATGGAGGATCATAGGCTCAGTGAAATTTTGCACGATGTGCCATGCTTCTGTCTACTAAGGTAAGTTCTATGATTCTCATGCAGCTTAGCAGGACTATACAAAGTATGGTATGACTTCCTACTAGTAACGGAGTCTTCATTGGGAAGATTTTACCCAACTGGAATGCATCAACAGCATCTGGATCAAACCATAGGGTTTCGATTCCTTTCTTTAGTATGAGGCTCAAACGAGGTGAATAGTCAAGAAAACCTATCATTGTCAATAGAGAGTCAGGCATCAGTTTTCCCTCAATGGAAAAGAATTTTGACTTTAGGAATTATAATTAAGCCAGCACTATATTATAATAGTTTAATCAAATTTATATAAATATTTTAGTGTAAAATTTACGTAGTTACCTTTTAAAAAATCATTTATTTTAAATTCATGAGTGTTAGTGTTTTGCATGCATATATGTCTGTGCACCGCTTGCCTGCCTTGTGCCCTCTGTGTTTAGAAGATGGTGCTTGACCCCTGGAACTGGAGTTACAGATGGTTGTGAGCCACCATGGAGGTGCTGGGAATCAAACTCAGGCCCACTGGAAGAGCAGCCAGTGCTCTTAAGTTCCCAGCCATCTCTCTGGCCTCTATTAAATAGTTTTTTCTTTTTCCTTTCCTTTTCTTTCTTTTTTGTTTTATTATTATTTTTTTTAAGGCAGGTTTTCTCTGTATAGACTTGGCTGTCCTCGACTCCCTTTGTGGACCAGGCTGGTTTTGAACTCACAGAGATCTGCCTGCCTCTGCCTCCCTGAGTGCTGGGATTACAGGCATAGGCCACTATACCTAGCTATTAAATATTTTAAACTAGCTAGGCACTTTATATTTAGCACTTCTTTTTATTTTTGATTTAATGGATTTTGTTTATAAAACCTTGAAACCAATAATATTTTGAATTATAACTTAATAAACCATATTTGAAACACAGAATACATGAACACTATATTTCCAAGTATCTAACAGTTTTATGTACAGGCAAGGCATGGTAATAAACTTAAATATATGGTAAAAGAGAACTGTGTATCTATGAGGAGGTTATAGTTTTAAAATTAGGGGGTTGGAGAGATAGCTCAGTGGTTAAGAATGACTACTCTTACAGAGGACCTAGGTTCAATTCCCAGTACCCACATGGCAGTTTACAACCGTCTGTAACTCCATTTCATGTCATCTGATGCCCTTTTCTGACCTCTGTAGGCATAAGACCCAAACACTCATGCAAATACTAAAATAAAAAAATTAAAATATCTTATGTGTTTAAATGTAGACATAAATCCCCATATGTGCACTATATGTATACATCTTAAAAAAATAATAGAAATGATGGTATTAATGTACTTTTATATTGGCTATAGGCCTTTTAGCTTTTAGAGTGAAAATATGACATGGATTACATGAAATCTTTAGGAAGACATTAGACAGCTAGCCAGCACATTGAAGTAATATATAATATGACTGTGCTGAACTACTGAGAAGGGCAAAGGATAAAGTGCAGCATTTCATGTGGCAGGCAGTGTGGGCCTTCGCAAGAGTTCTGTTATAAAGGCGAGGTATGGCTGGGAGCCAGTTGTGGGGCGGAGTATGAAGGCAGAGTGGGGACAGAGCTTTGGATCTCAGGTATGTGGCTTTTGGAGGTAGGAAAAGTGAGTGAAGAGGCAGGGGCGAAGGGGTTTTGCAGGCTAGAGAAGTAGTTTAGGAATCTGAGGATTGAATATAGATTAGCTTTCAAAACCATGCAACTCAGGGAGGGGCATTTTCAGTGGGAGAAGCAAAGTGACGTTTCCTGCTTGCAGCCCAGGTCTAGACTAGGTGCCCACAAGGGAAGAGAGTTGTCTAGGGGAAAGGAGTAGGGGCCAGATAAAGACAGAGATGCTCTCAGAGGGGAGGAGAGTGTGCATGCATGTGAGTGGGTTCTAGTTTAAAGAAAGGACACTTGTGACCACCACGGAGAAGGTGGAACTCGTCTTATCTGATTAGAGCAGTGAGTTTGGCTATGGAGGTTTGGCTTGGGAAGAAACTCTCACTGACCATGGTGAGAAAAGTTTTTCTGGAGGACCAGTGGCCAGAGATGGGGTTTGGCTAGGGAGGAAGGCTTGAAGGTAGGAAACCGGGGCTGGAGAAACGGCTCAGAGGTTAAGAGCATTGACTACTCTTCCAGATGTCCTGAGTTCAATTCCCAGCAACCACATAGTGGCTCACAACCATCTACAATGTGATCTGATGCTCTCTTCTGGCTTGCAGGTGTACATGTAGGCAGAGCACTGTACACAGAATAAATAACAAACAAACATAAAAAAAAAAAAAAAAAAAAGAGAAAGTAGGAAACCTTGTGGTGGCACACGCCTTTAATCCCAGTACTTGGGAGGCAGAGGCAGGCAGAGCTCTGTGAGTTCAAGGCCAATCTGGTCTACAAGAGAAACCCTGTCTCGGAAAACAACAAAACAAAACAAAAAGTAGGAAGCCTTGCTCCATATTCCAGTGTGTTACTGTAAGAGCCCTTTGAACCCGGAAGTTGAATGTACCACCCTCTGGCCAGTGCTTGCTTTGGTCCAGGAGTACTGCAGCCATGCTGTGTCACAGTGGACTGCGAGACTTTGGCTGACTAGAACCTTTAAGTCTCAGGGTTGGTATATTTTTAGATGTCCATAGCTGGTTTAGAGGTTTGTTGGCGCAAGGCTGGGAGGAGGAATAGGAAAGAATTTTTCTTTCTTCACAGGCCAAAATGAAGACCATCTTCTTTCCTGCTCAGTAATGGAGTGTCCCCTAGAAGAAAGGGATGTCTCCCCAGATCCTCGTGCATGACAGTATGAGACCCTGAGAAACTGTACTTGGGGCTTTCTGAGGTCTTCTTGATGGGTGATCAAAGAGAAAGGGTTTCCAGAAGAAGATATAACATCTCAAAACTCACCCAAAGTTGAGTCAGCCAGTGGTGGTTGGTGAAGCTGTGCGGGCAAGGATGATATTCCTTGTTGGAGTCACTCAGAGGGGGAAGGATACAAAAAGTTGGCAGGGGAAAAGAGAAGGAAACCCCCATTGGAGAGGCCACACCCACCCCTGCTTCCTGTGTGGACCATCAAATGTAAAGTTGGTTGGTGGGAGGGAAACAGATGAGGGGTGAGCGATCTGACAGGGATACACGCTTTTATCTGGGAGTTAAACCTGCGGGACTGTGCAGTGTGAGACTCATGGCCTGCTGTCTGCTTACAGGTTGGATATTTGTAGGGCAGAAGTGAAGTGTGTGTGTGGGGTGAGGGAGGGGGCGGTGGTGAGTTAAAGAACACAGGTGATGGGTAACTGCCCTTCTCAGGGTTGGGATTTAACAAGGGTGTGTGTGTGGGGGAGAATCCAGGAAAAGGAGTTAGTTCCAGAAATACAAATTACTGTGATTTTTGGTTCCACCATCATGTAAACGAAATGGAGGAGCGTCACTAAATGGCACGGCCCCAGCTAACATAAAGGAATATTATCTCTGTGTAGGCAACCTTCACAGCAGATGCTCTTAATTGCGTTGGCATTCCTACCTCCACAGCTGATGAGAGGCTTGAAAGAGATTCTGGGCTGAGGGGCTCTTTCCTTTTTCTGTGTCCCCACAATTTCCCCTTCTGTCCTGCCTCAGAAGGCTGGGACAACAAGAAATATGAGGGAGTAAGGATGCTGGGACAAGGGGAGGTGATGATGTTGTTAACTTTATGGTCATAGCTTGTGCCCAACAAGCCAGGCTAGGTCCCTCGTCTTTGATAGCCAGTTAAGAGAGCCAGATCAATATTGGAAAGCATCAAAAGATTTATTCAGTGTGGCCTCACTGGGAAGATAGACAAAGATATATGGTGTGTCCCCCCGCCTCTCCCCCCCCCCCCCCCCCCCCGACAGACAGTCTGTCTTCCGGAGTCCCAGAGTGAGGTTTCAGGTTAAGTGGAGGGTCAGACCTACATGTATCTTAGCGGTTCTGGTCAAGTATGGCCCTGCCCATCACTGGGTCATCGCTCTTTTGGCTGTGCTCCTACAAGGTGGTCTGAGAAACTGTAAATCTCATTCTGGGAGAAAAGTTTCCCAGCTGGGCGTGGTGGTGCACACTTTTAATCCCAGCACTCGGGAGGCAGAGGCAGGTAGATTGCTGTGAGTTCAAGGCCAGTCTGGTCTACAAAAATTAGTCCAGGACAGACTGTTACACAGAGAAACCCTGTCTCAAAAAGCCAAAAAGAAAAAAGAAAGAAAGAAAGAAAAGTTTCCCTCTTGGCTGGTCCAGGCTTTAGGATTTCTGTTTCTCCAGTATGAGATTCCTGAGGGTCTACTGTTTCAGTAGTCTATCTAAATAGCTAAAGTAAGGGACACTGGAGACTCTTTGGGGTATCCTCTTTTCTTCCAGGCTAACTACATTTCTGCTTGGGCATCTACATCTTGAGGTGGATGGAAAATGTTTATGTCTGGAACAAATATAAACAATGCACTCAGAGTTAACCATTGGTATGAGTTCTCAGGAACGAGTTTGCTTTCAGTGACCTTTAGCAGGCTGACGTAAGGGACTTCAGTTTGTTGGTTTAAGATAGGGCCTTGCCATGAAGACTAAGTTGGCCTCAAACTTGAAATCCTCCATCTTCAGATTCCAAAACGCAATTACAGGCAAAATCCGCCAGGCTCAATGTGACTTCATTTCAATCCTGACTCCCTCCCATCCTGCCTCGCCTTTCCTTTCAACAATATTTTCTGAAGATATGGCTGACTATTTTGTGGGCTGTTTTCTGCTATGTGTGCTAAAGAGAGTAGTCACACAAACATAAAGCCAGGAAAAGGTTAGTGAACGCCAGTGGTTTGGGCGGCATCGTGTCAGCAAAGTGGTTTAAAGAAGCTTTATAGCTTCGATGGCATATGACAAGTAGCATTACTGCATAGAAAGATGATACACACTTCTCCATGGAGCCTTTACGGCTTGCTGCACGTAGGAAAAGACTGGCCGGATGGCCCTTGCTAAAGCTGTCAGGGAAGTCCATCCTTTTGGACATTGTGCCGTGATGTAATTATCTGCAGTTTACGATGGAGAACCAAACAATGGATTAGAAGAAAAAAAGTCACACACAAGAAAATCTCATAATTCAAGTGAGAGGATGACGCTGTGTGGGCTGCATTCATGGCGGTCCTGAGGCTGTGTGCTTACAGACACCTGTGAGCAGTTCATCCACGATTCCAAATGATCAGTATGCCGTTTTGGTGTATTTTGAGATGGCCCATGTGTTGAAGTTATTTTTATAAAACAGTGTTTGCTTTCTCTTAGCTTTTTTCTTAACACGGCTAAAACAGTCTGTTTTCTCCTAGCTTCTTTTTCAACCCGGCTATCACACAAAAAATTGAGACGCTTTTATATTTGTTTAAAATTAAGCTTCGCAACACAAACTTAAGCAGCTTATGTCTGTTCTTAACCCTTTATGTTACTTGTCTTACTCGCGGCAAACATGCCAGCAATACTTGGGCTTTGTAGCTTTTCTCGGAGCCAGCTCCTTCCTCCTGACATTTCTTGGACCTCTACCTGGGGCTGACTTCCCTACTTCCTCTTCTAACCCCTCATTCCCTGGCGGGCAGGAAGTCCCGCCCTATTCTCTCTTCTGCTCATCGATTGGCTGTAAGCTGCTTTATTGACATATCGGGGGACAATTGGGAGCAGAGTTTACTCAACATTTAGACAGTAAATTTTTAGAACAAAGCTTGTCAACCAGACATGGGGTGGGGGCGGAGGGAGGGAAGGGGCTACAGAGATCAGCATTTAAACTGCACAAAAACCTTATGCCCACAGCGTGCTTGCTCCTTTTTGTAGAATGTAGATGCTATCAATTTAGGTAGGGCCTCTTTTGTGGAAAAAAAAAATGGGTTGGGATTGAAGAAAATGAGGGTGTGTGCTGAGTAGCTCCTGAGAAAAACCTATTCCTGGCCAGCAACATCTGGACAGCACGCGGGGAGGTGGGGCTTGCTAGACTGGCTGTCACAGTGGAAGGTCAGGGTAAAGGGAGCAGGGATAGGGAGGTGGGGGGATGGAGGGCTGGACACATAGAACCTTCCAGATTGCTTGAAGGACTCCCCTGGGAGCCAGCAGAGGCTCTATGAAGGGTAGCCAGATCTGCTTAAAACAGAAACGGAACTGTCTGGGCAGCATTTGTTAAGGAGAAACAGGGACAAAGGCAGAAACAGAGACGAAGCCTCAACAGTAACCCAGGGAAAGGCAGGCATCTTCCCAGGCAACACGCAGCTTCCTGACAGCAGGAAACTGGAGTCAGGGCACTGTGTGCGGAAGAAGGCGGAGGCCCTGAAGCCAGGACCCTGCCCCAACATGTTTCAGTTGGAGAAGAGGGATTTAATGTTTTCACCTTGCTTACAGGGATTTCTGGACAAGGCAGGCAAGGCTGGCCTTTTGTGTCAGTTGGGAAATGTAAGTAACAGACTAACAGTGGCTTTAACAAACAGGAATTTATTTTTATTTACAAGGATTTTGGAGACGGAGAGCTGTTGGCACTTGCTTGGTCAAATGATCACGGGATTTATGGATCTTTTGACCTTGTCCTCAGGTGAAACCTAGTTGCTGATGGTCCAGGCATCACACCCTTCATCAAGCAGAAAGGAGAGGTGAAGGGAGGCTCTCAGAAAAGGCATGGACTTTTCTAGTAGCTCCTGTCGACTTCCACTTCAATTTTGTTGGCCATACCTGGTCACATTGTCACCCCAAACCTGCAGAGGAGGCTGGGAGAGTGAGAATCTAGATTTGCGGTCTCTAGTGGAAGGTGGTGAGAGAGATGGAAACAGAATAACAGACTCGTGGAGAATCAGGGTATCAGCCTTGGTCCCCTTATATGACCTGCCCTGAGGTCCCTTGTGATTCTGGGGTGTCATCGTCATGACTTGCCATGTCCTCTGGGGGCTGCCTAGTCCCTTGGGTGGTCCTGCTTTATCCTGGATGCCATGACTTGCCCCTCTTATACACCTGTACTGTGACAACCTCCAACCCTATCTTTATGTAGGAAACACAGGTCTTCAGCATGACACCTCACCGACTGACACCTAAGACACCATGCCTGCATTTAAACCAGTGGTTCTCAGCCTGTGGGGTCACGACCCTTTCGTGGGGGAGGGGGAGTTGAATATCATATATTTACATTACGATTTATAATAGAAGTAAAATTACAGCTATGAAGAAGCAATGAAAATCATTTATGGTTGGGGGTCACCACAACATGAGGAACTTTATTAAACGGTTACAGAGTTAGGAAGGGTGAGAACCACTGGTTTAGATCTTTAGAGCTGGAGAACACACCCCACACTATCACACACACACATCACACACTATCTCACACACACACCCCACACTATCTCACACACACACACCCCCACACTATCTCACACACACGCACACCCCACACACTATCTCACACACATACACACCCCACACTATCTCACACACACACACACCCCACACACTATCTCACACACACCCCACACTATCTCACACACACACCCCACACTATCTCTCTCTCTCACACACACACACACCCCACACTATCTCACACACACACACCCCCCACACTATCTCACACACACACACACCCCACACTATCTCACACACACACCCCACACTATCTCTCTCTCTCACACACACACACACCCCACACTATCTCACACACACACACCCCCCACACTATCTCACACACACACACACCCCACACTATCTCACACACACACACGCACCCCACACTATCTCACACACACACCCCACACTATCTCTCTCTCTCTCACACACACACACACTGAGAGAACATCTCTTTACACTCTATGCTGGCACCATGCATAAGAAAGAGACAGAACCTTCATTCACTGGCAGACCCTGCTGCCAGTCCCACCATCGCTTCCTGCAGCCAGACCAAGTGGCTCCCCAGCAGGGAAATCTGAGGCTTGGGGAGTGAGAACCTACGCTTTTCTGGCAGTGCTGTTCTTACCAGCAAAGGGCTAAAAAGCTGAGGCATGGGTTTCATTCTTCAGGGGAGAGGGTGCAGGCCTGCCTTATTCTGCAGATCTTCAGAAATGGCACAGGAGCAAAAGATTCAAGTATTTGGGTCTCACATAGGAAGGGCTTTTAAGGGAGAAGGATGGGTGGGGATAATCCAGACTGTGGAGGGGGGTGTCTTAGGTGACAATGACTGGCAATATTGACCCTAAGAGGCCATTCCATTATGGCAGTGGGGTCTTAAAACTACCATGTATTATCTTTCTAGAGCCCACTGGGAATTATTGCATATTTGCTTTACAAAAAGCTGTAGAAAGCTAAGATATGTTTCCCCTATCTTTTTGGCTAGAATTGTAAAATAGTGTGGTTACCCCAGTAAGAAATGAAGATTGGCAGTTATCACATGACTACTGGGTTTGCTGGGCTGGGGCTTTCCAGGTCAAGGGTTCCTCTGGGGTGTGTGTGTGTGTGTGTGTGTGTGTGTGTGTGTGTGTGTGTGTATGCGTGCTCACGTGTGTGTCTGGGGGAAGCACTATGGATAGTGAGTAAAGGATTTGGGGGGCTTCAGAGGTGGTACTGGGGACCTCCAGGCTAGGGAGCCAAGAGAGTTGCTATTTCTAAAATAGACCACTCTTGGGTGCTTCAGGCCAACTTTCTGCTGAAACCCATGTCCTGGGCTCCCCTGGGAGTGTGTTAGACATGCAGCTTCTGGGGACTGTCCTTCCACAGGACTCTCTGATTTGTCCATACAGTAAACTTGGCAACATGTTCTTCTAAGCTGGACCCCGGAGCTCTGAAGTGAGGCGTGGTTAGCAATTTAGGGAGGGAGGTGGGGAGGAGCACTAAAGACCAAGCTTGGGGCAAGCCGGCAAGGCCTGAAGCTGCCTCGGCTGGGACCCTTCCCACCTGCCACAGCGTGCTGTGGCCTCCCATGCCCTTCCTTGCTGCAGACATCTGGTGCCTTCTCTGCTCTATCATTTCCAAGACAGATAAGCCGGAGCTGAGCTGTTCCCAACACCAGGAGCTGGGCTGCTTGGAGAAGCAGGGCTTTGTTGGGAAGCCGAGGCAGAACCGAGGGCCTCGCGGACCTTCTCCCCACTCCTGTTAGGGAAGCCTTCTCAGTGAGTCCGATGAGGGAGCGCGGGCACCTCGGAACGTCTTTCCTGGCAGTGGTTGGAAGGCTAAATGCTCAGAAGGAAAAGTCCACAGACTTCTCTGTGGAGTAGGAGGGTCCCCAGCTTCCCAGGGATGGTCTGCCTTGCTGGCATCACTGTGGGCCAGGGCCCTCAGGGCTGGAGGAGGGCTGGGCCAGAGTGAGTGGCAGGAGCTGAGTGGAGGGGACTCTACAGTGCTCTCTCTTCGCTGGTCAGTGTGGTGGTGATTCTGCGCAGGTTTTCCCGGACTTTGATGAACTCAGGGGCGTGGTCCTGTTCTCTCTGAGGTGGGTTTTCCAGCTGGAGGAGAGAAACGCAAGGGGTGAATTTGGCAGGGCCGGTTGTCAGGGGCGGCGAGTTGGGCTTCCTACTCTCAAAAGCCGTGGTGTTGGGCCAAGAGCCCTGTCAATGGGGGAGCAGAAGTATTGTGAGGTTGGGCTTTACAAATCATCCCAAAGTGGGGGTGTGTCCCAGGAGAGTAGACACTGGAAAGAGTCATCAAGATTAACACGAAAAGAAAAAAGAAAAAAACAAAAAACAAAACTACTCTCACTTCAGGAAACATCAAAACAGTCTGCAGGAGGAAATCCTACCATCTTGGAATACGGGGGAGGGGGTGATGTGCAAATGGCCTCTCCAGGGTCACGCGGCTTGCAGCCTGGGGTTTTGAGCCTGGACCTGTTCCAGCTCTCCAGTTTACATCCGTTCTCGAGAATGCTTTCCTCTTCCGTAAAAGGACTTCATCTTGCCAGGTGTGGTGGCACACACCTTTCATCCCAGCACTTGGGGAGACAAAGTCAGGCAGATCTCTGTGGGTTGGAGGCCAACCCTGGTCTACAAAGTGAGTCCAGGACAGTCAAGACTACACAGAGAAACCTTGTCTCGAAAAACCAAAAACCAACCAACCAACCAACAACAACAACAAAAAACCAAAACAAACAAACAAAAAACAAAACAACAAAAAACAACAACAACAAAAACAAAACAAAAAAACCAAAACCAAACCTCATCTCTGCCACTGTCCATGTCTGTAGCCCGTCCTCTCAGGACACAAGAACTGGCAAGCTCAGTGAGTACCCACTTGGGGGCAGTAAGAGACAGGCTCTCCTTGAGAAGCCTGGTTCAAATAATTTCTTCCTCTGGCTCCAGACCACCCCCTCCTACCCCCTAATCTAAAACGGAAATGCCACCCGCTCTCAGGGTAGTGATGACCAGCGGGATACAGGCCTTATAGGAAAGCAGAGAATCAGAGAAGAGAAGGCACTGGGTTGAGTCACGCGGCCCGCCATGCTGCCGCATGCTGGCCCCATGCCCCTGGGGTCCTGGAGGAGGCTCAGGCTGGTGCTGAGTGCCTCCTACTCACCTGGTTCAGTCTCTGCTGGCGTCTCAGCAGCTCCTGCTTGAAGGGACACTGTAGCCGCTTGGCTTCCAGTTCCTCCTCTTTCTTTTTGATTAACTGATTCCGGCGACGGTGCTCCAGGACCCCGCTGGAGCTCAGGCTTGCTGTCCACACCCAGGCCCCTGGGGGTGAGGAGAGCTGTCAGGAGACTTTCTCACCTTCGACAATGCTTGGGCAACACTGGAAACTACAGTCGCATGCTACAGAGAAAGGCGAAGAACCGCTGCCTCCCGCCACAGCAAGGCAGCTGCAGCTACAGCAGGAGAGAGTTTCAGCCCTGTCGGCAGAGACCGGGCACTGTGTGGTTGTTCGATTTTTTTTTTTCCGAGACAGGGTTTCTCTGTGTAGCCTTGGCTGTCCTGGACTCTCTTTGTAGACCAGGCTGGCCGCGAACTCACAGGGATCCACCTGCCTCTGCCTCCCAAGTACTGGGATTAAAGTCGTGAGCCACCACGCCCAACTTCCCATTCCCCCCCCCCCCTTTTTCTTTGAAGTCTAGGGGACAAGAAACAATGCCCGGTTTTTATGTTTCCTTGATTATCAGTCACGTGCAACAGCCTTTAAAATAATTCTAGCATTCGCACTTCTTTTGAGAATTAATCCTGCTTATTTTGTGTGCCATATCTTTGTAGACTAAGTTACATTAATATATTAATATTTTGTACTGTATATGTAGTTTTCAATATAATTTATTTATATTTGAAAATATTAAAGTTTGCTTGAAGCTGATTTTCGTTGTGGTGGTATTTTTGATACTCAAATGAATAAATATTACAAAAACAACTGAGAACATGATAATATTATAATATTAAGTGGAGACAAACCCACAAACAGCTTAGTGTGTAAGTGGTACTTATCTGCCGTCTTAGAATGGAAATCACAATCTGCAACAATACAACAACCAGCCAGCAGAGGGCGCCATGAAGGTACTACCAGCTTTGGTCTGGGTCCCGTGATCAGGATCCTTGTTCTCTCCTACGCTTGACACTGTGTTTGCCCATTGCAGCTGTGCCGTCCCCCTGGTGTCCTCCTTGGCTCTTCTGTTTTACTGCCATCCTCGGGATATGGCTGAGAAAGCCATTTCTACCTGGTACTTTCTCTGCAGCATGTGTGCTCTCTAGTTCTCTCTGCCAACACAAACCATCTCCCACCAGGGCTGACTCCCACCCCTGCCTTAGACTTTCCAGGTATCATTTCTTCCATGAAGTCATTTAGGCAGCGTGCCCCTCCTCTCCCCCCACACCCCCACTCCCGGCCCAGGACCTCTCTGGGGCCCCACACTCATTTAAAGTATCTACCAAGGCACATACTATTCTGCCTGGTATTAATTCACTGCCCTTGGGGAGAGCAGGAACAGGGCCTCTCTTTCTGTGTCCTAGGTGTGGGCATGGGTGGCCTGCACACGTTAGGTGTTTAGCAAATGTATGTGGCGTCCAAGCATGCAGAACGTGGCTGGGAGAGAGGATGGGGGTTTTTCGGGTTCACAGTACAGTTTCTCCTGTGGGTGTTCCAGGCAATGGCCAGACCAGCCCGCCCCCCTACTTCTGCCTACAGAGTGCTTCTCTAAGCCCAGCAAGCCTGTGCAGGATATTGCTGGGCCCGGCAGCTGGGCGCCACCCTACCTTCTGTGGTTCATAAGCAGCTCCCGGTGCAGCTCCTGGTGGCTTCGGGAGGCCTTCACAGGGTTCAGCAGCTTCTTGGGTTTGATGAGCTCTGCGTTCCGTTCTCTATACTCTGGCCGGGCCATGAGTCCCCCAATGTCCGCCCGTTCCCTCTGGATCTCCGAGTACATTGAGGCTATGGTGACCGACAGTGATGTTACTTCAAGGACTACCAGAGTCCTTCCTACCCACCCCTTGGGGCACAGCGTCTCGGGGGCACTCTCACACACACTTTGGCTTCTGAGCAACTCGGGTAGACTACCTGACCACCCGAGTCTTGCTTTCCGCCCCTCTGTTGTGGGAAGCAGCCATTCTATCTAGGCCCACAAGCTTCTTGTGAGGATTGGAGATGGTATTCTTCAAGTATGTGAAGCACAGAAGTAAAATGACCCCAAGGTCAAAATATGGGCTGTCAGGGGACCTGGGGAGGCGCTCACACAGGAAACCATTTGCAACGTAAGCGCAAGGATCTGAGTTCGATTCCCAGCACCCAGGGAAAAAAGCTCAGCATGATGATGCTGTGTGCTTGGACTCCAGCACTGTGAGGTAGAGACGGAGAATTCCTGGAGCGCACTGGCCTGCCTCTCTATCCTAATCTGCAAACTCGACATCCCAGTGAGGGATCCTGCCTCAAGATACGAGGCAGACAGTTCTAGAGGAATGGCATCCAAGGACAATTTATGGCCTTCACGTGTATGTGCGCATGCACACCAGCACACACACACACACACACACACACACACACACACACACACACACACACACATGCATATATATGGGCAGTCACTGGATGTGCTGGGTAGTTTTATGTCAACCTGACATAAGCTAGAGCCATCTGAGAGGGGAGAACCTCCATTGAGAAGCTGCCTTCATAAGAGGGTTGTAGGCAAGTCTGTAGGGCGTTTTCTTTTTCTTTCATACAATATATTCTGATCACAGTCCCCGCCCCCATCTTCGGCCCACCTCTCCATCCATCAAGCTCCACACCTTCTTTCTCTATCTCTCTAAAACACAAATGGGCATGTTAAAAAACAACCAAACAAAAAACCCAACCAAATCAGAATAAAAACAATAAAAACAGACTTATTTTACTTATATTTTTCTTTTCTTTTCTTTCTTTCTTCTTTTTTTTTTTTTTTTCTGTTTTTTTGGGTAGCCTTGACTGTCCTGGACTTGCTTTGTAGACCAGGCTGGCCTTGAACTCACAGCTATCACCTGCCTCTCCCTCCCAAGTGCTGGGATTAAAGGCGTGCGCCATCACCGCCAGCTACTTTTATTATAAAGAAATAAAAAGAAAAAGCACAAGGAACACACTCACTCACAGTCATGCACACACAAAACAAATCTCATAAAAACACAAAAGCAGAAACATATATATATATATATATATATATATATATATATATATACACACACATACATATATATATGTAAAAGAGCAGTAAGATTTAAAGAAATGTATAAACAAAGCAATCAATATGAGACAAAAGGCCTACAGAAATACTGATTTCACTGTGTTTAGTTTTCTGTTGGCCTTCCTTAGCTGGCCATTGCCCCCTCCCCACCCCTGCCCCCTGTAAGTTTAGTTCATATTCTCAGTGAGACTCCACTGGGGAATACTAATTTTTCTTTTGCAAGCAGTTCACAGTTGGAGATGGCCTTTGGTTAGGGATGAGAGCTTGTATCCACTTCCCCTTTTTAGCACAGGGACCCCGTCTAGCTTGGACCTGTCAATGCCCTGTGATGCTGGCTTCTGCATCTATTGAATTAGCAGGCTCAGAAGCATTTCGGAAATGAGAGTTTTAATAATTCCCTTTTTCTGTATCTTTCTCAGAAGACGGTTTATTTTCAAGCTAGGCCCTAATATTTAGGTTCTTATGAAAATGATAGTGGTGCACCCTAATTATTTATTTGCTTTTGAGATGGGATCCCATGTAGCCCAGGCTGGCCTCAACATTGCTCTCTAACCAAGAATGACCTTGAACATGTTATTCACTGGTAGAGACCTGTGCCACGTGCCTGGTTTTAAGCAGTGCTTGGACTCAAACCCTACACATCTTAGACAAGCACTCTACTAACTGAGTTACATCCTCAGACCTCTAGTAAGTGGCAACTTTAGAAAGTTACCCTCTCCCTCTGTGCCTGCCAAGGTCACATCTTCCGGCACCCAATGTATCTGAATGCCTTGTTACAAATGGGATTTTCATGACCCCTGTTTGGTATCTACTCTATTACTGAGTTCTATAATTTTTTTTTTTTTTTTGAGATAGGGTTTCTCTGTGTAGTCTTGGATGTCCTGGATTTGCTTTGTAGACCAGGCTGGCCTCGAACTCACAGAGATCCACCTGCCTCTCCCTCCCTGAGTGCCGGGATTACAGGTGTGCACCACCACACCTGGCTTGAGTTCGCTAACCGTTAAACTAATCCTCTGTAGTACCTTCCATTCCCTCAACTCCCATCCTGCCCAGGCTGCCATCCCACCACAGTTCAATATCTTCCTTTACTACCTGGCTAATTGCTCTGCCTTCACTCTCCTTGTGCCTCAAGCCTCCCAGCACAGAGTGTTTCTCATCAGCCACACTATCTTTAGAAGAACTAACTGCATATCGCCAAGATGGTAAGACAGTAACAGAAATAAGTTACATAACTTTTGGAAAGTTATATAAAAATAATATTTTAAATATAATATGATAATTAGTTAATGCTGATATTTAAAAAAAGACATACCTATATACCCAGCAAAACGATAAGAGAGAGATTCTGCATGGCTAGAATAGGCACATAGAATTAAGACCATTGAGGACATGTATAGTAATGTGCGCCATGCATTTTGCAGATGCTTGCATTCCTGTCATTTGCTAGGTATTGTGGTAGCACTAGGCCCACAGAGGGGGGACTGAGCAAGTGAGGGCCCTGCTCTAAATATTACAAAGGGGCTCAGACAGAACTGTATAAAGGGCTGTGTTCAGCCAGGTGCTGGGGAGGGCCTCTCTGAGGCGTGGGGCTCAATATCTGAGCACCGAGAGTGGAGGGAGGCTGCTCCAGGCCTGGGGAACAGCTGTCTGGCTCCCGCACCTTGAACAAGCTGGGTCTGTTCTGGGAACACAAAGGCACAGTGTGCCCAGAGTGGCAGGATCTGGTGGTAGAGTGCACAGTTGGCTTCAGGTCCAGGAAAAGGCGAGGCAGATCGGATTTCTAAAAGGTCATGCTGACTGCCACGTAGGGGAAATGGTCAGCAGGCGTTAGGAATTTCTATTTTCTTCACTCCCAGTGCACTGCTACTGTTTGCCTCTTAGTCTCCCATGACATTCCTCTGATTGGCGATTGGCGTGCCTAAGCACCTTCCCCCCCAAGCCACCCCCTCAGGTTTCCAGGGTCACTCTGGGAAGACAAGCCTTGTCTGGTTTAGCCTTCTGTTGTCACTACCTTGAAGGGCTGCATACATGTGGAAAGGAGCCTTTCATTTTGTCTTGGGCCCTGCATATAGGGTCACCTAGCACACCAGGTCCATCAGTGGCCAGCCCTTGGCTGGAGGATCTCTCTGAGCCCTCCACTTTTAAAATTAAATCTGCGGTGCGGGATCTCTGAGGTCTCTGGGAGCTGCAGGCGGGGAGGTGGGGGGGGCGGAAGCCACTGCCTTCACCTCTCTGAGTGCTGAACTCCAGTAGAGCGCTCTCTCTCTCTCTCTCTCTCTCTCTCTCTCTCTCTCTCTCTCTCTCTGTGTGTGTGTGTGTGTGTGTGTGTATGTGTGTGTGTGTGCAGAATGCAGAGGAAAAGGCTCATGGGAATCCTCATGGTTGAGAACTGCAAAGTGTACCTTCTGGGTTTTTAATTTGATAGATGAGGCTTGTGTGTGGAAGAACCTTGTATAGGTCCTGTCACGAAAGATACTTCAACAGAGGATTTGGTGCTGTGCGGCCACACCCTATCTCACTGCAGGTGGCAGCCCTGCTTGCCACAGGAGCCCTCTACTCTTGGCATTTGAGAAGGCAACACTTCAAAGCAGAAGAAAATCTGGATTATCCTGGAGGCCAGGTGGGGCTTCTGAGGTAGAAATCTGGGGTCACAGCCAGGCGTGGTGGCTCACACCTTTAATCCCAGCACTCGGGAGGCAGAGGCAGGTGCATCGCTGTGAGTTCGAGGCCAGCCTAGTCTACAAAGCAAGTCCAGGACAGCAAGGCTACACAGAGAGACCCTATCTCGAAACCCCCCCCCAAAGAAAGAAATCTGGGGTCACTCCCAAAGCTGTTGGGGTTCTGAGCAATCTAACACCATTTGGGATGTGGCCACAATGAGACAACAAACTGGGCATCAGAAAAGCCAGCTCTGAAAAAAGAAACAAGCTGGCAGGGGAGAGGAAGGGCGGGTGAAGGAGAGCTTATGTGGCTTATACCCTTAAAGGAGGCATAGACATATCTGCCATTCACATCTGCATTTGAATTTGAGCTCTGCCCCCACATCACTGAAGTAGAGGAAGCTCTTGACAAATAGCTAGCTCTGAGTTGATGGTTTTGTGCTGGTTCCTAGGGCTGTCACAGACAGCAGTGCAGCTTGGGAGTTGCACTCTCAGGCCTCACCTCCCATGGATTAAACCAAGAATAGTGGCCTAGAATTGGAGTGCGGTTACTCATTAGCTGCTATTGCTGTTAAATACTTCCCGATCCTACTCTCTTATTTTCCTTAAAAGGGACACATTAGTTACTCTCTAGATCTTAACCTTGGCTGTATGTCTGGGTCCTCAAGGGCCATGGAGTCCCACCTTAAGAATTCCCATTCAAGCCGGACGTGGTGGCACATGCCTTTAATCTTTTGGGAGACAGAGGTATGTGGATCTCTGGGAGATCCAGACCAGGCTAGCCTGGTCTACAAAGTGAGGCCAGGACTACAAAAGAAACCTTGTCTCCAAAACCAAAACCAACCAACCAACCAAACAAACAAGAGTTCCCATTCAATTGGCTTAGGGGTACAGCTTAGTCTTGGGGAGGTTTGAAAACTCCTGATTCAGTAGTCAGCTGTCTTTGTAAACCAGAAAGGAGGAGAGAAAGGAGGGAGGGAAGGAGGGAAGGACTCAAGGAGGGAAGCACTCAAGCCCCTTTGCTCTGCTGCCTGAGTGACTCCATCTGACTGTGGTTGGCCGGTCACCTCAAGCAGGTCTGGTTGAGGGCACACTTCTTAGGTTGTTGACCCAGGCATCTTCCTCTGGAGAACCATGGTGTTTGAAGACTGAGGAGCTCCTGCTGGGCCAGAAGCTGTCAGCTAAATGAGTGACCTGCTTGCCTCTAAGAGGGCGGGAATGTGGGAGGGTAGGGGCATAGGAGTACAGGAGAGAGACTGGGGACTTTTCTTCTCCCCACGTTCTGCTGGTGATCTGAAAGTTCCCACAGCTCCTTCCTAAAGATTGAGTCAGGTTCTGCGTGTGCATAGCCTGGTTGGAGCAGTAGCTTTGACACTAATCCCTGGTCCCTCCCTGGGCGAGGAAGTTGGAGATAGAGGTGGCTGATAGTCGTGCAGCAGGGCCATGTTCACACTGAAAACAGCTGTGAAACCCAGGCTGCTGCCCAAGGTTCCCCACTCCCCGCACCTTTTGGGCAAGGTTTTATATATGCCAGGTTGGCCTTGAACTTGCTACATAGCCAAGGATGACCTTGAACTCTTGATTGCCCTACTTCCACCTCCCCAGTGGGGCCACCACGCCCCACTTATGAGGTGTTGGCTATCAATCTCAGGCCTTTGTGGACGCTAGGTAGGCTCTTGACCAGCTGTGCCACGCCCCTATCTTTGCCTGTAGTCTTTATGCCCCTTTGGACTGTGTTCCCTCTATCTTCAATATTCTTGTTGTGCTTTGATGCATCAGTTACAACACATGGCACTGTCCAGTCAATTGCTCAGTGGTTAAAGCAAAGAGGACACGTGTAACACCACATGTGACCTCAGGCAAACAGTTCGCGCTCTCTGAGCCTCCGACCAGTAGAGGTCACGGCAACCTCTACCGTCATGCCGTTGGAGTGTGAAACGATGTTGTGTGCACAATGTGAGTAAGGCCCGCCCAGGGCGAACTGTAAGCCTCCTGTCCTGCACATCCTGGGGTAAGCATGCGACCTGGACCGAATCTCATGATGGTCTCAGAGGCAACTCGTTTTATAGTTGGGGGGACTCAGGGCCCATTAAGCCAAGACGCATGTTGACGAGTTAGCAAAGCGAGGATCTTTGGACATCAACCCTAGTGCGCTTTCTGCAACAACACTGTCTCCCCAGAATCACATGCTTTTGAATCAGAAAGGACCCATTTACACTCCTTTGCTCTCTCTGTATTCTCAAGAAACCCTATGGAAGAGGCAGCTGCTTCTCTTTGGTAGCTGAGAGCATGAAGGCAAGAGAACCAAGCCCGTGAGACATGCAAACACTGTCCTGCTGCTTGAAGCTAGCCTTCCCTGTCAGGCTCAGGGGGGGGGGGCAAACTTCATCCCCCCCCCCCCTTACTCCAAGCCTTTCTGGTTCAGCATCAGCAGGAGGCTTTGAGAAGCTCTGCCAAGGGAAGGAGGAACAGTCAGAGAAGTGACAAGCTGGCTACCACACGTCCTGCTTGCCCTTTCCTCTCTGCGGGTGGCATGCATTTTGTGGCTCTCTGGCAAGTAACCTAAGGACATATTTGGCAACACCTCCAGGTCTCCCTGCAGCCTCAGGCCAACCTTCTTCTGGAACCTGCCTGTCTGTTTGGGCGGGAGGACTCCAAACTGCTCCCGACAGCATCCTCAACTCCAAAGTTCCCCTGGAACTTCAGGCAGTGAGAAGGGTTGGGTTTGAAAAGCAAGACACACAGGGTCCTTAGTAAGGTTGGGGATTGTGCCATGCTGTTGAGCAGGAACCAGCATGATCAGACTTCCTGTACTGCTGCCCATGTGATCTGATACCAGCTGTCCCACCTGGCAGCTGGCTCAGGGAAAAATCATAGCAGGGGTTAACCACACTTTGAGCTAAGAAAGCCATCAGGATCCAAGCTGCCCAGAAACCTATGTGAGGGCACTGTCTCAAGTTTAGATAGCATCTCACTTATAGCAGCTTCATAGTGACATGCAATTCCCTCCTTAGTGCCTGATTTTTCTAGTCCTCCCAGACTGGCTTTGTTCCACATGATGGTAGGGCAAAGTCCACCAGCAGTGTGGGGATTGCCCATAGCCTGCACCCACAGTACAGGCTGAGCCCTGTGCTATGCACCTAGGCCTGGGTCCGTTAGAACGGTCAATAAACTGAGAAGGTGGGCAATCCCTTGTTCTTAGGAACAAGTCACCAAGCCTCAGAGAGGTCATCTGGTTTCTCCAGACGCAGTGTATAAAAGAGCCGGAATCTGAGCTGAGCTCTGGTACCCAAACCCAGCTTCTGTGGTCTTCTCATTACATATAGAAGCTGGACCGTCTGTTCATTTTCTTTATCTGTTGATATTAAGTGAACCCTCCGTGCTGACCCTATACACCCCTACTGTGAAATACTGAGTCTAAGAGAGGCTCTAGCAGACATTAAATTCCTGTCAGTATTTAGAAGCAAAGATCAGCCAGGCTGCAAAGTTGTAACTGAAAGTCTACTGAGTCCCTGATCTCCCATGCCCACCTCTTATCCCTGCATCATCTCTCCCCAGGGAGGTTGGGTCCAGGAACCTAAATTTGAAGGGTTCAGTGGCTGGGACAGCTTGCGCTGGCACTCCCAGGTTTCTCTCCTCCCCTCCACCTTCTCTCAGAAAGCATCCAACCTGACAGCTTGTGAAACAGAATAATAGACCAGGGTCTTACTTCTCCACAGGTCCTGGGCTGCAAGCTCCTCCTTTGCGGTGTCTGGGCTGCCAGCTCCTCTGCGGGTCTCAGACTTAGGGAGTGCTAAGCATGTCCCAGATGGCAGAGGCAGCCGCCCCCAAAGGGCGGGCTCTAAACCCCCAAGATGGGAGGCGGTTTTGTATTCCTGTTTATTCTGATATCAATTAAAAGGAACTGTTGCTATAGAAACGGTTATTCCACTTGGTGAGTGGCCATGTCCAGGACTCAGAACACCATGTCCAAGCCACCCTGACTGAGAGGCACAAATAAATACCTGTTTTGTCAGATTGATGAGGAATAAGAGCCATGCCAAGCTTTGTTCAGAGAAAGGCGGCTCCTGGCTTCTGTGGAGGAATTTCCCTTGTTTGTATGGGAGGGGATTCCAGCACTTTCCCACAGGAGGGGGAAAGCATGCCTCCTGCTGCAGTGAGGAATTCTCTAGACATTGGCTCTTGGGGTGCTTTCAGGAAAAGAATTCCCGCCCCCACCCCAGTCAGTTCTTGCTCATCCTCCAGGCACAGGTGTAAGTAACAAGGTGACATGAAGTTGTCATCCACAAATGTCCTGGCCTACACAGGACACATCTGCTAGTGATTGAAAAATCCATGCGGTTCAGAACAGTGGTGGCTCTCACCTTTAATCCCAGCACTTGGGAGGCAGAGGCAGGTGGATCTTGGTGAGTTTGAGGCCAGCCTGGTCTACAGAGTGAGTTCCAGGATAGCCAGGGCTACACTAAGAAACTCTGTCTCAAAAAACAAAAAACAAAAACAAACAAACAAACAAACACTCCGAACCCTCAAACAACTTCATGCAATTAACTTCATACCTGGAACAGCATAGGAGAACCAGGGGGATGCAGCCCAAGAAAGGGGCAGTGGATGGAGTCTGTACCCAGCCTGCTCTGATGCCAGCCCTTTCTGTACTTTGGCTTTTCTGTCTGTCAGGTGAGGTAACAGTGTGGCTGTGTGATAACTTCAGTGAGATGGGTGTTCACTAACACACCCTGCAGAGAGAACTGTAATGTGCTAAGGGCAGGGCCCCAACATGCACGCTTGTGCCTGGCTATGATAAGAATGTGTGCAAAGAAAAGCTGAGGTTGTGGGCTGAACCCCAAAGCCAGTCTAGGTGCTTGAAGATTAAAAACTTCTCTGCACCTCTGGAGTATTCTCCTCCTCCAGGAGTATTCTGGAGCTTGGTGCTATCCTCTGTTCCCCAGTGAGGAAAATAGCACCTGCCAGTAAAACTAGGCCTTTACTTTAGTTCACATTCTCCTGGAACTTTGGTTGGTCAGGAGCTATGAGGTTTAGGACACACATCACAGGTAAGCAGACGCATCGCACATGCAGTTTTAGGGTCATTTCGGCCATTTTGCTAGTTTAGTCAACATCTAATCTAATAAGTGTATATTGTATTCCTGACATAGCATATTGACGGGAAGGAGAGAGGTGGTATCTCTGTCTTCAGGGAATCCACATTCAGAGAGAGAGAGAGAGAGAGAGAGAGAGAGAGAGAGAGAGAGAGAGAGAGAGAGAGCAGATAAGGATACACACAAGAAAATGTCAACCAGTGATGCATGGCTGAGTGAGGGAAGGCCAATGACAGGAGATTTAGGAGGGGTGGCATGGCAGAGGCTGACTCACAAGTTCATCATTGCTTATGTGGGACAGATTTTCCAGAGCGAGGACAGCTAGCAAGACTCTAGAGTGGGATGAGCTAGGACTGGTGGAAGAAGGCCCATAGAGCTGCAGAGAGAGGGTGGACAATGTGGGATGGTATTCCAAGTGGACCACCCTGAAGCCACAGAAACTTCGATTCCCCCATTCTCAGGCGTGGGACGCTGTTCCAGAAACAATGTGTAGTCCTGTAGGTTCATTGCTCCTAAGTTGTGCCTTTCTGGAAATTCCTGGAATGGTAGCCTCCCCCAGCTTCTCACCCTGGTGGTTGCATTTTACTTAACTCTCCTAGCTGAATAGGACGACAAAAATCTTGTCAAGAGGTGGGGGGTGGGGGTGTAGCTCAGCCATAGAATGCTTGCCTAGCATGTGGGAAGCCTTCGAGTCTCTCTCCAGCTCTGCATAAAACGGAGTGTGGTGGTTTACACCTGTAGCCCCAGAAGATCAGCAGTTTAAAAGCATCCTCAGGACCATAGCCAGTTCAAGGCCAGCCTGGGCCGCAAGATATCTCATTTTATAAAGCAAAAACAGACTTGTGAGACCAGTGTTGCCACCCTGCTCCCATCTTCGTCTTATTCTACAGCGCAGGGGTTGCGTGTGTTTTAGGGGTTTCAGGTAGCCCATCAGCCCTGACCTTGGTGCCTTCTGACAGCTGAGGCTCTGAAAGCCCCAAGGAGGGACTCTGCTTCTGCTCATGTCTGGAAAGGACTAAAGCCACAGCCCAGTTCATTCCAGAGGCGTGGCTCTTTGAGCCCCATACCAGCCATGGCACCATTCCCTCTGTCCACTCCCTTTCTTAGGAAGTCCTGGTAGCAGGCTCAGGATGATGGCTTAGTCTCCAGATGTGTTATTGAGAAGTAACTAGTCATGATGGCTTTACCTTCATCGGGAGATCAATGCACAGATGGGGGTCACAGTTGAAGGGGCTATCAGAAGGTGGGGCCTAGTTAGAGGAAGGAAGTATGTCTTTGGGAGGGGGTGTCTTTGGGTCCATTTTATCCCTGGCCCCCACCCTTGGACACCGTGAAGTAAGTAGCATACTTCCACCATGTTTCTGTCTTGTCATGGTCTTAGAAGCAATGGAAGCTGCTGACTGCAGACTGCAATAAGTGAGACCATGAACTAGGTAAAAAATCTTCCTTCTTTTACGTTCATTTTCTTGGGTGTTTTGTCATTGTATTTAAAACAGTGCTCAAGATATACCCCTGCCTGACCTGAAGACACCCAAGGCGTGGACACCAAGAGCTTGCTGTGACCCTGATGCTTCCTGTCATGTGTGAGTGCTCATGACACTGCACAGGAAATGGGCAACCAGAGACCACACTGTGGATGAGAGACTGCAGTACCTAGTGATGGGGTACAGTCACCCAGCGTGTCAACCTGTAAAGGGTCCTCCCTCCATTGTAGAGGGAATCACAATCCCCTTCCTTTTTTTTTTTTTTTTTTTAAACTATACACATAGAGAACCCATTTCTACACAAACATCTGTCAGCAGAGGTCAGTTCTATGGGGATTCATCTTAACTGGCATCGCTAGGTATCACTGGAGTATGAAAAACGGAAGGATGAAAACACGCTCGTAGATTACTGTATCCAAAATTTTGATGGGGGCCTAGACAGGGAAGTGTGTGTGTGTGTTGTGTGTGTGTGTGTGTGTGTGTGTGTGTGTGTTTGTGTGTGTGTGTGTTTCCGAGGCTCAAACACAGGACTGCGTGCATGCTAGCTAAGTGATCTACCACCGAGGCCCTTCCCTGGCCCAGGAATATGGATTTAACATACTCCCCCAGGAATCCTTTGTATTACATTTTGATACTGTTTGATACAATAAAATTATAAGCCCTTGTACCTTTGTGACTATTCTGCAGTGTTTGTGGCTTAATAATGAACAAACCCATCCGTACTTTGCTTTTGTTGCCATGGAAAAGCAGGAAGGAGGGATGCAAACGTGTGAGGAATGGCACCTCTTCCAAGCACCGCTCTTGAGAGTCGGTTTGAAATCCTGCGTGAGTCACTCCTGTTCATTTGGAATATAGAATATAGAACAGCGACAGTTGAGCAGATGCACCTGACAGGAGAATGTTCTGGAATTCTTCAGGGTCCAGAGTGGAGCTGCTGCCTCTCTGGCAGCTGCTTTCCCTCTATGAAACAAAGAACTTTAGAGATTGGTGTGCAGAGTTCTCACTCAGCCCCATAATGAGCTGGAGGCACTGAAGGAGATTGCTGGCTTCCCTGCCATGCTCACCCCTGTCTCCTGGGAGTATGAGAGGGAAGGGTGCTGAAGACCAGTTAAGCGCTGGCGCATTTTCTGCTGCAGCACTGGAAAACACTCTGCAAACAGCTTTCCTTTCATTTCAGCTTAGTTTTCTTCAGCCCAGTAGCATCAAAGGCAATTCAGAGGAGCTCACAAACATCAGAGAAGTTTCCAAGGCTACTCAAAACTTCTCCCTTGACCCTGTATTTTGGAATATTAACCTCCAAAGATACCCACAAAACAGTCCTAGGATCAAACTGACCGCCTCTCTGGCCACTTCAGACATACTGTGCTGAAAGGACCTTGAGGCAGGGGAAGAAAAGCTTGCTGGCACTAGAGCTTGCCATGAGGCCCACAGAGAGATGTAAACTGGCGAAGAGTTGCCTTTCCAAGTTTGAACGGGGAAACATTTCCCCCGGGGAAGGGATTTCAAGCGTGAACACAGGAAGTGGGGCAGAGCAGCAAGAACCAAGAGTCCCTTTTCCCAAAAGCTGGCTCTGGACTCACTGCCGTTGGCATAGCGAATTTGGTCTCTAAGTGATCTTACCCCTGTTTTAGTTTTCTTGCAGTGAGACAAACCAGGATATACTCTCAGGTTCCCTCTCTCCTTCCTCCTCCTCCTCCTCCTCTCCCTCTCTCCCTCCCTCTGCTCCCACCTCCCACTTGTATGTGATGATGGTCAGATCATATGAGCCATACAGCTTCAGAATGCCCATGGCTGCTTGCGCGGCGGTGGAGGGCAGGGGAAGTGTAGAGAGCAGCCCTCCGAGAAGAATTTGGATTCCAGATAAGCAATGGAGTCTTTTGGCATAAGCACATCATTTCACATTTGGAACTACTTGCAATAAAGTCTTCTTTGTCCTTCATATGAGGTTCAAAGTGCACCAGGCGTCAGTTTTTTTTTTATGTAGTGTTTCTTGGTAGTAATAGTGGAATGGAGGTTTTTCCGCCCCCTGGTGGCTGAGAAGGAATACAGACAGCTGGGGAAGGACCCTGTTATCCAGGCTGCAAGAAGAGCCTACGGGGAAGTCGCCTGTGCCAGGTAGACATTTGTGGAGGGACAATAGCTTTCCAGGGGTTCTATCACAGAGAGAGTTCTTCAGTCAGGGCTCTATGAGTATCTTGGTGTCAACCCAGACACCAACCTTGGATTGCAACCTTGCATTTGCATTAGGAACCTTGCTGCCAGCTTTCTGAGAATTGATACCTCAATACTGAAATTTGAAATCTGATTCCTTGGTTGGGGATTGCTGCCTCTATGTGGGTTGGGTTAGGCCCCCAGCCCCCTGAAGGTATTGTTGGTCCTGAAACCTTGGGCCAGTTTAGGGGCTTAAGGAAAGCCTTGTTCAAATGTTTGAGACCGGTTAATTAATTTTGTGGGCGGCAGGGGCGGGGCTCCTCAACACAGATTCTCTGAGCTCCAGGAGCCCTGGGGATCCTGGCTGGCGCCACCATAGCAAAAAAGCGCTGGCCCACCCGACTGCCTTAGCACTTCTGGCTTCATAGCCTGCGGGCCGGGCGACTACTAGCTGAGATCCACTCCTTGCCCAGGCAAAAGGCAGCTGGCCAGGGAGCCAAGTCCCTTGACACTTTAGAATCACTTTCCCAAGAGCGCAGGGATCCCGGTGGGTTGTAATTTTCACCTTCCCCAAACCCTGACCCAGAGGCGTTCAGTTCCAGAATAAAACATCCTAAGCCTTCATCAAAGGCATCTTTTCCTTTTTTTTTTCCTATATCGCGATGTTTTTCCAAATTATTTTTATGCTGACCATTTATTTTATTAGTAGAATAAAAGGCTTCTAAGGTGTCCCTGGTAGAAAATCCAGTGCCTATCCGTACACAGGCAAACAGAAAGACAGAGATGAACACCTGTCATCCAGCCACATCCTCAAACTTCAAACCGCCTCTGCGTGAGTTCTGAGCTGCCTGGACCACTCTGTCCCCTCATCATAGGCAACCACCTACGGACAATCAGGGCTCCCTCGTCGATGGTGGGCAAGGTTCATGGCTTTCTAACACCGCGCCCCTCCCTCCGCTGTACTTCCCGCTTTGCTGTCAGACCTACCTCCCACCCCGCTGCCTGCTGAAAGCTATTGGGTTGGGGGCGCTGCCTGACACCAGCCCGACAGGGACCTCGCGGGACCTCTGCAGGCAGACCCAAAGTGTAAGCTCGAATTTGTATTTGTGCACTCATATATGTTTCCACACCCAGAAAGAGAGCAATGGATGGAAGAGGAGAAGAAAAGGAAGGACCAAGCAAGGAGTGATGAGGAAACGTCGAAGCTTTGGGATAAGAGGAAGGAAGAAACCTGGGCGCCAAGGAGGAGGGGTGGTCTCAGTGGTGGCATGGTCCCCACTTACCCGACCTGAGCAGCATGGCCCGGTACAGCCCGGTGGCCTCCGCGGGCGCCTTGGCCCATTCGCCCAGCTTCTGCGCCATCCCTGCGCTGAGAATCCCTACGGCCCAGCCTGGACTGAGGGCCAGAGCAGCTTCTTGACCGGTGATAGTAACGCGCCCCGCTGCCCCACCCGCCGGGGATCTGGTTACCGTAGGCTTCTGAGACACTGCGGTCGGTCGTGTAGGAAGGCTGAAGGGCACAGGCAGTCTCTGTGCCGGGCCAGCGAGCAGGGCACAGCGGGCTTCCGAACACCCTTGCAGCATCCCACAGAGCGCAGCCGACCTGGCCTCCTGCCCACCTCGTCCAGTTCTTGGCCACCGGCCTCGGTCAAAGCTACAAGCAGGTACGGGATTCTGCAGCGCCGCTCCTGCGATCTGTTCCCAGCTGAGCTGATGAAGAGAAGCCTATCTGAGGTGCAAGAAGAGCCATAGTCCTCTGCTCACAGGGTTATAAGGTGAGGCTTGGCAGGTCTAAGTGTGAAGTGCTGTTTGGCACAGACACTATGCACCGGTACTTAAAAAACAAACAAACAAACAAACAAACAAACTCTGAGGCTGTTGCTCGGTTGGTAGAGTGCTTGCACGAAGCCCTGGGTTCGAGACCCAGCACCATATAAAACCTGGGATGGTGGTGCATGCTTGTTAACCATAGAACTTAAGAATTGGAGATAAGAGGATCAGGAGTTCAAGATCTTCCCACAAGCTAGTAAACAAACACACCCCAAAGATTCCAGTCGTACTGAGAGGGAGAGCTTGCTGGGGGAGGGCGAAGCTGAGGGGAAAAGTTGGGAGGACTCCACAAGACTGGTGTCTTTGGCTTTGTGGAGTCTCTTAAACAGCCAGACGAGAAGACCAATGGAAGAGTCTGAAGGTTGATGGGGCAAAACCCACCAGGCAGTTGTGGACTATGCGGGGAGTCCACAGTCTTGATGATCCACTCTGCTGGCACTGGGCCGCACTGCATGTAGAACAAGGGAATACTAACTCTGCACTATTTGTGTTCTGGCTCATTGATTCTTTATAACCGTACAAAGCTGGGCCTCTTAGCATTCTGATTTTACCGAGGAGAGGAAAGTGAAGCCCAGGGAGGCTAACCGACTGCTCTGACGTCACTCAGTATGGAGCTAGGACACACATTCACGTGGTCCACTGCCTCTCTGTAATTCAGGTGACCCTTCAGAGCACTCCCAAAGGGTCAGTCTCACGTCTAGTCTAGAGGTGGCTTGGCTGCACTTGCACAGTTAAGATCCAACCAGTTCTGGGTCCATGAACTGCGTGTCTGAAATCAGGGGAGCTATCTAGGGCATTGGGTAGTTCAAGGCTGTGCCCGCGTGGGCCAGAGACTGAGGAGTCAGTTGTTGAGGCCTTGTTCCCACCACCACAGCCCCCTTCACCCCTGCACCCTCGGCTGTCCTGCCTTCTTCCTCACCTGCTGACTATAACCTTTTGGTTGGCCTACCATCATTGCTTTTGTGATAACTCAGAGGCTCTTGGTGCTTCTCTGCTCTTCAGACCTCACCCAGGGAGTGGTGGGAACTGAACACTAGTCCCTGCAAGAACAACAGCCATTCTTCTCTTTTGAAAAAAAATGTTTTCGTAAATGATTTATTTATTATGTGTATAGTGTTTTGCCTGCACGTACACCTGCATGCCAGAAGAGGGCACCAGATATCTTTATAGGTGGTCATAAGCCACCATGTGGTTGCTGGGAATTGAACTCAGGAACTTTGAAAGAGCAGGCAGTACTCTTAATCTCTGAGCCATCTCTCAGCCCTATAACAGTTTTTAAAAAAAATAACAATTTTAGGTTTAGAAGAAAGTTTAGAAGACAGTACAAACATTTTTTTTTAAAAAATAATTCCACACCCACTGTTCCTGTCCTTAATATCATAATGTATGTAGGGCAGGCAAGATGACTTAGCAGGCAAAGGCACTCCCTGCCAAGCTTCAGGTCCCGAGTTCAGTCCCTGGGACCCACATGATTCCTGCCAAGTGGCCATATGTTTTCTACAAACATGCAATGGCACGCATACCCTCCCACAAATAAATAAGTGTACTAAAATGTATGTAGATGAGTGTATGTGCCACAGTGGCTTTCTTGAGCTGATTTGATGTACTTTTGTTAACTGAAGTTCATAGTTTATATGTTGTTCTGTAGTTTTTATTGAATGCCCTTCTCCGTCCCAGGACCCCCCTCCAGGATACCACATAGTGTCTTGGGTTGTGTCCCTTGGGCTCTCCTTGCCTGTGACCTTCAAAATTTTGAAAGTTACAGTATAGTTCCACAGACAAAGCAAGGGAGGCTTGCCTGCTCCCTGTGTGCATTGTGGGGGTAGGTAGGAGGGGCTGGAGTCCCCAGGAGTCTACCATTTTGAGGATTGCTGCCAAGGAGGCTAGAGAAGAGCGACAGTGTTTGGGGACTGGTCAGGCTTCTTATTGTCCACCTTCACAAAGGGATTGAGGGCACAAGTAACGTCATCCATGGAAGGAAATTCTGGGACATAGAAAAACGACCTACTCCAGAGAGTTGTTAGGACACCCAAGCTCTTCTCTTGTATCTCCCCACCCAGAGCTGGGAAGCACGCTGGCTCTCACACACAGTCTTACCATTACAAATGCAGTGTAGCTCTCAGACCTGAGTTTAAAAACAATGCCCTTGGCACACCTGCCAAGCTTTTAAAATGGACAGCCTGTCAAGAATAAGGCTAACCTGTGTCCCGGTGGAGCAAGGCGGCCTGGCCAGGGAGAGCGTGTCCCTTTACTGAGTGGGCTTGGTGGACGAGTGGGCTCTTCACTCACAGGCAGTGGCAAAGCAAGGTGGCTCAGAAAAGCCACCTGGGTCTTTCTCTCTCCTCCACACAGCTATTAACCATCGGCAGACTGGCACGTGCCGGTTCCACGCACAATCCTCAGAGGCAGTGCTTTTGCCAGCCATACAAAATGTCCCAACACTCCCAGCCACAGCTCTCCCTTGGCTGAGTCCGAGGACATTTGTGTCCCTCCTGAGGCCACCATCTGTCTTTCTCCCATGCCCTCATTGCTGAGAATCTCTAGGGGCTAGTGGATGGTGACCTCAATGGTCCTGTCCCCTAAAGTTCCTCCTTTTCCACCCTGCCACATTGAGTTTCCCTTGAGGGTAGTATCTCAGTGTGACAGAGTTACCAGACAGACATCTGAAATGTGTCACCGTAGGCTCGCCCCACAGCTCAGTGTACTTTTGTGTGTGCTCACTTGTAATCACTCCCAGGATTGGGATATAAAACAGCCCCTCCCTTCTCAGACAGCACTCACTGGTCCAGGATGTACACTGCTGCCATCTGTCCTGAGGCATTGATTCTCTGGCTCCAGCATTACACATAGACACCTATGGGGGCTGGGGCTGGGGCTGCGACTGGGGCTGGGGATCTGTTGGTAGAGTGCTTGCCTAACATGCATAAATCTCGAGTTCAGTCTCTAGCGCCATGTGAACCTGGCGTAGTGATGCACTCAGGAGGTAGAGGCTGGAGGATCAGGTGTTTAAAGTCATTCTCAGCCGGGCATGGTGGCGCACGTCTTTAATGCCAGCACTTGGGAGGCAGAGGCAGGCGGATCACTGTGAGTTCAAGGCCAGCCTGTTCTACAAAGCAAGTTCAGGATAGCCAGGGCTACAGAGAAACCCTGTCTCAAAATAAATAAATAAATAAATAAATAAATAAATAAATAAAGTAAGTAAGTAAGTAAGTAAGTAAGTAAGTAAGTAAGTCACCCTCAAGGCCAGCCTTGACTACGTGAGTCACTATATTAACAACAACAAAAGCACTGTACAAAGCTGGGCATGGTGGCACACGCCTTTCATCCCAGAACTTGGGAGGCAGAGGCAGGTGGATCTCTGTGCGTTTAAGGCCAGCTTCATCTACAAAGAGAGTTCAGGACATCCAGGGCTCTGTTCCACAGAGAAACCCTGTGTTGAAAAACAAAACAAAACAAACCCCAAAACCCAAATAAACAAACAAAACCCCCAAACAAACCCAAAAGCACAGCACAGTTTACCATTTGGGTTGGTTTCATTCTTCTCGATTTGAGAGTGTAGTTGTCTTTCTGGTCCATTCTGCTTTGTTGCTGAGTGGCTTTCTAGTTTATTTGGTAACTACCTTGTGGCTTTTGGACAGTAGTGAAAACATCCACTGTAAACGTGCTAATGTGGTGGGTCACTGAGCGCTCACCCTGTTCATGCAGACACCTGGCTAAGCAGCCTCTGGGCTGTAAGGGAAGGTGACACCAAGGTAGGTTAGTGTTTTTTCCTCTGTGTCTACATGTGAGCATGTGTCTGCACATACATTTTGGGTTGCTAGGTAGAGGCAAGTTGCCCTAGTTTCCTTTTCTGTTACTGTCATAAAATCTTCTGACAAGAGCAACTCAGAGGAGGAAGGGTTTGTTTCAGCTCAGCATCTAGGCTGTCAGGTTGTAGTTAGTACTCTGTGGCAGGGAAGTCACAGTGGCAGGAGCCTGAGGGAGTCACATCCATAATCGGGAACAGAAGGTAGCAAGTGCGTTTTCACACCTCAGCTCACACTCAGCTCACACCTTTAGCTCAAACCTCAGCTCACACTTCAGTCCACACCTCAGCTCACACCTTCAGCTCACATCTTAGCTCACAAGGGTGTGGTGGCGCCCACTTTTAAGTCATGAGATCGAGACAGTCCCCCACAGACATGCCCACAGGACAGTCTGATCCAGACAACCCCTTACTGGAATTATTCCCAGGTGATCCTACTCTGTGTCAAGTTGAGCACTGGCGTTCATTGCTGAGACATGAGCAGAGCTGCCCCTTAGATGAACACAGTGGGTCTCAGTCCTGAACTTGGAGAAGAGGGTTTGACTTCAGGGTGTTGGTTCTTTGAGACTAGGGGGAGTAAGGTTCCTGTTTCCCCCAGAGGAAGGAGACAAGTTGAACTTTGTGAGTAGATTCAAGACAGTTTGACTTAGGAAACACTCCCCGCCACCCCTCTGCCCCTCCTGACCACCACCCCATCCTACCCCCCTCCCGTATGTAAGATGTGTGTATGTTTGGGTGTGGAGGTCAGAGGACAACTTTCTATTGTTGATTTTGGTTCATCAGTTTGTTTTGAGGGCGCTCCTGTTTTGGCCATGTTGTGTGCTTCAGGACTGCAAGCTTCTAGGCAATTCTGTCTCCATCCCATCTCACCATAAGTGTGATGGGACATCAGATGCTCACCACACATTGAACTCAGGTTACCCGGCCTGTGCGGCAAATACCTCTATCCCAAGTCATCTCAGCAGCCCCACCTTGACTCTCAGATTGGCCTGGGACTCACTATCCTCCTGCCTCAGGTTCCTGTGTCCTGAGATTACAGGAAGGCCTCCCCATGCCTAGCTTCCACTTCTTTTTACTGACACCTGGCAGGGGCGGGGATGAGGGCGGGGCGGGGGGTGGAGTGGGGTGGAGCGGGCAAGGATTAAGGAACCCTTTCTACAGGGTCAGTAGAGCCACTGTCCCTACTAAACTGATCTTAAGGTTGAATGTTTTTAACTCAAGAGCCCTGACTTCCACCCCATGCACCACACACACCACGAGGCAATAGCCGCCATGTAGTATTACTAGGCCCATCTATGCCTCTGCCTCAACATCTTGCCTTCACAAAGCTTCCCTGTTGTGTGAGGTGATGTCCCAGTCCCTCACTCCTCTATTCCCAGGGGTGAGGACATCAAAGCAAGCAACCCTGCTAAAGGGCTGGCACTGTTGGAGCTGCAGCCTAACTCTGGGGCAGCCTCCCTCACGGGGATTCATCACACTGGTGTTTTCATAAGCCTAGCTGCCCAACAACGAAGGAAACCTCCACAGCTCTGGCTTCTGGGGTCTTCTCACTACTTTTTGAGATAGACTCTCACTACATAGCTCAGGCTGCCTTGAAACTCATCTCCTCAGGTTCTCTGTGGAAGCCTAGAAAACTGCCCTTGAGGATCCTGGGCTGAGTCTACCTGCCCAAGCCAAGAGATTGAGAGCCACCATTCCTTTCCACACGTGGTCTTGGTGATTAGGTTGTTTCAGCCTCTCAAAAGCTTATGAAATAGTTGCCACAACCAGTGAGCCACCCCATACTGCTCGGATGTGTACACGGAACAGTCCAGGTGCGTTCAGATTTATGGAGTTCCAGTTTTCCTCACTGTCTCAGCGGAGCCCTGGATGCAGTCCTCTCCCAGAACTATCACTTTCTAGAATTCACAATCCTGACTTGGCCTCCCAAGCAGTCATATGACAGTCTGCATCATATTCAGCTCTGCAGCTTTCCTATCATTGGGTATTTTTTTTTCCTTCTGTCTGCCTGTCTGTCTGTCTGTCTGTCTGTCTGTCTGCCTGCCTGCCTGCCTGCCTGTTTTTCTCTCAGTAGTCACATTTGAGTGAGATTGTAGGATGATGTTTGGTGTCGTTTCTCAGGTACCGTCCACCTTGCATTTTGACACAGTGTCTCATTGGCCTGGCCACCATTGTTGATTAGGCCCTACTAGTTGGCTGGGATCCCCAAACATCCACTGGCCTCTGCCTCCCAGTGGTGGGAATCACAAATGTGCACCCTCATGCCGGCCTTTCTGAAGCAGGTGCTGGGCACAGCACTCAGGTCCTCACGCTGGCAGAGCAAGCACTTTACTACATGAGCTGGGGCTGTCTCTACGTCAGTCACGTTCCATCCACTCTCCTGATGTGCCACTGTGTGCAGTGCAGTGTGATGCCTTACACTTTGTTTGTTTGTTTGTTTGTTTTGTTCCTGCTGGGTGTGGTGGTGTATGCCTGTAGTCCCAGCACTTGGGAGGCAGAGGCAGGTGGATCACTGTGAGCTTGAGACCAGCCTTACTACAGAGTGAGTCCAGGACAGCCAAGGCTACACAGACAAACCCCGTCTCAAACAAACAAACAAACAAACAAAACAACAACAAACTCAAACAAACAAACAAACAAAAAAACTAAAATGAAACCAAAACCAAAACCAAATCAAACCAAACCAAACCAAACGATCTCTTTAGTTGGGCATCTAGTTTGCTTCGACTTTTAGCTATTACAAAGGATTTTGCTCCATACGTCCCAGGCTCGCCTCCCTGGCCACGTGCTGGCTTCTCTAGGGTGGATAATATGAAATGGAAGTGGGAGGCCAAGAAAGATAGACATGAATCTAACACTTTAGCAGATGTCACCAAATCACTCTCCAGAGTGGTTGTAACACAGGTCATACCCATTATTACTAACTGTTACTCCCCCATGAACACTGGGGACTTAGTTTTTCTTCTATGGCTCTGGGGCACTAGAAGTTGGGGTAAAGTGTGTCATGGTGGGGCACAGGGCACATGGGGAGGAACTAAGGGGGGCTTAGAGGATGCTGGTAGTGTTCAGCTTCCTCATCCGATATGTTTTCTCTTCTTTTTTCTTTTATTTATTTATATTTTTACATATACATTTATATTATTACACATATATACAATAAACTACCTATAGCAAGAAGAGTCATGACACAATCAGGAAAAAATATATATATATGTTATATTCTTAGTGTTTTGACTATTTGTATTTGACAGCCTTGAAGAAAACATCTTTCCTATCTTGGTGCGTCTACAGTTCTGAATGTAAATCAATCTCCATTACATATTGTTATTATCAACTTTAAAAAAACCTATCTAGACCTAAAAACATCTTAACCCCTAAACAACTAAGCTTCATTGTAAAACTAAACTATCTGGTCTTCAACCCCATCAGAGACTTGAGAAGGAATAAACTTGATTACCTGAGTATGCCAGGAGTGCAGGTTAGCAGCTTTCCAAATGAGATTACAGAGACAGTTTGTTACCTGAGCAGTCACCCAAAACTCTCTGTAATGTTGGAGCATCATTTTCAGCCTTCTGGCCCAATATATCTGACAGACATATTTGTGAGGCAGGAACTATTGAGGACTTGCTTACCCTGTCTTGGCAGAGTTTGGCCATCGATTCTGCCTGCATCCAAGCTCGTCTTTTTTTTTTTTTTTTAGGCAGAATTCTGTCTCTGGTAGAAATGAGGACATTTTGCTCAGTGGCTTGTTTGCCGCATTTGAAGCCATCTCCATAAGGAGGTTCTTTGATGCTCATCATCCTCTTTGAGGTAGGCTGGGTGTTGCCAGGAATTAACCTGTCTCATTGTCAGTGAATCTTTAAAATAATAAAAACATTTTAAAATGCCGTATTCTGCATGGCTCTGAGGTTTTTGAAGACCTTATCTAACTCTCCTACCTTATCTGTCTATAGAATCATATCTATCTGCTGCACCTAGGATGTCTATTCTTGTGATAAAAGTAGACTAGTAATTGATATGACCATGATTTGATCAGCTAACAATTAACTTGTAATAACTTATTTATCCTAAACAGCCTGCAATAGCACTTTCAAAATATTGGAAGTAAATCCGACATGTTTTCAGAGTCCCAACATTCATTAAGTGGTCTGCTTGCTCCTTTCTACACGGACACACTTCTGTGCTGTCTGAATGACACTGCTGGCCACAGGTGGCTATTCGTCTTCCACAAAGTTGGCGGTGCAATGGAGGAGCCAAAACCCTAGTTCGAATTCGTTTTCATTAAAGTGGGTCAGACTGGACTGTACAACTCTGGCGAGTTGTGAGACCAGAGGAGAAAAGCTGCAGGCACTATGAGGACAGATGGCAGAGCAGTCACCGCATGGAACAGAGCCCAGCCCACCTTGGGGACCTACCGCTTGTGAGCCTGAGCCATGGCTTGCTGAAAAAGCCAGGGTTTAATAGTCAGATGTAGCCATAACAAGCTTCCTAACCACAGACTCAGTTTTCTTACATACAAAATGGGTAACCAGTTCAGGTTAGCATTACGGTTAAACGACAAATCGCATAGCAGATGGCCTCTAACAAGCCTCACGAGGCTACTTAATAATTCCATCATTATCATCTCCGTTACTGTCGATCACAGCTCAACTTTCTTTTCCAGGGAGTTTCATCCGGACATGCAGCAAAGCACACTGATAGTGATTTAAACAGTGCTGGTGTGTGAAAAACACAGCCTCAAATTAACTTCTCCGGATTCTCCAACCCCCGCACTCCACAGATGAATTCGTTGTAAATAATTTCTTACACATTGGCCCAGGAATTGCCTCTGCCTTTGTAAACCAGTAGAAAGACTTCGTTCCATTCCTTGCAAAAGTGCAAATGAGTTCACACTATGAGTGTGGCTTCAAGCAGGCTTTGTCACCAAGCGACTTGTTAAGGGTGTCAGTCCATACTAGCAAATCACAGTCACCTTGCTGTTCTTGGTCTGTGCTATGTTTGAAGGGAAGAGTCATTCATGATTTGTTTTCTGGATCTTTCTGATGGGAGTTTAGACAATCTCCCTCCCTCCTTCCATCCCTCCCTCCCTCCTCCCTCCCTCCTTCCTCCTATCCCTCTCTCCCTTCTGGTTCAACTGTGACCCCAGACACAGTATGGGTGGTGTGGACAGACTCAGGTTACCCTTCTGCCTGGCTGTGTTGCCTCCTTCCTCCTCTTCTTCTTCCTTCTCAACCTTCTCTTCCTTCTCCTCAACATCCTCCTTTTCCTGCATTACCTTCTCTTATCCCTCAACCTCCTCCTCTCCAGCTCCCACGGACATCTCAACCTCCTCCTCCACTTCACCCCCTTCCCCCTCCAACCTCTTTCTTCTCTACTTTTCCTCTTCCACCTCCACCTCCTCCCACCCCTCTTCCTCTCCACCTCCTCCTCCACCCTCTTCCTCTTCCTTCTCCTCCCCCTCCACTTCAACCTCTCCTCCACCTCCTCCTCTTTCACACCTCTCCTCCACCTCCTCCTCTTTCACATCCACCATTCTCTCCTCCCCTCCCCTCCTTCGTGAGCTGGGATGGAGCTGCCAGCCTATGTTAGTACCTTAAAGCCCAGCATTAACGTTGGAAAGGCAGGAAAATGTCACATGGTTTTGTTCTTCAAGGGTTTCTACTTTTGTCTCACCTCTCTGGCCAATATTCTGTGGCTCTCAGCAATTCCTTTAAAGAGTTTGAAAACCCACCAGAAGCAGCTGTTTGGCTGGGTGCTTCCAGTTTAAGGGAACTCTGGCTTCAGACTCTTGCACTAAACTTAGGCCCAGTGACCCTCCAGCTGCTTTGCCACGGGCCTGGAGCCGGATCAGTCCATTTCACTGACAGGTAGGGCTATATATGTACTTAGACCAGAAGCTGCACCTGTGCAGACAAACTCCCAGAGACCAGAGTCAACCCTGGTGTGCTCCTGGTGCCTGGTGGGACCTGGATCACTCCTCCTCCACTCTGTGGTAGGAAGAGGTTGGCCTTTTATTTTTCAGTCATGAACTTTACACGTGTTTTTCTGTAGGTGAGCAACTGTACCTGTCCAGAGAGGGGCTGTTACCCAGTGGGATTCCTGGGTGAATGGCTAGAAGGTTTTCAACTGTGATGGATCTTGACCTGAGTATAGGCTTATTTTAAACCTCTTAGGAGCACTGGACTTAAAAACAACAATGTTCTGGTAAGTTCTGAAAAGATTCCTTAAGTCATGCTAATATTCACTCCTGGAATGTATTTGTTGGGTGGATTTGGAATTTGGGAGAAAACAGGTTTTTTTCTTAAAGCAGATCTAGTTTCTGCTCTCCCTTTGGGGTAAGCATGTGAATGGGGTGGGGTGCTTGGTGAGAGGTACTTGAAGGCCCAGCAACTGGATCCCCACTAATCCTAGCTCCAGACGGCTTCAGGGCAGAGGGTAAAGACTGTGCCTGACTGGGCACCTATCCAGCAGGAAGCAGAGCTTTGCAAGATTATGAAACAACACCCAGGGAGCTACTGAGCCTGTGGCTCTGGGCAGGGAGGAGGAAGGGCAGGAGATACCGAGAGGTTCCTTGCCAATGCAGGACAAGGGCAGCTTTTAGCAGGCAAAACCTAAAACAGCCCACAAGCGTAAGAAGAGATGCTTGGCCTCCTCAGAAACCAAGGGGGAAAAATACACATGCTAGCAACAACAGCACATTATCTTTCTCCTGTCAGGCTGGCAAAGTGAAAACACAATGATCCTCAGTGTTGGAGAAGGTGTAGGGAAGTGGACCCTCTGCTCCGGTCTAAGAGAGAAAGGTGTGACCATCTTCCTGCAAATGTGGTAAAGGCCCCACCGAGCCTGCATCCTGTGCCATTCTAGTTCTAAGATTTTAAGGATTTGGCTTATGTACAGAGGCTCGTGGTAAAAGATGTTCATCAGCCAGCATTGTTCCCAAGGACAAGTTTGGGGCTGGGAGGCTCGCTCAGTTGTTGGTAAAGTATTTTCTATGAAAAGCATGAGGATTTGACTTCAGCTCTCCAGCACATGCATATTAATAAAAAGCCTGGCGTGCATCTGTAGCCCCAGTCCCAGGGGCGGGGATGGGCTAATCTCTGGAGCTCGTTGACCAGACAGTGTAGCCAAAATCGGTGAGCTCAGCGAATGACCCTCTTTCAAAGGTAAGATAGCAGTGACCGATGAAGACCCTTGGTGTTGACCTCTGGCCTTTACCTGTGTGTGGACTTTGTTAGAATTCTGCCCCAGTCTGCCTATCTGTGATGTCATTGCCTACCTTCCACTGGTCATGGCCCTGCCCAGTATATAACAGGACAGACCCACCTCACCCCTCCCCCTCGCCTCTTACCTCTCACTTCTTTTACTTCTTATCTCTCACCTCTTGCTGTTTCTTGTTTCTCTGTGTCTGTCTGTCTGTCTGTCTGTCTCTGGGGTACTCCTCTCCCTTTTCATTCTCTCCCCATTCTTATTAATAAACTCCATATAAAATCTGTTGCCTGGCATCTTTTTTTGTTTTTTTGTTTTTTCAAGGTAGGGTTTCTCTGTGTAGCCTTGGCTGTCCTGGACTCACTTTGTAGACCAGGCAGGCTTTGAACTCACAGTAATCAGCCTGCCTCTGCCTCCCAAGTGCTGGGATTAAAGGCGTGTGCCACCATGCCCGGCTTTTAGTTTTTAATTATTAAAAGACATATACACAAACATTATCATGTGCACACACGATCATATACATGTACCCACCCACCAAAACATAGTCAGTAGTGTGAGTCTTCTGAGATGGGGACTGGTTAAAGGCACTGTGCTGCCTCTCTATAGAGCTACAATTGTACATATTGTGACATTTTGTAATGTTCTACTATATATTTTGGTGTTGCTTATATATTTACACACATATATGCACATAATGTATGCATCAGCTATCTTTGTACATACGTGTGACTATATATAGGCATTATGTGAATTTCTGAGGGAAATATCCAAGGGATATAATTTAAAGTCTTTTCAGTGATTATGCTTAAGTGATAGGGGGGTTTCTTTCATTCATTCATTTTTGTAGCTCTTTGCATGCTTTTAGGGTTTTTTTTTTTTGATTGAACTTTTCTTGCTTTTATAATCGCAAAACTAATCTATTACTATTAAATAAGGAATAAAAGAAAGCTGGTAATCTTCCTTCACTGTGCTAGCCTGTCAGGACACAGCAATCCCTGCATACCAAGGCTGCCCTGGGCTCCTGTGCGTGTTAGCCGCTTTCCCTGACTCAGGCCCATCCTTACCTGTGAGGGTAATGGGAAGGAGGGTACTAACAATGTCGCTTACTGAGCCCGTACCGGGTGCAGCCACTGAGCACCCACAGGCACAGCCACTGGCATTCTTTTGCTGGATGCTCCCTGAGGCTTGGGAGATAGGTCCCATCATATCTTTGGCTATGTCTCAAGGAGACTGGAATGGGAACTTTGGGGGCAGGTGACTTACTGCAGGATAGTTTATATAGGAAGCCTACCGGGAGCAGGGAACCAGCTAGGGTAGAAGTGGTTAAGTAACAATGTGGGGTCCCATGAGCACAGGGTCAGGAAGCCCCATGGGTTTCAAGTTCAGATCTGAGTCTATGCCATCAGTCCCGAGGCTAGATTGCTTCTTCTTATTTCACAACAGGAAAAGAGGTGGCAGGTGTGGGTGCAGATCCTCCAGTGTTTGCACCCTACCAGGTGCCCTTGCACTAGCTCTCTTGTCACCAGCACCTCAGATGATAAGCAGCTGCCAAGGGCTATTGAGGAAGGGAGCCACAGCAAGCCTCTGCAGGTGGAGCCGGTTGCTAGGAGACGTTTCTTCAGAAAGTTTCCTTTGGAAAATGAGCTCAGGCCTTGCCAGCAGCCCAGCATTGTTATACCTGCAGAAGAGCGGCCCGGGATGGGCGCCCCACAAGGTGCTGGCAGCAGATTCCATCCTTTCTCTAATGGCCTCTTTCCTGCCCTAGCTCAGAGCTTTTCTTGGGCTGTGCTAGACACACACAGACTCCTCAAGAGAAAGGGCCCTTAGAGATGGTGTGTCTGTGTAAGTGAGGGAAGCGAGGCGCAGTGCTGAGGGGACAATACCTCAGTCAGCAGCAGAGGAGGGTTGTCTCACTCTTGGTGGCCTTCCACAGGCTCTGCTGTGCAGTCAGCAGGAACCTAGTGTGTGGGACTTTCAACGTTGTTGTGTTCACGTGGAAATGAACAGCTGACAGATAGCGGAAACCTATGATGTGTCAAGCCCTGGGCTATGTCTTGTCTCTTTGGTTGTGAGCCCAACCTTTAAAGGAAGGCACCACTCCCTGGGACAATTCTTTGGGATCTTCATATGCTAACTCTGGCCTCAGGGACATTTTGGCATCAGTGTCTAATGACATTTTGTTTGTTTGTTTCGATGAAGGATTACATTACCCTACCCCTGTGTGTCTAGGAAAGGTTGCTTGTACCCTGGACATTGTTTAGCTTCTGGGTTCTGTTATCTTCCTCAGAAGAGTGTTAAAAATTGTCTTAGCAGGCAGTAAAATTTCCAGGCAACTCTTTGTACTTCCTTGGGGTTTTCCCACTAGTCTAGTGGGGGCTAAGGAGCTGCGTTTGCTTTTCCTTAGGGGAGGATTTGTGTGCAAAGCCCTGGGTACTTCCTAAGTCCACCAGACAGGGCTGGCTCCTCAGCAAGCTACTGTCAGAGGATCCTGAGGGATTTGGCTTTCTCACTGCAGCATGCTTGTGTTCCAGAGGAACAGCCTTGCTGGTGGCTCAGCTGGGCGCCTGGGAGGAATGCTTCTGCCCCCACTGGCTCACCACCTTCGCCCTCCTCACAGCTCATCTTTGGTGACTCTCAGCCAGTCTCACCTGTGCCCTAGGCAAGACTTTGTGGGGCATGTGGGTACCCTATAGATTCTTGGGACCGATTCCTTTTCGGTATGTTTAACTCTCTCTCTCTCTCTCTCTCTCTCTCTCTCTCTCTCTCTCTCTCTCTCTCTGTGTGTGTGTGTGTGTGTGTGTGTGTGTGTGTGTGTGTGTTGGGGGGAGTGTTCATATATGAAAATGTGCATGTGGAGGCCAGAGGACAATTTCAAGTGTCATTTCACAGGCACCATCTACTTTTTATTTTATTTATTTATTTATTTTTGAGACACGGTCTCTCATGGGCATAGAGGTCACCAAGCAGGCTAGGCTGGCTGGCCAGTGAACTATCTTCATCTCTTAGTATTACATATGAATCCTCCATGCCAGGATTTTTTGTTTGTTTGTTTGTTTTTTAAACATGGGTTCTGGAGATGGAACTAGTTGCAGAGCAGGAACTTAGCAGCTGTGCTAACGTCCCAGTTCCAGCTCCGTGTTTGTTTTTTGCCCCACTTACCGGCTACAGGGGCTTACCCGGGTCACATGACCTCTCTGAGCGCTAAGCATGCCAGACTGACCCCTTTCTTAGCCTTGGAATGTGCAGTATAGCAGGAACAGGCCCTCCATCCCAAACACCAGGCAGCTCTTTGGTCCAAGCCTGCCACGGGAGCGACTGTTCCCATTTTCTCAAGGGGAGAACCCGGGGCCCAGAGATCGTGTCACGCACCCAAAGGCTCACAGTTGGCAAATGCCCACACCTCACTTGCTTCCTGTCCTTGGAAGAAACCCCCGTCTTTCCCAGCATCCAAACTTGAATTGGGTTTTACCTCAAGGCTCCCTTGGGAGAGGCACAGGGGACACTGGGACCTCTAGAATGGGGCAAAGGCAGGGAAATCATCCGTGGAGCTCGGCTCAGATCCCATTACACCAGGTGAGATTATGTTTCCTCCATTCTGGCGCCATGAGCAGGGCAGAGGAGCGGGCAGGCAGCCACTTCCCTGGTTATTCAAGTAGAAAATTACAGGTGCCCCAAATAGCCTGGCCATTCTTTTATTAATGAATAAGCCGCGAGTTGGTGGAGCTGGCATGGGGGTGGTGTTGCCTGCACCTCTTTCTGCTGGCCACTTTCTCAAGATCTGCAAGGACCCACGCATCTGAGTTCTCTGAAGAGCTGAGGCGAGGGGCAAGGTTAGAGTGGGTGAGCCTTCAGAGCCTGGTCCTAGAGAAAGGGGAGACATAGCTTCACCCTACAAGGACATGAGGGCCTCTGGTTCCAAAAGGGGTCAGATGCTAGAGTTAAGGCCATCCTTCCAGCTGTGTGGCTTTGGGCAAATGGTTTTAACTCCTCTGGGCATTCTTGTCTTCTGTAAAAGAAAAAGAATTCTAAACTCACAGCAACGTTTTTTTGTTTTTTTTGTTTTTTTTTTTTTTTAAGGACTGGGAAAAAGAATACAAATGACCATTCCATCGTGGCCCCCTGATCTTTCTCAGTTAAAGAGGCCAAGGTTAAGGTTAAAGGGCACAGTCTAAGCTTTCTCTAGACCAGTGCTTCTCACCCTTCCTAATGCTGTGACCCTTTAATACAGTTCCTCATGTGGTGACCACCCCCATGATAAGATGGTTTCATTGTTCCTTCATAACTGTAACTTTGCTACTGTTATGACTTGAAATGTAAATAGCTGATATGTGACCCCAAAGGGCCTGTGACTCACAGATTGAGAACCTTGGCTCTGGACACACATGGAAAAGGGACAGTCCACACCGAGCCAGCTGCTATGCTTTGTAGTGGGTCAGAGCTTGTGGTCCACAGGTATTCTGTAGGCACAGGTAAGCTAGGCTTCATGATAGCCTGGAGGCAGACACACCCTAGCATCCTCCTGATACCTCTTTTTTCCAATCCAGTCCCTGCATCCTCCAACCTCTGGCTTTACTCAGAGGCATAGAGAGGATAGGGTGAGTACAAGCATGTAGTGAGTGAGCTCCTGGCATGGAATTGGGGAAATCCAGGGCCTGGGACCTGATGACAGGGTCTCTGTTGGCTCCCCCTGCCCTGCAAAACTGGCCTGGGCAGCTTGTAGCCCATCTCTGCTCCCTGGAGCCTCTCTCAGGTTACCTTAGGATTACCTAATGTGTAAAAGGCTACCATGCTGACGGCCAGCATTCAGACATTGTGGTTATCACCAACCGGGGTTTACAGCCTGAGGCGAGAGGGCAGTTTGCAACCTTCTGAAATGCTGGCACCCGAAGGTTAGGGGAAGGCTGGAAGTTTGTGGCTCCGAGCTCAGCCTGTGTTAGTGTAGATCTTGACAGGACCACTCCTGGCTCTGCCGTCCTCTTCACTTCTCTAGGCAGACCTCAGTAGCACATCTGTAAAGTAGGCTGATGCAGTGCTGCCGAACCGGGCTCTTTTCTTGAAGCCTTGGTGTGTAGAAAGCTCACAGGCAACCAGTACTTGAAAGCTGTTTTCACAGGTGGAGGACTGGCGTGTTTCCAAAGGCTAGCCTGCTTTCCGCCAGGCAGGGGTGGGGCTGGTAGGACCTAGGGAGTCCTGGCTTTCTCTGATATTTGGAACATTCTTCTATACCAGGAAGTGCTACCGGGCCCAGGATATCACCCAGGCCCTGTGTGTGCAGAGAGGAGTCGGGTCAACAAAAGTTTGACAGTAGGCTGGCACTGTATGTCCAGAGAGTGAGCCACTGAACAGGAGGGTGCTGCCAGTATGGCTTCAGTAGGACCAGCCCAGTCAGGAAGATGTGCGCCCACCCAGGACATCTCCTTGCACTATTGTTCCTACATTCTTTGAGACAGGGTCTCTCCCTGGCCTGGAGCTTGCCAGGTGTGCTAGACCTGCTAGTCGCTGAGACCCAAGGGTCCTCCCATCTCCACTTTTCCAGTGCTGAGATTACAAGTGTGCACCTGCAGCCCCATGTCCAAGTATTTAGCATGCATCCTGGGACTCGAACTTAGTCCTTACACTTGTGAGGCAAGCACGTTATTGGCTAAGCCATCTCCCCAGTCCTGGTGGTCCTCTCTCTAGAAAATGACTGTCCTGCTATAGGTCTGCAGGGCCACATTGCCTGCTGTAAGAAATAGAATCGGATGGTTCATTTTCAAGATAAAAGCCCCTTAAGTTGGCTTAGGTCCAATCGCAGATGACTAAGAAAAGCTGGGCCCTCCCTGGTGGTAACCTGCTAAATTAGCCACCCACACCTAATCTGTTAGTCTAGCTACCCCCGTGCCCAAGCTAGAAATTTAGAGTAGAAAATTACTACCGGGAAGGCCTGCCTAATGACCTGCAGATGTGACTAGGCCTTGTGCATGGTAAGCTTTAAAATAAACAGGCTGTGAAGTGTAGAGATGCACCCACATATGGTCTTTGTTGAGAAGCTGACAGATGTTAAGTGGCAGAGGAAAACATAAGGCCTAGGTGATGTGGGAAATCATACTTTCCTTGTTACTCAACCAATGGGGAAAGGGAGGAAGAAACCTAGAAAAACTGTCCCCTGTGCTCAGTCAGCGTACCCACCGCTCTGGGTGGATGCCTGGCTTTACAAAGTAGCAAAGCACACTGTCTTACTTTTGACACCCTGGCTCTGATTAGTGAGTGGTGGTCAATGTTTTTTTACAGTCAGGATCCTCCCTGAACTCTAGCCAGGGAGCTGGTTGGCCAGATAAAAATAACAAACAATGGTAGCCGGCTATTGGGTGCCCTGTTCTATGCTTGGGGCTTCTATTAAACCACTTGCAGAGGAGGAAGCTGAGGCTGAGAGGTCAGGGCGGTGGCCAAAGTTGCAAGGCTTCCATAGGGGAGTGAGCCGAACATGACCAGCCTCCTGATGCTATGCTGGAACCAAGTCTAGCCTCTGGCCTTGGGGCTCCCCTGCCAGCTCTTGGTCTGCACACCAGGTTCTGACGACTTCTGACCCCTGTGCCCTCTCCTACAGCATACCTCAGCCTCTGCCTCCTGCCTGGTTGAGCAGCTCAGGATGCTCAGAATAGCATTAAGGCTTCATTCCTCAGCTTTGGTACTGAAAGCTCCCCCAACCTGGACTTATGTCACTCTCTTTCTCTCACCTATCCCCTCTGCTGAGATGGGCAGAGTTTCCTTGATGTCCTGTCCCTAAGATTAGGTAAGGACTGTAGTCCATTTCCTCCATGGGAGGACTGAGCTGAGGGCCAGCCGCACCCAGCACCCCAGGAGCTTGGTCTTTATGATTGACAAGCCTTTGCCTTGGAATAGTAAAGAGACCTGGCTGGCTAGAAGAAAGCATTGGGTTTTGCTTTTATACTTAATAATAAGATAAGGGTAGATAAAGGCACCAGATATTATGTTATATGAGGTTTATTAAATAAGCATGAGGAAAGAAGGAAAGAGGGGAATGATATCCCAGAGAGGAGAGAGAGAGAGAGAGAGAGAGAGAGAGAGAGAGAGAGAGAGAGAGACAGAGACAGAGACACAGAAAGAGACAGAGACTGAGACAGAGACAGAGACAGGAAGAGTGAGAAGATAGAATAAGAGGAAGTAGAGAGAGAGCGCACGCGTGGGGAGTAGAGAGAGTGTAGAGAGAATAGAGGGGTAGGAGTAGAGAGGGAGGGGCATTAGAGAGGAAGAGGGAGAGGGGGACATGTAGCCGGTTTTGTCCTTTTATATGGCCCAGAGCAGGGCCACGCCCTCATGGCAGGTAAGCAATGACATCATAGGTGGGCAGACTGAAGCAGAATCCTAACACTTGCAGCCAGCTTTAGGGCTGCAGGTCACAGACACCCTCAGACAGCCTTTGCTCTGGGTGCTGTGACTCCCTGCAGCCAATGTCTCTGAGGTGGCCAAGCCAGAGGAGTGCCCATCGGCTGCCTTGCGGTGGTAGGCCCAAACCCAAGAAGTCACGCAAGGCTTTTCCCTGTCCAAAGGGCTGACCCCACTAAAGGACGTCCCTGACAAACGTACCACTGGCTTCCGAGGACAAACAGACCCCTGAACTTCAATGCTGAGCTTTCTAACTGGTGCACACACAGAAAGAGTGACTGTTAGAGACAGGTACCTCTGCTGGTTCTTAGTGCTGGGGTTCGGGAGTACTGATTTGTGGCTTGGTTTTGTGTGTTGTGCGTGTGTTCAGGCTGGAGGTCAATCTCAGGTGTCATTCTCAGAAGCCATTCACCTTTCTTTCTCTTCTTTGAGGAGAGCCTCTCAGTGGGCCCTGGAGTTTGCAGATTTGGGTAACCTGGTTGGCCATCAAATCCTAGGTCTATTCCTTTCTCCATATTTTCAGTGCCAGGATAACAGGTGCACCGAATCTGGCTCTTTACATGCGTGCTCGGCCTCAAATTCAGATCTTCATGCCATGCAAACAAGCTTTTTACTCACTGGGTGACCTCCACAGCTTGTTTATTTTCTTTTAAATTTACACACAAGACTGACTGGCCCATTGCGCTCTCCTTTTCTTTAGCAGTGTCTCTGCTGAGTCTTGATGCCAGGGTTGTTTTATGATCATGAAGCGAAGTGAGAAGTGGCCTCTCAGTTTTTATTGTCTGGAAAATTATGCATAAAACCCAGTGGTGATTTCCCTTAATGTTTGGGGAACGATGCCCTAAAGTTGATGGCCTAATGGCTTCTCTGTAATGGATTATTTCATGATTCATTTTCTTCAAATTAGTTATCAACGATCCGGGTTTTCTACTTCTTCTTAGCCAAATTTTGTTCAATAATATTTTCTAAACATTTGTAGAAAGTTAAAAAAAATCTGCAGGCTAAGGACTGAGCATGGTGGCTCATGCCTTTAATCTCAGCAGTTGGGAAGAAGAAGCAAATGGATCTCTGTGAGTTCGAGGCCAGCTTTTTAGAGGGCAAAGTCATTGTGCATACAGGTAAGCACTGGAGAAGCCGGGGAGAGTTACATGCAGAGCTTACCTCTGCAAAGGAATGAGGTGCTTAGGTGTTTCTCCCAGAATTCTGGGGAAAAATACAGTGTACAGCTTGGTGATCCTTTGCTATCTGTTGAGCCAGGCTCTGCCCACATTTCCCAAAAATATTATGTTTATTTATCCTAGGTCCTTTCTCCCTAAATCTTTGACATTGCCTCTGTGCAATGAAATAGGAAGTTCATGCCTAACATTCTGGCAACACCCACATGTCAATCAAGCATGGTATAGGCAGGTTACACAGTGGAGTCCTTGAAGATCTGTCCCAGACACACAGGACAGCATTGATGAATCTGTGACATTCTAAGTTGGACTAGAAAGAGGTTAGAAGTCTGGGATTGTGTGACAATGACCAGGAGAGTGGTGATTCCTACAGGGATGGGGAGGAGCAGCCATCAGGTGAGGGTGTCTTTCCAGGCCATGGTCAGCTCTTTGCTTTAGCAGGTGGTTGGTTCCATGTTTCATTGCACCTTGTGTATCTATACATTTTTCAAATAGTCTGTTGTAGGTACTTAACTATTAGAATAATTAAAAAAATTCCTGAAGCTTCCTCCTCCTCTTCCTCCTCTTTTTCTTCTTCACTTTTTTATTTTTCTGAGATAGAGGCTTCTCTGTGTAATAGCCCTGGCTGTCCTGGAACTCTCTTTGTAGAGCAGGCTGGCCTCGATCTCACAGCGATCGGCCTGCCTCTGCTCCCGAGTGCTGGGATTAAAGGTGTGCACCACTACACCTAGCCTGAAGTTTATTTCTGATCTCCTTTCTCACAGAACTTGAATTTCAACTCAAGTCCCCAGAGAGTAGAAGAAACTCCATTCCCTACCACTATAAGATCTTTCTCTGGCTCCCTTGTCCCAGGATCACTGGGGGTAGAGAGCTTGGAAAATTAGCTTAGATATCCAGAAAGGGCAGCTGGTCCTTTGAGGCATGTCCATGCTGACACCCAGACCAGTAGAGTCTGAATTTGTGATGTTGTGCAAAGCCAGGGAGGCCTGGGGAGGAAGCATGCTCTTTCCCAGTGCTTGGGTACTCAGCTTATACTGTTGGTCTTCCTGAGTGGATCACAACCACCAGGTGGCTCTGAGGCTGAGCTAGGTCTTCTTCACGCCTCAGGACTATTTTCAGAGTGAGTGAGCTCCCTCTATGGTAGTCACAGGCCCATTCATTCATTCATTCATTCATTCATTCATTCATGTCTACTGTCTGATCTTTAGAGTGTGTCTTGATCTGACACATAGTGTGTGTGTGTGTGTCTGTGTGTGTGTGTGTGTGTGTATTTGACATATATGTATGTACATGGTGTTTGTGGAGAATAATGTCTAGGAGACCAAATGTCCACGTCAAGTGTCTTTTTCTATCACTTTCTGGCTCTTTATTTTTCTTTGTGACAAGGCCTCTCACTGAACCTGGAGTTGACTGGTTGGGCTGACTGGTCAGTGAGCTCCAGAGATCTCTACCCTACCTCTCCCCAATGCCGGAGTCACAGATATATGCTTCGGACCCCAGCTTTTTATTATTTTTAAAAAAGATTTATTTATTACGTATATAATGTTCTGCCTGCATGTAGGCCTGCACGCCAGAAGAAGGCACGAGATCTCATTATAGATTGTTGGGAGCCACCATGTGGTTGCTGAGAATTGAACTCAGGACCTTTAGAAGAACAGCCAGTGCTCTTAACCTCTGAGTCATCTCTCCAGCCCGGACCCCAGCTTTTATGTGGGTGTTTGTGACTTAGGTCTTGTGCTCACAGCAGGCACTTTGCTCATTGGACATCTCTCAAGCCCCTTAAACCATTGTTATAAGAGAGATGCAGACACTCAGCGACAGTCCACCCTGAGGATGGGTAAGCTGAGATGAGCGGCTAGATGGGGCTGGGTGTGACCTGGCTGAGGAACTCTAATACTGGCCACAGCAGAGGCAGGGAAGGCATAGAACAGATCCCCAGAGCCATCTGGGGAGATGATCTGACAATACTTCGACTTCCACTTTAGAACCGAGGAGAAAAACCTTTCTGTTGTTTCCGTTCATCCAGGAGCAGGCCGTTTTTCACGGCCGCTCTATAGCACTGATGTGTCACTACCAGTGCCTAACTGGGATCATAACTTCACCACTAGGCAGTTGCAGTGGCTGGTTGTTTCCGGCCCACAGGACCCTCTACAAATATTTACCACATCATGGACCCCCAAATGACCCAAGGCATTTCTAAGAGGCTAGGCAGATAGAGAAAAGCTTTCCTTGTCCCTCAGAATGATAGACACCACCCCCAGGCCCAATTCTAGGCCAGTCCTTGGAGGTTCTTGGTGTGCCATTCTTTGGGGACAGCTTGGGCCCTATTCCAAGGTTCCTCAGAAGCAAGATGTCACATGACCGAGCGAGGCTTATCCAGCTTCCCAGGCTGCCTCTGTCATCAGTCCACTTAGATGTTAGATGGCAAAAGAAAGTCCCAGGCCTTGTTCTCCCCTAGGCCCCAGGCTTGGCGATCTGATTTCTCCCTTAACAAAGCCACTTATTCAGGCAGGATGGTAGACTCCCTGTTATCTGAGAACTGGTCCTGGCCCAGCCAGGGAGCTGTGATTTGGGTTGCAGCCTGCAGGGAGGCTGTCCTTTGATTTTGGCCTCTCCTGTTCCACCTCCCAGAAAGAAACGCGATGCTTCTGAACTTTCAGAACCTGTTCACTGAGGCTCCCGGGGGTGTTGTTACCTTCCCTGGCAAAGTGAAGATTTATTTTGATCCTAGAGCAGCTTCACCTCTGATGCTTGGGATACTGAAGATGTGGGCTGTGGTGGGTGGGTCCCCTGTATCCAGGCTTCAGTTTGGAACTGGTAGTGTGATCCTCACCAGCAGCTTTGATCCCTCAGAGCTCACATTTTGGCTTTGCTGAGACATGGCCTTGGCTTCCTTTGCCATATGGACTGATTTTTGTAGGAGTCCAGTGTGTGTGTGTGTGTGTGTGTGTGTGTGTGTGTGTGTGTGTGTAGCAGGTACATGTGTGTGGTGTGTGGTAAAGGCCTACTTCAGGTGTTACCCACTTCATTTCCCTCCCTCCCTCCCTCCCTCCCTCCCTCCCTCCCTCCTGCATCCTCTTTCTTTTTAAGGTGAGGTTTCTCACTGGCTAGGCCTGCTAGCCAGCAAGCCCAAGGGACCAATCTGTCCCCAACACTGACATTGGATACACACACCACCATGTCCAGCTTTTTCATGTGGATTCTGGAGCCAAAACTCAGGCCTTTACTTTGCTCACTAAGCACTCTCTCTAGCTCCTAGAAGGTGTTCTTAATTTGCTTTCTTGAAGTATGCATACTGTGGATGAGAAGGGTGAACCCCGGGACTGGGGTGCAGGGACAGGCTGGCTGGGCTGTGCGTTTCCGTGAGACCTTGACTCTGGTATCTGTGGGAGGAATCTGAGTCCCAGGTTGGGGAACGGGCTGTTTGATGTGCTTCCAGGCCCTGGCTGTGGACCCTGGGCAGCGTTAGCTCTCAAGAAAACTCTTGTTTGCCTGGTGATGGTGGCACACGCCTTTAATCCTAGCACTAGGGAGGCAGAGGCAGGCGGATCTCTGTGAGTTTGAGGCCAGCCTGGTCTACAAAGTGAGACCAGGACAGCCAAGGCTATACAGAGAAACCCAGTCTTGAAAAACCAAAAGAAAGAAAGAAAGAAAGAAAGAAAGAAAGAAAGAAAATGATTCTTTCTGTTCTTGTATCTTCCTTGTCTCAATCAATGTTCTGTTGCTGTGGAAAGACACCATGACCATGGCACCTGTTATGAAGGAAAACTTTAACTGAGGCTGGCTTACAGTTCAGAGGTTTAGTCCGTTACCCTTACAGTGGGAAGCATGGCAGCATGCAGGCAGACGTGGTGCTGGAGTGGGAGCTGAGAGTTCCACATTTGGATCAGCAGGCAGCAGGAGGGGAAAGTCTCACTGGGCCTGGCTTGAGCATCTGAGACCTCAAAGCCCACTCCCAGTGACACACTTCCTCCAACAAGGCCACACCTCCTCTTACAAGGCCACACCTCCTCCTACAAGGCCACACCCCCTCCAACAAGGCCACACCTACTCCAACAAGGCCACACCCACTCCAACAAGGCCACACCCACTCCAACAAGGCCATATCTACTCCAACAAGGACATTTAGCCTAATTTTTACTCTTTTGGCTCCTGGGATGGAAGTAGGATCTCATACTGCAGGTCTGGCTAGATTCTCTTGGAATTTGATTCCTCCCTCTACCTGGTCAGCCTTTGATACCCAGATGAGCCAGGCACCAGGGCTTCCCTCCTGTTCTCCCTGGGGCCCTGTGGTGCCCAGTCTTCCATGTTGCTCTCCCCAGAGTCCCCAGCACCTACTAGGACCTCTCTGGGGTTGATAACTCTTCTACTGGGCTCTGTACCCGGTTCTTCCTAGTGGCTAATCTCCAGGGCCTGGCACTCCATACTCAGTGCAACTTGTCAACTTGACAGGACTTAAAAAATCATCTAAAGACAAAGCTCTGATCATGTCCGTGATGGAGTTTCTGTCTTGGGTTGACTAACATGAAGCCTGACCTTAAATGAAGGTGACACCATTCCATGGGATGGGGCCCCCAGAATGAAGACAATAGGAGAAATCAAGTTGAGTAGAGCAGCAGCATTCATCTCTCTCTCTCTCTCTCTCTCTCTCTCTCTCTCTCTCTCTCTCTCTCTCTCTCTCTCTCTCCCTTTCTGCTTCCTGACTGTAGGTGCCATGTGACCAGCTGCCTCATGTACCTACTGCTGTGACTTTCCACCACGAGGTCATGTATGCGCTAAAATAAACCCGTTCTTCCTGAAGTTGTTTATGTCAGGTGTTTGATCACACTAACACAGCACTGAACCTGCGAATTTCAGCCTGGATCCTCTGTGACCTTGACCTTTCACCTGCCCTTTGGTTCCTTCATGGGGAAACAGCCCTCTTCTCTCCCTCTCTTGCTGCCCTTAGCTTATTGAGCTTATTTTTCTATGTGCTAGGAGCTGGGGACACAGTGGTAAGCCACGGATCAAACACAGTCTTGTCCTTCCATGACAAATTACAGGGTCAAAGATGAAGTCACAATTGCGATCAGTGCCGTGGACGTGTTAGGATTGGCCCTGGTCAAGGGGAACAGGGCAGGAGAGTGCCAGTGGCTATAGGGTCCCCTCCCAGGTTGCAGTCACACTAGGATTGGTTCTACCCATGCCACTTTAAGTGTCAGCTTCTGTTATGGCAGCCCCTTGCCCTGAGCAGACACTCTAGAGCCTCCTAGGGAGGGCTTCTTATGGGAAAGGTCAGTTAAGGGGGCAAGTTCTTCCTCCCTTAAATCCTGTGTGCGTGTGAGTGTGTGTGTGTGTGTGTATGTATGTGAGTGTGTGCATGTATGTGTGTATGTGTGTGTGGTGTGTGTGTGTATCTATGTGTGTGTAGGATATCCAGGAGAAATTTTGGCCCTGAGGTCATCAGAAGGCTGTGCATGAGAGTACCGAGGAGTTACAAGGCAGCGTTTCTTCCTCCAGCAGCCAAAGCCAGCATGGGACACAAGCCTCTTTAGCGGGGAGCTGCCAGATCTCCACCACCAGTAAACGATCCATCAACTGGACGCCTTGTGCAGTGCCCCACCTATACATCTGTCTGAATGAAGCAGGCCTGGCCATTCAACTTCTGAACCCAGCTTGAGGCAGGCCAGGGACAGAGATAAGAAAAGCCCCACTGAGAAGCCTTGACAAGCACACTGTTCAGTTTTCCTGCCTCCTAAGGTCACTATTGCTTTCAAATGACCCTTTCAGTGACTGCCAAGAGCTGCTCTGCTCTGACCACAGGCTTCCCCAGGAAAGTCGGTCCTGTTTTCTCAGCGTTGCAGCCTGGGGCCGTTCTGAAGGTGGGAGCTTATGTGGGAAGATCCTTCATGGAGACAAGTTGCCCAGTGTCCTCAGGCCAGGCACAAAAACATCCTGGGGCTGCCAGAGCCGGAAACTGAGCAGATGGAGTGGCAGAGGCAGCCTGGAATGGACCACAACGTCCTGAGTCCACGGGGGCCCTGCTCACTCCCTAGCCTAGGGTACAGCTCCCACACACAGATGTCTCCTTGGCTGGCACTAACTAGTGTTCTTTCTGGGCATGTGACCTGTGCAGTTACTCAGGCTCTGCTGCTTGGCAGGGTGGGTACCCAGTTGACTGATCTCTGCTGTCTGAGATTCTTGGTAGTTTTTGGACAGGAGGCTTACATGTGTATTCTGCATTGGGTCCTGCTAAACACAGTGACAAAGCCAGTGCTTTGACTCTTCTGTGGCCTCCAGGGGGAAGGCCCAAGGTGGCCCCTGACTCCTGGAGGATACTTAGAAATGGTCATTTTAAGCAGGGCTGGGGGGGCGGTGGTATGGGAGTGAATTCACTTGCTCTTTACCATACGCAGATGGAGAACTGAAACCCAAAGCGAGGAATGCATCCAAGACACTGATTCTCACATGTGACAATACCAAATGTTTTTTATTTTTATTTTTTACTTTTTGGTTATCTGAGACAGGGTTTCTCTGTATAGCCTTGGCTATCCTGGAACTCCCTCTGTAGACCAGACTGATCTCAAACTCAGAGATCCACTTGCTTCTGCCTCCCAAGTGCTAGTATTAAACCAAATATGTATTTTTTTTGTGGCAGTGTGTGTGTGTGTGTGTGTGTGTGTGTGTGTGTGTGTGTGTGTGTGTATGTGTGTGTATGTGTAGACAGGGCTTCTCTGTCCTGGAACTCACTTTGTAGACCAGGCTGGCCTCGAACTCAGAGATCTGCCTGCCTCTTTCTCTTGAGTGCTGGGGTTTAAGGTGTGTGCCACCACTGCCCATCCCTAAATGTGTATTTTTATCTCCACTTTACATTCAGGGAAACTGAAGTCTGGAGCCTCTGTTAGGCCCTATAATCCCCGATTTCCAAGGAATGCCAACTCCTGAGGTTAGGTCTGTTTCCTCCACTGCACTGGGGACAGGAGCTGGGCAAGACTTCAGGTGAGCATGCATGCACTGTGCCTGTCCAGTGCAGAGCATCCTGCCCAAAGAGCTCAGTGCAGCCTTGATCTTGCCACTTTTTGCTGGTGAGCACTGAGTACCAGGGTCCTGACTTGTGAGATAGGGATGAGAGTAGACCTTCCTTGTGGATGCTGGTGAAATTTCCTTAAAAAGTGGGTGGATCATGCAGCTTTGTGCCAGGCAGGTAGAGCCTCAAAAGGCGCAGGACCAAAGACCAGACAAATGAGCCCCAAGAGGCAAGAAGGCAATAAGTGCCACCAGACACCATGTGGATGCAGATGCTCTGGGGAGGCCAGCATAAACCTGCAGCTGGCAAGCTCTGCTCTGTAGTCCCTGCCTCCACCTCCCTTTCCTGGTTTTTTGTTTCATTTTGTGATGAGGTGTCAGTCAATGCTATAGGTAGGAACTCAAATACAGAAGACCCCAGTCTAAGCCAAGTGGGCGAGTTGCCTCAGAGGTGTGGTGTGTGTTCAGGAATTGGGAAGGCACATAGTCAGGTGCAAAGGATTCTGGGACATGCTGCCTCCTCACCTCTTGTGGGCTCTGGACCAATGTCTCACTGTTTTTACTCTCCCACTGTGGGTCCTCACAGAGTCTAGTTGTGGCCTCCTGCAGTACTGGGGAGCCAGGGGGATGCTTGGCCTTGGCTTCCCTCAGCATTAGCAGTGGAGGAGTCGTACTAAGGACCCCATACACCGCTGATCTGGGTGCTGGAGTGTAGGAGCCCTCCACTGGGCTGTGTGGCCCCAAGTGCCAGGTAGACCCTCCCATAACGGATGTAGGTAACTGTGGGAACCAGCAGGGCCCAGCTGTGCCTCGTGGGCTTCATTAGGAAGAAACATTTTGTCTCAGGTCCTCCATCAAATGCACATCTGTCCCATCTTTTTGTTCAAGTTTAAGTTGAGGAAACGGGCTGGTGATGAGGAAGCTTAAAATACCGCTCCCATTCAGGAAAGCAGGCTTATAGTTATCTCTGTAATATCAAGGTACCTGGTCAATTTGGGAAGCTTCTGGAATGTTCCAAATTGTGCCTGAAATCTTGCTTCCATGAATGAAAACTACCTTCATTTGATCCTTGTAGCAGCCCTGATTATGGCCAGGGGATTGGCTTTGCAGATGAACGTTTTCACAGTCCAAGGGAAGCTCACAGTGTGCCCAAGACAAGTAGTGCTGTCTGTTTTCATCTCAAGGACCACAGCATTTCCCCACTCTGTGCTCTTCCCTTCTGCTTGGGCACCCTCGCTGCAGAGGCCATCATCTTCCCCAGGTGAACAGCATGAGAAAAGGGTCATTATGCCCCTACCCCATGGAGTGACAGCTACACCCAGGGACACTGCTGTGTGCCTAAGGGTAGGCTCTGGTTGGCCTAGCCAGCCATTTGATGCCACCTGAATCCTTTGCTGGGACTCTAGATGTGCCTTGTTATTCCCCAGGGAGCAAAAGGGGCTTCATCTGCATCCACCCCTAACCCCTCAGTGACACCTTTTCCCCACTAGCTACAGGGCCCTAGCCTAAAATCTTACTTCTTGCCTCTCTAGTTCCCTCATGATGCTATGTCATTGGAGGCACTGAGTCTCCTATTTGTTGGGGGTTATGTGGGTAGAGAACTTGCCAGTCCCCTTATACAGACACATAGCTGAGTTCTAGAGGCTCAGGTCGTTTTCGCTGAGGTAAGTGGTAGCTGTGCCCTGGCTCCCTGACCGCACTGCCGGGGGGACTAGAAGTGACAGACTGGGCTCCTCCTGTATTCCACACACCACAACACTGACACGAGAAGGCTCTCTGGCCACATTTGCAGATGCACTGCATCGACGGAGCCCTCTGCAGACCTCAGCTCAGAATATAGGAAGGTGATGGAAAATGACTTGAACACAGGCCTGATGATGGCACAAAGCTGGCTCAGAGTGTGTGCTCATGGGCACATAGCTTCACTTATTCAAGTCTCACACTGAGTCTTTTAGATGGTGACTGTTACACACAAGGCAATGAGCAGAAAGCTTCTATGACTTGCCCATAGCCCTGTATCTGGTGACAGCCGGTTATTCACTCTGTAACTGTCACTTTGCTTTGCCTTTTTTCTATATCCATGTGACTATGTTTGGACCCTCTCCTGGGCACCAGTGAACCCAGGTCACTTCGTCACTGCAGAAATGAAGAAATCAGACACGGGCTTTGCCATGAACCCTGTAAGAGTTCCAGAGCAGATCCTGGCTGTGAGTTGGAGAGAGTTGCGAGGGCATGAGTGGCTGAGGCCCCTGGGTGTGATGAGGCTAACCCTCTGCATGATCCAGTTTCCTGGTCCACCCGAAGAGCCCCAGCATGACACACAGGGGCCCCACCTTCTTCCCTGGATAGTTCCCATGGCATGAAGTGGGTACGAGGCACAAGTGGACTTTAGAGCTAGGACCAGCTCCTCCCTGCTGGAGCTGATCTCAGGAACCAGGGTGCAGGGGGGCTTCCAGGGCCAGGGCTCCCCACCATTTCATGGTTTATTGTTGCTCCAAAGCCTAGAGCATTTCAGTCAGGCTTCAAGCTGCAAGTTCTCAGGCAGTTCAAGGCCCTTTGGGGGTCCCCAAAGCTCCTAACCTCCCTGCTTTCTCTCTCTCTCTCTCTCTCTCTCTCTCTCTCTCTCTCAGGAAAACCAAAGCAACTAAGGTGGTATAGAAGCAGGGGTGACAGAGTAGTCACACAGGAGTGCAGCAGGTGAACTCTGACTGGCTGGGCCACAGGGCTTGGCCTCACCCTCTGGCCAGGTACTGCTTAGCAGATAGCCAATAGTTGAGCTGCCCAGGGCAGCGGGGTGAGCCTGTGTGGGGACCTCGGCGTCCTCAGGCTGGGAAGTCTTATTAATCGGACATCTCTGAGGACAATCAGGCTGGGGTGCTTCTGGAGTGGAAACTCTGAGAGCAGACTCTATCATTCGCGAGGGCAGAGCCACGAGAGCGCTGGAGCGCAGCCGGCTGGGCTAAGGCCAGGAAAATGTCTGGAGGCTGGATTCCAGGCCAGAGGCCAAGTTCCCCAAGTGTCCCAGCAGTTACTCTCCTTTTCTTGCCGCAGGCCTTCTCTCTGAGAGTAAGGCAGGGGTCACTGTGGGATTAAACACTAGTTCTGCCCCTCACAGTTGCGTAGCCTCGGGGACATGGTTTAACTTTTCTGACACTTGTCCCCATTCATCCACAGGCTATGAGTGGGTGACTGTGTGAGTGGAAACCTTCATTTTACCAAAGCATTGCTTGGATCATACCACTTATCGATGTGCTTCTGCTTTGGGCGAGGGTTGACTCTTAGCCGGAGTGCACAGGGCCCCGGGCTCAGTCTCCAGCACTGACTGAAACTGATGTGCTGGTATCTGCTTCTCGGGCTGAGCTGCACAGTGAGTTCAAGGCCAGCCTGGGCAACAGGCGGCTCTTTCTCTCAACCAAAGGAAAATAAAGTAATAAAAGCTTGTGCTGGGTCAGAGGGGTACAGTGGCATCATCCTGTAGGGCTGAGGATGAAAGGAGGTAGTGGCTTGGAGAGGGCCTCTGGAGAAGGCATCTGCAGAGAAGGCACCGCTGTCACTGTGCTGACAACAATGGTGCTGAATTCTGGGCCCACAGCTGAGTCCCAGGTAGCTAGCACTTTAAGTGCAACTGCTCTCCTCAGGTGTGGGACAGGGGAAATCCTGCCGCCACCGCTTTCCTGGGGGACAGAGCCTGGCATGGAGTAGGTGTTAGGAAATACACACAAGGTGATTTTACAGTAGCATTTTACAGGGAGTGGAGGCCAAGTGTATAACCCCCCCCCCCCCAGGTTTACCGGGAAGATCTGTCAAGCCATGCTTGCTTCTAGAACCTCATTCCTACTCTCCCAAGAGTCTGGTTCACAGCACCTGCCCCTAAACCACAGGACCTTTGCACTTGCTGTTCTCACTCTCCCTGTGTGTTCTCCCCTCCCTACCCCTCATCTTTTGATTCCTGCCTTGATTCTTTCCTTTCAACCCCCTGACCTGTCAGCATCACCTTAGAAAAGCCTTCTCGCCCCCTGTGCAAAGTTGCTTCCTGCGTTCCTTGTTCAGTATTTTTCACAGCACTCAGCAACTGAAATATCTCTGGTTTTGGCTCACCTCTCTTGTCTGGGATGGATCTGTCGTGTCTGATTAGTTTCTCTCTGGGTTTAGGACAGTGTTGGTCCCATTGCAGTAGCTCAAGTGTCCCCCAGGGATTGGTGGTTCCAGATGTAATCAAGTTGTCAGCCAAGGATACCCACCACAACAGCCTGCGAGCCACTGTAACACCCCCCCCTTGACATATATCAACCACGCTTTCATAGATTCATTCTATCACTTCTGTTCCTCTAATTCTAACATAGTATGAAACCCTGTCTCAAAAATAAGGTGGATGGTGACTTTGGAAGTCATCCTGTTATGAACACCTGGCGTCCATATGCACACATCTGGGTGAGCACATATGCACATCATGAACACTCCATCATACACACACTCACACACATGGGCACACACATACGTGTTTACTCACACACACATACCACACAGTCACAAATTTGCACACTCAAACCCTCATACACTCAGACACACACTCACCCTGACACACACATTCTCTCACATACACTCATACACACCCAAAACCCATGCATGTACTCTCACATACACTCACAATATATACACAAATGCATTCACTTACACACGTACTCACACACATGCACTCATTCGCACATACATGTATACACTCACACATCATCACATGACAAAATTTAATTCCACAGTTCTTGTGCTGTGTCCTCTCCAGCCTACATTCTGGCTAGGAAAGCATGCATTTGCTCCCCACTCCTTCTTCCTCTAGTACAGCCTGGAGTGGGCTCAGCTTCCTTCTGGCTGGGAGAGAGCTGCAGGTTGCAAAGGGCCCAAATGGCCGTTAGCTGCAGTAGTCAACTCGAAGTCCAATCCCCTGGGCAGCCATCTGGAAACCATCCACTGCCTTGCCTCTTGGTGGGGCAGGAAGGAAGGCGTTCCACATGCTCATCACGTTTCCTTCATCTGCCTGGACACCTGCTGAAATAGGGCTGAGGAGCTGCCTGGGAGCCTAGTGACTGAGCCTCCTCTTGGACTTTGAAGCCCAGCATTGGGCAGAAGGACCCAGTGCAATGTCCAGACCACATTACGTCAGCGGGGGGGTCAGGCACGTGGAGAGCCAAGGGGGCAGGCGTTCCAGATCCCTCTTTGTACTTACTCACTGGGGGTGGGGTGGGTGGGGGCTCCAAACTCCCTAGCCTCTTGCTCTTTATCTGCAAGATGGAAATAAATATCTACGCCCTTCCAGTAACCAGGAGGAAGAAGATCACAGAGCTGAAGAAGTTTGGGAAGAGACACTTCAAACCCTGTAACCAGCTGGTCTCTGTTCTGCAAAACCATGACGGCAGGACCTGGGATGTTGACCCTGAGGCTCTGTCTAATTTTCAAATGTCTTCAGAGGAGGCCATCAGGAGGATCACAATGGGCAGAGGAGAGGGAGGGGAGATTAAGAGGGGAGAGAGAGCCATTTACCTCAGAGTGTGGTCAGGGTAATGGTATCTGAAGGGCGGGCTCAAGTGTTGACGGAGATAGCGGGAGTCCAGGCCTTATTCGGAGGCACTTCACCTGTGTGGGTCTGGACATGTCACTTGACCTTTCTGAACCTTCTTATCAAGTGTAAAAGGGAGTATCGAGGTTCCCATTCCATGACGTCCTGAGGGTGACGAGGAGGTAGGTGTTGATGCTTGACTCTGGGCAGAGCTTCTGGGGGTCTGCAGTTCTCCAGCGGCAAGGCTGTCATCTCGAAGTCAGTAAGGGTGATGAGTCCTCTGCCTGTTGGTGAGACCCTGATATCCAGTTCAACTTCTTTCCCAAGAGGTGAGGGGCCATGACACCCTGTCTCCCTTTCGTTCCTATGCTGCCATCTGCTGGTGAGAATCAAAACTGCAGCTTCTGGAGTGGTCGCGGTGGAAGGGAGCTCCACTCTTGGTGGACGCTTTGCTCTTCAGGTATGCAGCAGGCCAGTCATTGGCAGGGATCCTGGATGCAGATACAAGACAAGCCTCAGGTCCCGAGGCCACCACTGGCGTGCAGAGATTCTCAGAGGCTTGTGTCTAGCAATGAGCAAGTCAACTCCAAGTCTCATCCATTTTACCTTCTGACTTAGCCCATCATCGGCTGTCTCTTAACACAGAGGCCTCTTCTCAGTCTCCTGCTATATAACATCGAGTTTTGTTTTTTGCCTTTGCGTTTTAAATACAAACTGTAGACCTAACCATTCCTTGTCTGGTTTAAACATCCGTGTCACCACTATCCCAGGTCCAAACTCTCTGCCTGGCACAGAAAACTGTACCTGTTCAGTCTTACCCTCACTCTCTCGGCCTCCTGGGCCTTGCCCACAGGTCTCTCATCCAATCACACACCTTACTCCATTTCGCTGTCGTCTCAGCTGACTCTTAGACAATCTACAGAGGGGGCTCCTGTGGATGCTGCCGTTAGAAGCCACCACAGGTGAGGGGACCTGGGTGCGGTATTGCTGTTCCCCACTCCCCTGCTGCCTCTCCAATCCCCTTTATCCCTGGGAGTCGCTTCCCTCTGTTCTGAGCTGGCTACTTGTTCTCCCCCTTGGTCTAGTGCTCTGTACAGTGTGTTCAGTGTCTCCTCTTACACCCAGGTGGCCACTCAGGTCCTTTTAAAACAGTGATTCCTGCCAACAGCTACCTGTTTGCCTAGTCCTGTCTCTGGCCACAAACTCACTTTTAAAGACTTTATTGGTTCCTTTTAAATCTTATAAGGTATCTTTGTTTATTGTAAACAAACACTTTTGGGTATACAAAGCTGTTTATGAAAGCTGTCTGTCTGTGGTCATTCCCACGGTGGGCTTTGGAAGCATTTTAAGGGCGTGGGTTCGGATGTTTGCCTGAGGTTTGAAGGCATTCTAGGGGAGTCGGGAACACAGGGGTTTACTAGGGTGGCTGAGTGGGTACCTTTTAGCTTCCTCAGTTCCACTTACTCCCGGCTGCCCCTCATGCTACCATAGCCCCCAGGCTTTCTAAACTCTATCTTCTGTCTACCAGGCTCTTGACATGCGTGAAGTCCTCTGTGAGACCAGAGCTTAGACACTCAGAGACTGGGGCTTTCCCCCTAATGAAGCCCAAAGTCTGTCAGTACACACTGCTATGAGCCCTTACTAGGATTTGATCCAGAGCAGTGGTTCTCAAGCAAATGCTGCAGCCCTTTAATACAGTTCCTCATGTGTTTTTTGTTGCTACTTCGTAGCTGTACCTTTGCTACTCTTATGAATCGTAATATAAATGTGTGGTACACAAGATATCTGATATGCGACTCCCCCCAAAGGGTCGAGGACCACAGGTTGAGAACCTCCAGTCTAGAGCCTGGGAATGGGCCCATCTCAGAGATCCTGGGCGTGTCTTATCGCCATGTCTTTTGATTCTTCCTCCTCTTGTTTCACCCTCTGGTCTACAGGCAGCTGACACTGACGTCTTTTTGGCCAGTGACTCACTGTGAAGACACAGGTGGCCTCTTGTCTCTACATGGGGTGGACAAGAAGGGCCTAGGGATACACATCACCCCAGCAGCAGCAGCAGCCCTCCCTCACCAAATGGCTGGCTGCTGTCGGGATATAAACACCCCACCTCTCAAGATCTGAAGGATGCTGTGTCTGAGGTGTGTGTTCTACAGAGTCGCAAAGCTCCTGCTGGGATTGCATTCTAGTCTCCAGCAGTTGGGTTGGCAACACTACTTATTGGCTGCCCCCTCCTCCGAACATGGTGTCTGACCTCAAATGCTTGTCTCAGATTCTACCTCTGGGGACCCCAAAGGCAGGCAAATGTTTAGACACCTGTCCAGCATTGCAGACACTTTTCTGTTCTTCTTTTTCGGGCTACCCTCTGGCTTGCCTTAAAAAGAGCTCACCGAGCCGGGTGTGGTGGCACACGCCTGTAATCCCAGCACTCGGGAGGCAGAGGCAGGCGGATCGCTGTGAGTTCAAGGCCAGCCTGGTCTACAAAGTGACTCCAGGACAGCCAAGGCTAACACAGAGAGACCTTGTCTCGAAAAACAAAAAACAAAAACAAAAACAAACAAACAAACAAAAAAGCTCACCAAGATGATATCTGTGTGTACTGTCTCCTGCATCGTCTTCCCTGCTCCTGTCCATCCTGGGAACCACATTCTTTCATTCCTGACTGAAACCCCAGGAAACCAGGTTTCACCCCAGCTGACAAAGGACCCAGCACCCATGCTAACCGAGACTAAGACCAGAACAATCCCAGGAGGAAGCACCGCCGTGTGAGAAGTCGGAGAGTGAAAATATCAGCAAAAATAGAATTTAATCCTGCTCAAGTGTAGGCAGCCAGTCCTTCTGGAGACAACCATGGGCCGTCTTGGTAGGTCTCACTTGCTCTTTCCACCGCAGCCGTTTCACAGGCCCCATGGCTGCCCATGCCCAAGCTGGCCATTGTGGGGCAGTGGGAGGTCACTGCTTCCTCAGAGGGGAAGCGAGTTGTGCAGGAACAATCAGCCCATCCCACATGACTTCTCTACTCTTTCCTGCCAGTCAGCTCCTGTCAGCACAGACCCAGCCATTCTGGGTTCTTCTTTCAAGTCAGTTGGGCGTTTCTTCAGCTCCCTGGGCCGGAAGGGCCACAGGCATCCTAAAATATCTTCCGGGGAACACAACCCTCCAGCTCTAGTAACTCCGGCCATCCTTCATATTTGTTTGTTTGTGGGTTGTTCTTTAAGAACTAGGGAGAGAAGAGAGATTTTCAGACAGTGGGCAAAGCTGTCGAGGACTCATGTAGAAAGCATTTGCCCTGTCACTCAACACTCAGAAGGCGTCACTTTCCTCTGCTACAGCCTCATTTTACAGACGGGGCCCCAAGCTCAGGGAAGGACCACAACTTGCTCGCGGTCTCAGAAATGGGATCAGAGCCTATTATACCCCATGGGGGCACCAAGAAAGGGAGAGCTTGGGGAGCGGTACCCTTTCTCCAAATTTTCCACTCACCTCCCAAAGGCCCCAGATTGCAATAATAACAGCACAGAAAAGAGGAATCCTAATGGCATTGAGCATCTGCTGCATACTGGCACTATCCTAAGCTGCATATGTGCTTAGTCTGCACAACAGCCCCGGGAGTGCATACTGTTACAGTTCCATTCTGTAGGGGAAACTGAGGCACAGATAAGCAATGCCATTGGGACATCCTTCGTGTGATTTCTCTGATGTGTTACCAGTACGGGAACATAGGACATCGTTGGGGCCTTGCTTTGGATGGATCTGGATCCTTCCCTCTAAGAGGAAGAGAAGGGCCTGCCCAGTGAATGCACCTTAGCTCAGCCTGCTGTCCTGACTCCCTTGGCTGTGCTGGAACCCAGTCCAGGCCCTGCATTCTCACCCACAGGCCATGAGCATTCTCCCATCCTTCTCCTAGCTCAGGCCATCTTGACCTAGGCCTGGTGTCTAAATGTGGGTGGCAGTTAATCCTGATCGCCCATTGGCTGGACTGACAAGTGGCCAGGAGCTTTGGGAGGAAGGAATTCCTCTGGATATGTCTGTGCCAGCGTTTGCAGACAGAGTTAACAAAGAGGGCAGTTATTAACCCAAACCATCCCATTCATAGGCTGGGAGCCTGGATGAAGGGGAAAAGGAGAGAGCCAGCAGGCCAGGCATTTTGCTCTCTGCTTCCTGGCCTCTGCAAGGTGAGCTGCTTTGCTCTGCCATGACGGGTGGAAACCTCTAAAAGCATGAGCCAAAATAAACCTGTCCTTAGATCGTTTCTCTAAATCTTCGTCTCAGCAAAGAAGTAAGAACACAACAAAATTTCTAATGTGGATGTGTCCTTACAGAACAACATGCATACAAGTCAGCCCTGTCCAGTCAAAGGCACAGCCCCAGTGGTCCTCATCCTAGAGATCAGTCCTGCTTCTGCATTGGTCCCTCAGCCCTGCCCGCATCTCACAGTCTGTGCACATCTGGGTGCTGTGTCCTGTCTCATTATCACATAGGCATCCTCTCTGTCTCCTGACTCTCTTCTCTCCCACGGTGCTCTCTGTGCTTGGCCAGCTAAGGCTGCCTGGGAGACAGGACATCTTTGCTAAGTGAGTCACTGTCCTTCTACCCCATGAAGCTCTTTGCTCACTTAGTGCTCACTCAGACAGGGAGGCAGCTAGGAACCCACCTGCTCGAAGGGGCTCTTATACTTGAGGTCTTTAGCACCTACGAAGACCCAGCTGTCCCGGAAGCCCAGCTGCTTTGCGTAGGAACTCCCCAGGTTGGTGAAGAGCGTCCTGATTTTGTCATTCATTCTGCCAAGGAGAACAATTGGGGTGAGGCTGAAGGTCATTGATGGGAGGTGGGGAGCAGGGTGAGTGGCTCAATGGTCGGCCCCGTTCTCCACTGCACCCATAGGACTTGGCTTTGGCGGCTCTTACAGTTCATTGGGACTGGGCCAGGGGGCTGAGGCTTTCCAAGGGAGTTTTTGGTGGGGCTGGGCATGAGTTTGGGCAGTACAGCTCTGTTTACAGTACTTCACATCTTCATCCGGGAAACACGGGACATTGTGAAGAATCAACTAGACGGTGGAGTTAACACCTTCTCTCTCGCACAAGTCATTGTAAACATTTTAACACGATCATGAGTTGTTGAACGACGGGATCCATTCTAAGAAAGATGTTCAACCTGTCATTAAGCAACTCAATGATTTCTGCAAGGGAGAAGGGAAAGCTCCGCCCTTTAGTTAATTCATTGTAAACATTTTAACATGGCCACAAGTTGTTTAACAAGCTATGTAGCACAGTGGGCTTCTTCTTTTCATGTATGTGTATACATGCACACACACGTATGTTGCATGTGTGCGGGCACACGTGTACTATATGTGCCTATGCATGTGTATGTGTGGTGGCCCAAGGCTAATGTTGAGAATATTTCTCAATCACTCTTCCAATTTATTCTTTTGAGTCAGGGTCTCTCAATCAAATACAGAGCTCCCAGATATGGCTCGTTTGGCTAGCCTGCTTGCTCTGATAACCCTTGGTCTTGGCCGTCAGATGCTAGAATTGCAGACAGGCTACCATGTCTACCTATCACTGATGCAGGTTCTGGGGATTTGAACCCACTCTACTCTCATTCAGCAAGCTCATTATGCACTGAGCCGTCTCACCACCTAATAAATGCGCGCGCGCGCCTGTGTGTGTATGTACTCACTCAGGCCTAGAGGGTGAGTGTGGGGGTTTGCATGGCCTCCACAGGCTCATATACTTGAATGCTTGGTCACCACGGAGTGGACAGTTTGAAAGGATTACAAGGATTAGGAGATACGACCTTGCTGGAGGAAGTGTGTCACTGGGGATAAGGCCCATGTTAGGCTCAGTCTTGTTCTCTCTCTCTCTCTCTCTCTCTCTCTCTCTCTCTCTCTCTCTCTCTCTCTCTCCCTCTCCCTCCATTTGGATCAGGATGTAGCTCTTAGCTACTTCTTGAGGACCATGCTCGCCTGTCTGCTGCCATGCTCTCTGCAATGATGATAATGAACCAAGCCTCAGAAACTAGAAGCCAGGCCCAGTTAAATGCTTTCTACTATAAGAGTTGCTTTGGTCATGGTGTCTCTTCACAACAACAGAACATTAAGCCAGTGAACATTCTTGCAAGTCCTTAATATTTATCATGCCCATCACTTGCAATGTGGTGTGTCTTTTTTGTATGTACAAATGATGATATACGGCATCATGCTATGAGCTCTGTGGCCAGCCAGTCGCTATTGGATGAGGACAGTGTGCCACCATTGTAAGTGAAGGGCACAGCACACCACCAGAACACTATTTCCACACTCACCTGCTTCTTTTCTCAGGATAGTTTGCTGGAAGGTGGGCTTCTTTCAGGAGAGTGGGCAAATGCGTGCAGGTGTGGATGCATTTGGTTTACATTATCATGCAGCCTAGCAGGTGGGGTTTCCCACTTACTTGGTCCCTGGGTCATCATAGGAGGCCACCAACACCAGTGTGCCATCTGGAATTTCTGCAAGAAAGCTCATCAGGCGTTCGGGGTCTGGGAGAGGAAGGAAAGAGAGGCACTGGTTTTTCGGAGAAATGAATGCGGGCCATCCTTTTTCTCTTCTACTTCCCTAACGACCCAGGCAGGACCTGGTCCAGGCTGATGGGAGCTCAGACTGCAGATGGAGACAGTGTGATGGGGGTGGACCTTCCTGCCACATTTTTCCCAGGGCAGGAGAATGTGAGAAGATAACAAGAGGAATTTATTCATGTGTCCCAGAGGGCATGTAGCTCAGTTGATAGAGCACATGCCTACGATACACAAAGGGCTGAGCGGATCCCCAGCACTACATAGACCTAGTGTGAGGGCACTTGGGAGGTAGAGGTAGGAGGATCATAATTTTGCAGATCTCTACTGTCCAAGGTACCATGGCTTCTTCTGAGTCACCACAGTATAGGCTGTTGTTTGCCCTTGGTCATATAATGAGTGAAGCCTGGGCTTCACAAGTCTCTGTCTCAAAACAAAACAGCTCTCTGGGGTCTTGTGACATACCCACAAGGAAGAGTAATAGCCCTACTTGTGGTGTCTTCATGAAGTTTACGGGGAGTGCAATGCACGCCTCTGAATGGAAATATAAATTGTTAGCAGAACTGGCCACATAACTTGTGGGGTCCAGTACAAAATAAAAATGGAGGGCCACTGATGGCAAAAAAAAAACCGGTTAAGACCATCAAGATTGTGACTGTAGAGACTCAAACCAGCAGCCGAGCTGTTCATGGGACTCACATGCCTGGGCTCCAGGCCAAGGAGGCCTGCTCTGTCCACCATGCTAGAGAAAGAAGGGTGACTGTCCTAAGAGTAAGCCTTATATGCTTACTTATGCACAGAGACTAGAAAAAAAAAAAAAGGAACAAAACAGGTCTAAGTGGAGAAGCAACACCTGCAGAGAGAGGGAGTGGGGCACCTCTCAGAGGTGCTGTACGGACCTTAGGAGGTCATGTCCTATCCCTGGGTCCACTAGAGATCTCTGCAGCCTTGACTTTTATAGAGTGCTCTTCCTAGCGGGGCTCGAGGAGGCACCAAGGCCTTATGCCTCAGCACAACAGTGGATAGACATATGTCTGCCACTGATACCAACAATGGCATTATTTTAGCCTGGGGTTCTGCCTGGCCTCTAAACCTGCCCCCCTCCCCCCCGCCCTGCCCCTGAGGATAAGTCGGAATTGCTAGGAAGTGATGAAGCAATAGGGCTTTAAGCACCCCCCTTGGGTTATGTCAGAGGCAGCCAACGGCTTTCCAATTTCACACGTTGGTTTCATTTTCCTCCTGTTTCTCTCCTTGATCCGCCATGGGCGTTTCTTGAAATCAGCGTGTAAGCAAACCATTACACTCAGACCCTCATCTAAGGCTCTGTGCCTGAGTGTCTAACTCAGGAAGGTGCTTAA